>NC_089759.1:3284156-3386656 GCF_040412425.1 Macrobrachium rosenbergii | reverse complement strand
CTCTCTCTCTCTCTCTCTCTCTCTCTCTCTCTCTCTCTCTCGTGTCTGTGGATTTGTGAATGAACAGGATACTAGTGAAATGGTTACAATCGCCACCTGACATGCAAATTGACCAAATTCTGCAGAGACAAATGTAAAATTGATTAGCACTCAAAAATAGGCCTTCAGTAAAAGGATAAATAATTATGGGGTGATCTCTTGTTGGTTAAGTGTTTGCTAAAATAAGATCTCACAGTACGAGAAAGTTATTGTGCATATAAATGTTAAAGCCAATAAGATTATTCTTTAAATGCCTCATTCAGCCTTGAAATAGTTTTTATTAACCTTAGTAATACAATTACCTGAGCACAGCCGTGTTTGAAAAACATTAAAATAACCATCCTAAGTGCTCTCTTAGAATATTGGTCTACTTCTTACTTCATACAGTGACAGAGAGTCATTCTGGACAGACATGTCCATCAATGCACTTTCTATCAATAGAGTTTTCCATTTTAATGTTGTTGTTTTTGGTTGAGCTGGCTTTTTGCACGCGCGGGCTCTTGCTCACAGAGCAGCCCTTAAGTGTCATTTTTAGTTCTCTGTAAAAGAAAACTATTGTGACGACTTTGTCTGTCCACATTTTTTTGTCCGCCCTCAGATCTTAAAAGCTACTGAGGCTAGAGGTCTTCAAGCATCAAACATACCAAATTGCAGCCCTCTAGCCTCAGCAGTTTATATTTTATTGAAGGTTAAAGTTAGCCATAAATTGTGCCTCTGGCACCAATATAAGAAAGGCCACCACCTGACCGTGGTTAAAGTTTCATGGGCAGCGGCCCATACAGCATTATACCGAGATCACCGAAAGATAAATCCATTTTCGGTGGCCTTGATTATACGCTGTAGCGGCTGTACAGAAAACTCGATTGCTTCTTACGATCTATGATCGTGCCAGTAGAATCCATTTTAATAAGTTTTCCTTAGACTAACCCCGTCCAATCCCCCGCCCGCCCCCCCCACAAAAAAAAAGGTATTTACCGTCATTTATTTAGTTTTTCGTTCTCGCAGAGTTAAACTACCTGAACGTAGCCTGGTTCATTTGAGACAGATTAGGCAGAAATTTGTTTAAACGCGCCCTTGTAAAGAAGCTTCATTTGGAGGCAGGTATAGAGCGTTGTCGATTAGGATCGCTGTGTAATAAAAAAAGATATTTGTATGAGTCTACAATATCATAATGATTTTTAATCTTAGTGTATTGAATATATATATATATATATATATATATATATATATATATATATATATATATATATATATATATATATATATATATATATATTATATACATACATACATACATACATACATACATACATACATACATACATACATACATACATACATATATATATATATATATATATATATATATATATATATATATATATATATATATATATATATATATATATATATATATATATATATATATATATATATATATATATATATATATATATATATATTCATGCGCATGTATATGTATGCATGTATTAGAGCAAGGATAGAGAGAGAGAGAGAGAGAGAGAGAGAGAGAGAGAGAGAGAGAGAGAGAGATCATCCCAAATAGAAATGATCACTGCAAACATTTGAGAGTACTCCAGAATTTTACCCCGGTAATCTGTAATCCACATTAATTTCCGATTAATGAGATTAATGAGATTTGGCCTGATCTCGATATAAGTACTCGAAACGTTTGCCCACCGAGCCGGGCAAAAATAGTAACCAGTACAAATTCTTGTACTATCCACTTTAATGGAAGCTCCAGTAAAAATTTTTTACTGTCCACTCCAAGTGATAAAGTATATCATTTTTGGAGCGCAGATGAGACAGGTTTTTCAGTTTAACTTGCCCAGGCCCGAGGAAGGCAAGGAAGAAGGAATTGAAGGTTTAGGCTTGTCCTTTCAAATACAGAAGGTTATAGGTTGGTTGGAAATGGGAGCGGAAAGAGTATACCAAAGCCTGAGAAAATGAAAGTTGGAAGTTCGAATCCTGGCCAGGGTAGATGTCCCTTATATATTAATTTACTATGGATGCAAGTTGAGTATAAATGACAAAACTATTATTAAATATGTATATATATGTGTATATATATTCATATATGATATATATATGTACTGTATGTATATATATATATATATATATATATATATATATATATATATATACATATATATATATATATATCCTTAGAAGACGGAGCTGCAGCTCTAGGTACATCTCACCAGGGGAACCATAGGGAAAGGCGTCGTACTCAGGTACATTTATTTTACCGACGTTTCACGATTCATAATCGCATCCTCAAGGCTATAATAAAGATACAAACGAACTTAAAACCAAGCACTGCATAATCCATTAAAATTACGCAATATTTAATAAAATTTAATGAACATCAGCATGTAGAAAGCTTAAATATAATTTATGAACAAAACAGGAAATTATACTAAACACTAAAAATATGTACAAAATATCTATAAGATTCTAAAAACAGCAAAAAATAATTAAAACACTAAAAAATTAAGGCTATTCTGTACCTTATCCTCGCAAAGGACGGGCAGTGACTGAGAGTTTCGTAAAAACAAACAACGCACCTTAGGCAATAAACAACTGTACAGAGGAGGATTGCATATTTAAAGACGGAACTATCTTTTTTATCATAATAGACTCCAAGATTGTTAGGTCGTTTCCATTATGTACTTGACCTATAATAGCAAATTCCTTATCTTCAATGTATGCTTTGCATGACTTAGAATGGTTCCTAATATTTGACTGTTTCGGATTTGATAATCTACTGCCCGTTCTAAAACTTACGCCCCTGTGGGAATCTATTCTCACCTTGAGTAGCCTCTTCGTACAACCCACATAAGTCCCGTGATCACATCTCGGGCACGTATATTTATAAATAACATTAGATTTTAGAAGAGGACTAAGGCGGTCTTTCATTCTGAACAAGGATCCGATCGTTAATGGATTTTTGGAACTATTTTAAGGTTTAGGCCGGGAATTCTTTTTGAATTATTGTCAGGAACTTTTTCCTGAAAAGGTCATCATGTAAAAAAGGGAAGCTGGCAAACATTTTCAATTTTGGTGCAGTCGAAACTGATGGTGCCTCCATGAACCTAGCATTTAGCATTTTCCTAAGCATTTTAAACAATAGTTTGTCTGGAAAGCAGTTATTTTTAAGATACTGGGAAAGAAAGTTAATTTCCTCATTAAAAGTAAACCAATTAGAGGTATGGGAGAAGGCCCTGTGGAGGAGAGTTGAGATAGTGTTGAGTTTAAAACTATAAAAACAAGAACTATAAAAATTGATACCTAACCCAGTAAAAGTCCTTTTTCTAAAAACCCCAGTGTAGAAACCTTGTTCATTCCTGGACACTAAAACATCTAGAAAGGGAAGCACACACACACACACACAATAACATACAAACACACATACACACACAAACACACACACGGTCATTTTCATTCCATAAAAGCAGCATGAAACCAACTTCGTCCAATTTTATAGAAATCGTTAAGTTCAACTTCGAGTTTTACTGATCCGAGAACTTGTTTAATGTCCCTCCAAAAAAATAAAAATAAAAATAAAATAAAATAAAATAAAATAAAAAGTAAAAAAAAAAAACTTAGGAGTATTTGTCTGTCAGATCCCAAACTTTGATCATTTCGGTGCAATTGTGCTCGTCTATTCGCTTTTGAGAATGGTGGGGTTACTATTTTCTGAATCCTTTATATCGTAGAAGCATTTCTGAATTGCCTGTGGAATTCTGTAGGTACAGACAGAAATATGGCGTTAGATAAACTCACTCTCTCTCTCTCTCTCTCTCTCTCTCTCTCTCTCTCTCTCTCTCTCTCTCTCTCTGTCTCTCTCTCTCTCTCTCTCTCTCTCTCTCTCTCTCTCTCTCTCTATATATATATATATATATATATATATATATATATATATATATATATATATATATATATATATATATATATATGTATATATACATACACATATGTATATATGTATATGTATACATCTGTGTGTGTATACAGTATATATACTGTATACTTAAATATACATATATATATGTATATATATAATGTATAAATATATGTGTGTGTGGAAGAAGGGGAAGTGTTCAGGTGTTTCGAAGAGCTGAATAAAGTAAAGAAATTCAGTCCCGTGCAGATTTATTGAAAGCTCAGAACTGAAAACCAATAGTTCAGTTACAGTCTCCTACCTCACCTCCTCTCTCTCTCTCTCTCTCTCTCTCTCTCTCTCTCTCTCTCTCTCTCTCTATAAGCATAACCTCATTGCCAGCATCGTACGGGATGTAAGAACCAAATCTTCTCCCGCCTGCCAATAACCACAATGTTTGGCCACACGAATATTTACAAGAAATCCCTTATATTCACCTCCCTTGTATCTCGTTCCTTCACAAACGAAGGGGTTTATGCAAATCACAGACGTGATTTTTATTCAGGGACTTCCTGAAGGAGACATCAAAGAACCTACTTGAAACCAAGGTTTGGATTTCAGCCAGTTCCTCCCCAGCCAAGTGGCTGTTGGGATGAATGATAAACAAGATTGTGTGTCGGTTCTGGAAACCTGAGTCTATAGAATTTTGACAACGTGTTCCTAATGAACACCATAATATTCTTTGGAAGTTTGAATTTCAAGTGAATGGCCCCTGTGGGCTTGTTCCATATGGATTGGTTTCATCTTCTGAATAATAATAATAATAATAATAATAATAATAATAATAATAATAATAATAATAATAATAATAATAATAATAATAATAATAATAATAATAATAATCTGCCTCCACTGAATGCCGGAATAAAAGGAAGGTATTTTGGAAAGGGGGGACGTCTGGAATAAAAAACTTAACACTGAATTTGATCATTTAAGTTCTACAGAATTCTGATAACGCGTCAAGTTGGAGAATCTGATTCCAGTGAATGCCGGAATGAAGAGAAAGGAAAATCTTGCAATAATAGTCCCTGTAACATCTGAGGAAAAATTAGACATTGAATTTGATAGTTTTAGTTTTACAGAATTTTGATCTCGGTTAAGTGGGGGAATCTGATTCCACTGAATGTGGGAATGAAGAGAAAGGAAAATCTTGCAATGATATCTAGTTCCTGTAACATCTGAAAACAAAAAAAATGGACATTTAATTTGACAGTTTCATTGATGAGATATTCGACCGAAAGATTGTCAGCGAGAATATAGCTCCAAATTTTATCGTTAATTTTTCTTGGAATATCAACGTTAGGCCAAAGGTCAATCGCTGGAACCTGTGAGGTCATTCAGCGCTGAGAGGGAAACTGAGAGTGAGAAGGTTTGAAATGTGTAACAGGAGGAAAACCTCTCAGTTGCACTGTGAAACCAGTGTTAGGAGAGGGTGGAAAATAAGATGGAAGAAAGAGGATATCAACGGAGGTGGTGGCCTATCCTATATCGTTTCCAGAAGCTCGATTATGGCTAACTTTAACCTTAAATAAATTAAAAACTACTGAAGCTAGAGGGCTGCAATTTGGTATGTTTGATGACTGGGAAGGTGGGTGATCAACATACCAATTTGCAGCCCTCTAGCTTCAGTGGCTTTTAAGAAATGAGGGCGGACAGAAAAAAGTACGGACGGACAGACAAATCCGGCACAATAATTTTCTTTATCACCGGCTTTATCACTAAAAGGAAGTGATAAAGCTTCTTCTTCTTCACAATAAAGGGCTAAATGGCATATCACTCGTTCTGAAGAAACTCAGTAGAATTAAACCGTGTGCTTAAGAAGTTTTAAGTTTTAGAACTCCGGAAATAAGATCATCACACGTTAATCAGGCTTCCATCCAACTACTTTTAGTTAGTGAGAGAGAGAGAGAGAGAGAGAGAGAGAGAGAGAGAGAGAGAGAGAGAGAGAGAGAGAGAGAGAGAGAGAGAGAGAGAGAAGATTGATAAATTTAATTTTATGTTAGCTGGTGTCAAAACAGCAGAGAGAGAGAGAGAGAGAGAGAGAGAGAGAGAGAGAGAGAGAGAGAGAGAGAGAGAGAGAGAGAGAGAGAGAAGATTGATAAATTTAATTTTATATTGTCTGGTGTCAAAACAGCACAGAGAGAGAGAGAGAGAGAGAGAGAGAGAGAGAGAGAGAGAGAGAGAGAGAGAGAGAGAGATTTAATATTTTACTGTCAGGTGTCACAACAACAGAGAGAGGGAGAGAGAGTATTCAGTAAGGCTTACATTTTGCCTCCTCTTTCTGATATTTTTTAATTAACCAGAACTCGAAATATAAGTGAAAACTTTTCGTAGAGAGAATACCTCAGTAAGCTTTAGGTCCTCTATCTTTAGACGTGGGTCCTGAACGCACACAGAATCTAAGGCCCTAATCCCTATCTCGCAGATGTTTTCATCTGGATGGCTTCGTGAAATTCCTTCGATGGAATTTGCAAAAGGAAAAACATAAAACAACCTTACAAATCAACCGACCAGCACCAATATGCAGTAAATGTGTCTCGCTACCGAACTACTCAGTTCCAGAGGTCTTTTATTCCTCACACCGTTGGACTGTGGAACAGCCTCCATGAGGATGTCGTGCAATTGAAACTTCAGAAGTTCAAGCGAAGGTGCAATGCATTAAGACTCTAGTACAATTCTCCTTGCATTTCGGTAATTTACTTACATTTTTCCATGTTATGCTTTCTTTTCTAATAAGTAATCTCTTCTTTCTGTATTTCCCTTTATTTCCTGCTATTTTTTTCTAAAGAACACCATACCCTTTGGAAGCTTGAATTTCAAGTCAACGGCCCCTTTGCTGGGGTTGTTTCATATGAGTAGGCATCTTCTGAATAATAATGGTAATAATGATAATAACAGTAAAGTGTGTATGTGTGAGTATATGTGTATGTATGCGTGTGTGAAAATGTAATTTCATCACGGCTCCGCTTTTCCGACTGCGAATTCCTGAGATGTATGCTAGTATTGTATCAACCCTGGTTTTTTTTACATGCCCCTAGGTTAGGTTAGGTTAGGTTAGGTTAGTTAACGTTAGGTTGGGCTAGGTTACGTTAGATTAGAATCTCTAGAGCAATTTGGGTGTGGGAAACATAATGAGATTATTTTCAAGATAATTCTATGGTTAGTTTTTAAGGTATGGCGTCCCACTTTTTTCGGGGAAAGGTCCAGGACTCTGTCATGTCAGCAAATAGGTGAATATTCACCAGTTCATAAAAACGATTCACATCTAATCAACATCAATAAATATTACATCTAATGGAGCAAACAAAAGTGGGAGCCAGCTGACATTTCAATCTTTTAACGAAAAACTTGAAGATTATCAGAACAGTATCAGAGGGAACAAAATCTTACTGCAATAAAGATTGAATTTACGTTTCAAGTTAATAATTTGATAGTCATCAAATCCACAGATTAACTTTTCTTTCTATTATACTTATAAAAAAAGTATAAAATGCGACGAAGTTCTTCGGAGCAATCGAGTTTTCTGTACAGCTGCTACAGTGCATAATCAAGCCCACCGAAAATAGATCTATCTTTCGATAGTTTCGATATAGGCCGCGGCCCATGAAACTTTAACCACGGCGCTATGGTTGCCTGGCCTACATCGTTGCCAGATGCACGTTTATGGCTGACTTTAACCTTAAATAAAATAAAAACTACTGAGGCTAGAGGGCTGCAATTTGGTATGTTTGGTATGTGGATGGTCAATATGCCATTTTGCAGCCCTCTAGCCCCAGTAGTTTTTAAGATCTCAGGGCGGACAGAAAAAGTGCAGACAGAAAAAGTGCGAACAGAAAAAGTGCAGACAGAAAAAAGCGCGAACAGAAAAAAGTGCGGACGGACAGACAAAGCCGGCACAATAGTTTCTTTTACAGAAGCTAAAACATGTACGGCTAAAGTGGAATATGTACTATTTTTACATGTGCACAGTAGAAGCTACTGAACAAGGCCGTATTTATTTCATTTCTATTAGATTCTGCCAACAAACTCGGAAACAGTATGCAATGAAACTGAATATATTTGCAGACTAGACTTAGAATGAACTAAATCAAGAGAAAATGATCTATTCCCCTTATAGATCTTAAATTTAATTGAATAACTATAGAACAAAGATCTATAACTCTCCTCTAAGCATTTATGCAACAGAACTGTCATCAAACAGAGAGTTAATTGTAGAATTAATGCCTCTGTCCTGCAATCAGTGTTACTGACTCTTGCAACAAACTCCACCAGGATGATGTTTGAAGCAATTATTTATAATAACACCTCAAAGCAGGCAGAGTAATTACAAGGTCTTATCTCTCAGCTCAGCTCTAAGCTTGTATCCTAAATTTGCATGTATTCCATGTGTCAGTATATTGACTGTGCTATAGATGCTGTAGATTATTATTATTATTATTATTATTATTATTATTATTATTATTATTATTATTATTATTATTATTTAGAAGATGAACCCTGTTCATATGGAACAAGCCCACCAAATGGGCCACTGACTTGAAATTCAAACTTCCAAAGAATATGGTGTCCATTCGGAAGAAGTAAGAAGAGGTAAAGGGAAATACAGAAAGAAGAGATCTCACTTATTAAAAAAAGAAACAAATAATGAACAAATTAATAAATAAATAAAAAAATGTGAATGAATCACTAAAATACAAGGAGAACTGTATTGTGGTAGAAATGTATTATATCTTCCCTAATACAATTCTCCTTGTATTTTGATAATTTACTTATATTTTTTTCTATTTATTTATCTATTTATTTATTCATTTATAAATTGGATTACGTGTATTGCGCTGGAATAACTTTCGATCTCTTACGGTGCGCTCCTTTAGGGGGATGGTGCCGTCAGTGCCCCTCACGCGGTACACTGTAGGTATTACTTAAGGTTCTTTGCAGCGTCCATTCGGCTCCTAGCTGCAACTCCTTTCATATTCTTTATCTTCCATCTTACTTTCCTCCACCCTGTCCTAACAGTTGTTTCGTAGTGCAACTGCGAGATTTTTCTCCTGCCTATACCTTTAAAATCTCTTTACTTTCAATTTCCCTTTCAGGACTGCATGACCTCATAGGTCTCAGCGTTTGCCCTTTGGCCTAAATTTTACATTCCATTCCTCTGTATTCTTACAGAGCGCTGGCGTGTCATCCAAAATCCAACGGCCGAGTCGTTTTTGACTCCTGTTTCGTCATTTTCTGCAATGTTGTGAACTCATTATTTTGAAATTTTGTTTGTTTGTTTAAATCTTTTGAACTAGCAGCTATACAGAACAAGTATTCAACTTTCAAACGACACATGAATAAATATCATAGCTTGCGTAATAACTTCCACAGGCAGTGAATAAAGTAAAATATCTCTACTAATCACAACTCAGGCTCTGAGACATACGGCGCTTCCTAGGGAAATGGTGCATTGTATGTTTCACGTGATCACGAAACTTAACAGATTAATTATTATTTAAAATATGAAATTATTCATATGGATTAAGACCAACAGGCCACTGATTTGAGAGGCAAGCTTCCTCAGTATAGAATGTTCAAATTTGAAGGCAAAGAAAATAGAAAGAATTAATTGAATAAATAACAAAAAAAAAACAAGTAAAAAATGCACAGAAGTTTCTTCGGCGCAATCGAGTTTTCTATACAGTGTATAATGTTGTATGAGCCGCGGTCCATGAAACTTTCAGCTACGGACCGGTGGTGGCCTGCCCTATAGCGTTGCCAGATGCACGATCATGACTAACTTTAACCTTAAATAAAATAAAAACTACTAAGGCTACAGGTCTGAAATTTGGTATGTTTGACGATTGTAGGGTGGATGATCAACATACCAATTTGCAGCCCTCTAGCATCAGTAGTTTTTAAGATCGGAGGGCGGACAGAAAAAGTGCGGACAGAATAAAGTGCGCACGGACAGACAAAACCGGCACAATAGTTTTCCTTTACAGAAATCTAAAAAAAAACAGACACAGTTGAGTGTGCGTAAATGCGTAAATATTAACGCCACTTTGAGCCAGGAAAAACGTCATAAGTGTTCCACGGGATTTTTAGTTTTCTGAAAAGAAAGCTATTGTACCGGCTTTGTCTATCCGTAAGCACTTTTTCTGTCCGCCCTCACATCTTAGAAACAACTGGGGCTAGAGGGCTGCAAATTGGTATGTTGATCATCTACCCTCCAGTCATCAAACATTCCAAATTGCAGCCCTCTAGCCTCAGTAGTTTTTATTTTATTTAAGGTTAAATTTAGTCATAATCATACTTCTGGCAACTGTATAGGACAGGCCATCACTGCCGGCTGAAAGTTTCATGGGCCGCGTCTCATACAGCATTATACCGAGACCACCGAAAGATACATCTATTTTCGGTGGCCGTGATTATACGCTGTACAGAAAACTCGATTCAGCCGAAGAAACTTCGACGCATTTTTTACTTGTTTAAGGTAATATGCGAAAAAGAATGGCCGCCAGCAGCACTACCAGACGGGCATAAGACGTCACAAACTCTTCCTTTTTTTCTCAAGTGAAATAAAATCAAGAGTTTATGACCATCTGATAATGGACCTTGACGCTTATATCTTCAAAGAAGAATTATTACGGCGAAGCCTCTCTAACCTGCCAAAGATGACACCTTTCCTGAACGTCCTTGAACTAGGGGATCCTTGGGGGAGGGGGGCGAACCTGGGCACGCGAAAAATAATGACTAAATAATAATATTGAAGATTTTTAGATAATAATGACATATATGAGAAATATAAAAATGGGAAAAAATAAAAATCTATTATATATATACAATATATATATATATATATATATATATATATATATATATATATATATATATATATATATATATATATATATATATATGGTGCTAGGACCGTTCGTTACTGGACCGTTCGTCCCCGGACACTTCGTTACCGGACATTTTGCTACAGGACAGTTCGTTAGTAGGACCCTTCGCTACCAGGCCATTACGCTACCAAGAGCTTTTTTTTTTTTAGATTTGTTGTGAGCTCATTTTTTAATTAGATAAATGTGATAATAATAATAATAATAATAATAATAATAATAATAATAATAATAATAATAATAATAATAATAATAGTTTGTCATTTTTGTTATATATAATAATACAATAGTAATACTATATATTTATTATAAAATTGAAATATTTACTGTACTAGTTTGGTCATATATTAGTTTAGTCATGTATTATAAAATAAAAAGAAAGTTTTTATTAATATAGCTTCAAATTATGAGCAATGGCTCGAAGAAAATCCAATTTACATTCAGGGTTGTAGCGACTAATAACATTAAGAACCCTCTGCTCAGAGTTCTTATACTTTCTTTTCTTTGAAGGTAGATTGCCGCAATTTACTTGTATGATTTTTGTTCTCGCTAGTCCTTCTTCGTTTTTCAAGGCATCAATCAATTTCCATATATTTGTATGTGAGCCTGTAACTGAAGTTCTAAGAGAGCTATGAAAACCCTCTAAGTTGTTATTTGCCCTGGGCATTTCATTGACTGTCCTCTGATACACATTCCACAACTGTATAGGAAACAGGGGTTCTAGTCGTCTTCTTGATCCCGGCCTCGTTCATCACCAATGTAATTTGTAGAAAAGTACGAAACTATTTCTTCTGGAATTTCATTATCATCGATCAACTCCTCAAACCCTGAAAGAACGTCATTTGGCGGTAAAAATGCCAGTGCTGGGAAACAGCGCACTTTTAAACTAAATCTTGATGATATCGTTCCTTGTACCCTGCTTGAACTGTATGTTTGTAAACATTCTGAGATAAATGAAATAAACAACAGCTAACTTCTGTTTCTTGAAAAACAGCCTTCAGTGAATTAATGACAGCCTTTTCAAAATCAACCACAATGCGATCTGGCTCATGATTTTGTACGAGGTCTTTAATTACAGAAAAAGGCGCTTGTAAGTGGCTTCGGTTTTATCAGGTAGTAGTGCAAAAGTCGGGGATACTTATGTCTTTAGTTTGTATATGCAACGTATATAATTGATAGTATATAATTGGACAACATTTGAATGTTCCATCACCTGCCCATACTTTAAACTTTTTCAAATCACTTAATCCATCTGCAGATGCAAATACCAAAATCCTTTCGAGATCGTCTTCGTCACTGTCGTATTGCAGAAATAATAACCCAGTACTCAGTTTGGCGTAGTCTTCGGGAATCAGATAACCATGCCTTACTTGTGGAATTGGATGAGATTTATTTTCCTTTTGCCTCCATCGGCGTATATTACGACTTATATTTGATGGACAAGGAAGTTCAGCTATGGCACATTCATGTAAATTCTTTAATTCAGTAGCAATCAAAGTACGTGAAGAGTCCTGGGTTCCAAGAGCTTTATCTTTGATTTGATTGCTTGCACATTTTGCACTTACAGAAGAAGCCGTGGTAGTATGATTGTGTTCACCGACTTTCTTTATTATTACATAATTATCCTCATCAACGTTTGTGTGCACTCTTGCTTTACACGTCCGATTTTCACACATCCAATATTGTTTTGTCCCATCACTATTTTCCTTCTGCTTACAGTATATGTAATTCAAATCATCCACCAACTTGATTTGTTTTCTTCTGGATTCAATCGTCCTGGGCATCTTGACTAAGGGTTCAGTCACTTTTAAAAAGAGACACTTAGCAAATGAAATACGTTGGTTTAGTTACAGTAACAAAGTAAAATGTATAATAGTATCCAGTATTTAAGTAACAAGGTAAGATGTATAATAGTAATTATGTTAACAACTATTCAGTATTTCAAGTTAGGAACTACATTAACAAGGTGATCAACATTTAATTACAAAAATAATAGTAGACAAAACTTTGACCTTTTGGTAGCGTAATGGCCTGGTAGCGAAGGGTCCTAGTAACGAACTGTCCCGTAGCGTAATGTCCGGTAACGAAATGTCGGGGTACAAACGGTCCACTAACGAACGGTCCGGACACCTATATATATGTATATATATGTATATATATATAACTATATCTACATATATATGTGTGTGTGTGCGCCCCCATGAAAAATAAAAAATAATAATACTGAAGATTTAGATAATAATAACATGAATGAGAATTATAGAAATGAGAAAAAAATACAAAAATCTCTCTCTCTCTCTCTCTCTCTCTCTCTCTATATATATATATATATATATATATATATATATATATATATATATATATATATATATATATATATATATATATATATATATATATATATATATATATATATATATATAAATATATATATATATATATATATATATATATAACATGAAAATTGGTAGCCCCCATGAAATTTTCTGGATCCCCTAGTGATTCCTTTTTAGGATTTTGTGGAATTGGCCAATCGGTGGAATTGGGAAGAAGATTCCCTTGAACAGCCAAGTTCCCCCTTTTAGGGCAACCCTGAAATATTAGCTTCCTGCACTTAGCAGGGACGTTGCTACGCCTCGTTGATTGATAGGTCTCGCATCGTCAGGCGTCTTTCAATCTCATCGATATCAGCAGTCAGAAGTTCAAGCGAAGGTGCAATGCTTTACTACCCTAATGCTGTTCCCCTTGCATTTTAATACATTTTCATCTATTTTTTAATTTATTAATTTATTTTTTTATTTTTTGATAAGTGCGATCTCTTCTTTATGTATTTCCCTTTACGTCCTCTTACTTCTTCTTAATGATCACCTTGATATCGTTTGGAAGCTTGAATTTCGAGTCAGTGGCCCCTGTGGTGGGCTTGTTCCATATGAATAGGTTTCGTCTGCTGAATAATAATAATAATAATAATAATAATAATAATAATAATAATAATAATAATAATAATAATAATAATGCTCAAAATTAAAGTATTTGTGATAAAACAATGTCTTCTGTATTACTTTTTTCTCTACTCCAAAGTCAGAATCCTCTCCTTTGGCGAGAATAGATTCCTGTAACAACTTTCTTTTTTATTATACAACGGATTGTAAGATTAATAGTTGCTGACTATCTATGCTATTTAAATCTTCTTCTTCTTCTGACTTATCATACCCACTGTACAGCAGGGAGGATCGGCCGCTCGAGTCAACTTTCTCCATCTATTTCTATTCCTTGCATCTTCCTCCCCCAGTCCCACCTCACCTATATCCCTCCTCACCCTACACTCCTCCTCCCCATCACTGGCATGTTCTTGGCTCTCTTGATTGGTTCCACCTCCTCTTTTCTTATTACACGGCCACAGAATCTCAGACGAGCTTCCCTAACCTTCTCCTTTGCAATACATATACCACACATTGTTCTTGTATCTTGACTCTCATCCTGCTATTCAAATACAGGAGATAATCCTACTGAAGAATACATCATTTAGATGGTACAAGACTGTAGCGGTAATTTCTTTATCAGAAACATATTTCTGTTGCTTTTATCAACATTTCAAACACTCACGCAAAGCTAAACACAACACAAATATGCTCTCTAAAGTACTCATTTATCATTAGTAACGTACTTTATTTATCATAAAGCACTTTATTTATCTAAAGTACTTATTTATCATAAAGTGCCTATTTATCATAAAGTACTTATTTATCATAAGTAACGTATAGATTGCATGGTTACACTTACTTCATCAACTAAATAATCATAAAAGCTTTTGTATGCTTAAGTACAATCGTCCTTAGACAGGGATAACTGACAGAAAAAGCCTGCCTAGTCTGTCGCCATTTTCTCAAATCTGACTTTCAAAAGAACGGAATTTTTTTTTTATTAATAGAAAATATTAAGCAGAAATATTAGTAAGTATCACAATCAATTCGTTAAGGAACAACTATAATGAATGACATAAGAAAACAAGTAAAAAT
Organism: Macrobrachium rosenbergii; assembly: GCF_040412425.1. Classification (NCBI taxonomy): domain Eukaryota; kingdom Metazoa; phylum Arthropoda; class Malacostraca; order Decapoda; family Palaemonidae; genus Macrobrachium; species Macrobrachium rosenbergii. The sequence continues at coordinate 3,371,750 of NC_089759.1, read as the reverse complement.
TGCACCGAAGTTTCTTCGGCGCAATCGAGTTTTCTGTACATCGTAAATCAAGGCCACTGAAAACAGATCTATCTTTCGGTGTCTCGGTATAATGCTGTATGAGCCGCGATCCATGAAACTTTAACTACGGCCCGGTGGCTAGGGGGCTGCAATTTTCTATGTTTGATGATTGAAGAGTGGATGATCAACATACCAATTTGCAGCCCTCTAGCTTCAGTAGTTTTTAAGATCTGAGGGCTGACAGAAACAGTGCGGACAAACAGACAAAGCCGGCACAGTAGTTTTTTTTTTTTTTCAGACAACTAAAAAACTGATGTAAAGGACCTGTGTCAGATAAAACTTCCCCCCCCCCAAAAAAAAAAAACTTGGCTCAGTTTGTGTTTAAACAACCTCTTCACTTTGAATGGGGAGTGGCTGTGCGTATATATATATATATATATATATATATATATATATATATATATATATATATATATATATATATATATATATATATATATATATATATATATATATATATATATATATATATATATATATATATATGTTTGTTTTATATTATGACCACAAGGAATTTTGAAATCGATTGGTTCTAGTCACTAGCGGATCCAGGGGTATAGGGCACCTGGGCACATGGCCCTCCCCATGAAAAACAATGACCAAATGATAATATTGAAGATTTAGATCATAATAACATAAATGAGAGATATAAAAATGGGAAAAAATAAAAAATCTGTTATCGAAATAATAATAAAATTTTGAGAAAAAAAAAATAATAACAATAATAATAATAACAATAATCTTAACAGAAAAGACCTGGTTTAGATCCTGATGTGAGTCAGAAATTTATTTAATAATCTTAACGAAAATAATAATGGATTCGGTGTTTCCTGGTAGAACAGGTGATTGCTGTCCATTTCATAATTTCTACTTGTGTGTATGTATATATATATATATATATATATATATATATATATATATATATATATATATATATATATATATATATATATATATATATATTCATATACATATATATATTATATATATGTGTGTGCGTGCGTGAGGGTGTGTGTATGTCTAATAAGAACATTGGTGGGCCCACCGACGAAATTTTTCTAGTCCAAAAGAAGATTCATCGTCACTTTACAAGAAATCTCTCGAGAGGATAAATAGATGTTTTTTGTGGAAAAGAAACGAGCCAATAGCTCGAGAAGACTTGGAGTGGGATATGAAATTTAGGCCAGAGGCCAAGCGCTGGGGCCTGTGATGAGGTCATTCAGCGATGAAATGGAAACCGACAGTAAAAAGGTTTGACAGGTGTAACAGGAGGAAAACCTCAAAGCAGTTGCACTGTGAAACAACATTTAGGAGAGGGTGGAAAGGTGGAAGAAAGAGAATATGAACGGAGGTATAGCAAAAGGAATGAAAGGGGTTGCAGCTAGGGTTCCGAATGAACGCTGCAAAGAACCTGAAGTCATGTCTACAGTCCACAGCGTGAGGTGCACTGATTGCACTACCTTCCCTAAGGGATTCAGTATTTTGGGGAATATTGCGAGCTATTTGCCCAACTCAAATCACAGCGGTTTCCACAATAACGATGCAAATATGGGCACAGTTGACATTAATTAATTATATTGCTTATAATCTGTTTATCCTCGTCGACGGTATGAAATATGAAAGGAAAAATTATTTTGGGATTATTTTTTCTTGTTTTCCTGCGTCCTCGTAATTTGACAAGTCCAGCGGAAGCGTAATGATGTCCTCAGTTCTGGTTGGCAATTTGCGTAATGGAATTCTTTTCAGTGCAAATCTCTCTCTCTCTCTCTCTCTCTCTCTCTCTCTCTCTCTCTCTCTCTCTCTCTCTCTCTCTCTCTCTCTCTCTCTCGCATTACGACGCATGAAATGATTATGCTCATGGATTCTGGCAACAGGGGAATCTTTTTATTCGTTTTGGTATGATTTAAGTTAAAAGCTTTCTTACGCGTCACCAGATTTTTGGGTTGAAAATCAGAATTGCTCTTTCCAAAGAGAGCATTATTTTCAAGGAACTTGGTAACCAGATAACTGAAATCTTTACGCATAGACATGTCAGTGAAGATTGAACTTATTCATATATGTTAACTGATATATGATCATTTATTTACATTTTTTTGTTTTCTGTAAAAGAAAACTGATGTTCCGGCTTTGTCTGTCCGTCCACACTTGATTCTGTCAGCACTTTTTCTGTCCGCCCTCAGATCTTAAAAGCTACTGAGGCTAGAGGGCTGCAAATTGGTATGTTGATATCCACCCTCCAATCATCAAACATACCAAATTACAGCCCTCTAGCCTAAGTATTTTTTATTCTATTTAAGGTTAAAGTTAGCCATAATCGTTCATCTGGCAACGATATAGGCCAGGCCACCACCGGGCCGTGGTTAAAGACTCATGGCCCGCGGCTCATACGGCATTATACCGAGACCACCGAAAGATAGATCTGTTTTCGGTGGCCTTGATTATACGCTATACAGAAACTCGATTGCGCTAAAGAAACTTCGGCGCATTTTTTACTTGATCTTTTGGAGTTTCATCCCTTCATTGGTTAATGCCATCAGAGTAAACATCACCCCAAAATGAACCAGAATAAATCGTTTAGTTTTTATTTAAAAAGTAATATATTTTATTTGACTCAGATTTCGTTGATAATTAAAGTGAGCTGGAAAAATAAGGCCAGATTTTCAGAATTTAATCTCTCTCTCTCTCTCTCTCTCTCTCTCTCTCTCTCTCTCTCTCTCTCTATATATATATATATATATATATATATATATATATATATATATATATATATATATATATATATATACTTTATTTTGTATTGTATCACGTCTTCGTGTAAAGAAATATATAGTGGAAAAAGATATGCCAAAAACGCTTGGAAACATGACAAGTTAAAAATGAGCCGAAGTTTCTTCGACGCAACCGAGTTTTCTGTACAGCGTATAATGCTGTATGAAACTTTCAGCCACAGCCCATGAAACTCTTAGCCGCGACCTATGAAACTCTTAGCTGCGGCCCATGAAACTCAGCCACCGTCCGGTGGTGGCCTGTGTTGTTGGTACCTATACCGGTGCCAGAAGTACGATTGTGGCTAACTTTAACCTTAAATAAAATAAAAACTACTGAGGCTAGATGGCTGCAATTTGGTATGTTTGATGACTGTAGGGTGAATGATCAGCATACCAATTTGCAGCCCTCTAGACTCAGTACCTTTAACATCTGAGGACGGACAGAAAAAGTGCGGACAGAAAAAAGTGCTGATAGAATAAAGTGCGGACGGACGGACAAAGCCTGCACAATATTTTTCTTTTACAGAAAACATAAAAGCCTATAAATGCAAGGGGAAATCAGTCATGTTGAGAATTTTACCCACTGCAAGGCATATATGAAAAAGTGCGTCGTTATAGAAAATTTTTCAAAAGCATTGCATGCAAAGATTTTTTAATATCGAAAATGCTAAGGTTATGCAAGTGCGTGCATTAAAGGCACGGGGATATTTGTCAGCCATCAGTAATCCTGAAGATGGAATATTTGATAAATTAAACTCATCTCTTCTAAACCAAATGTATTTTGTGAATAAAACTGTGTCACATCGTATTGCCGCATAAACCTTTTTCGACTGTTGTTTTATCCGTTTTTCTAATAACGGATCTCCTTCTGTATTTCCCATCACCTTCTGTTACTTCTATTGAATGAACACCATATTATTCTTTGGAAGCTTGAATTTCAAGTCAGTGGCCCCCTTTGGTGGGCTTGTTCCATATGAATGGCGTTCATTTCCTGAATAATAATAATAATAATAATAATAATAATAATAATAATAATAATAATAATAATAATAATAATAATAATAATAATAATAATAATAATAATAATAATCTTTTATTTTATTACTTCATTTCTGATAACTAATCTCTTCTTTCTTTATCGCATATTACCTGCTGTTACTTCTTTCAAATGAGCACCATAATATTCTTTGGAAGCTTGAATTTCGAGTCAATGGCCCCTATGGTGGGCTTCTTTCATATGAATAGGGTTCATCTTCTGAATAATAATAATAATAATAATAATAATAATAATAATAATAATAATAATAAAAGTAAAAACCACAACAATATATTTGAGCGATTGTATTTTTCAAAACCCTTTTTTTGTATTTTGAAAAATACAATCGGTCTTATACATTATTGTGGCTTTTTACTTATTATATTTCAGGTCACATTATAGTGAAATAATAATAATAATAATAATAATAATAATAATAATAATAATAATAATAATAATAATAATAATAATAATATCCAAAACACTCGGCTATCAATTGACTCTGAAGAGTAGAAGGGTAACCACAGTGAACTCCGCAGACTTCTGCCGTGGCGCTGGGTGAAAATAAAGGGAACGAAATGATTGTACCTCCGAAATTGCCTGGCGTGTCACCCAGCACCCGCGAGATCGTATCGGGTGTCAGGTACTTGGTGCTCGCTCCAAAACCTCTTTTGGCATCTCCTGTCACTGGGCTGAGGATTCTTCTACGCTGGCTGCCATCCAGTGAGGCTGAAGGAACAAAGTGGTCTTGTTCAGCCTCGTCTGGGAACGTACATCGCCAGTGGCAGAGCCAATTTGGAAGGTTTTAATCTTTTGTTTCCGGTCTTTTGAAAACACTGCCTTTGGAGCTAAAGACTCCTGCAATGAAGCGTAGAGAACGAAGCCTGTCCTGCAGGTAGAATTCCTTCGTTGGGCGACCAGTCAATTGTTTAAGAATTCAAACAGCTTGCACTCTCAGTGAATTAACACCGTAAGAACGATATGTCAAAATGTTTAAGAAGCTGAGAATCACATTGGTTACACTAGTTCAGCAAATACGAAAAATGTCGCTGTTCAAACAGATAATAAAGTACAGAGATCTGAACAGATTAAGCTGATCGCTCTGAAGAGCAGATAACACCACAAAAAAATAGCAACTCTTGACAGTAAACATTGCTGACATTTTATCAAATAATTGTGATTAGATTTGATCTGTAACTGATTCTACAATCTTATTATCATTTATTATTGTTATTATTTTAATAATAATAATAATAATAATAATAATAATAATAATAATAATAATAATAATAATAATAATAATAATAATAATAATAATAAAGTCACTTCAGATGATAATTTTCGTGTCGTACCTAGTTCATATCAAAATTCACTACCACGATGAAGAAATTAATTGTTTATTGGGTAAATTGACTCAAGGTAGGAGCTAAGGATACACAGAGTCCCTTCAGAGGATTTCAAGTTATTCTTCAATCAGCCCAAACTGTCTGTAGTGATGTCTGTGACAAGATATAGGTTCGTTTTACGTAATGGAAAGAGAACTCTACATTTCTATGGGGGCTGGGTCTTTCTAGACCAGTGGTTCTCAAATTTTTTGGCATCGTTGCCCCAGGCCGTGATGCTATAGATCACCACTACCCCTACCCCATTCCTCTGTAGTTATGTGAAGTTATAATATAAAGGAAAGAAAAATATTAGAATGCTTCATTTCTAACGCATTTTATATGTAAGAAATGAATTTTACTTTTACTCAAGTCTTAAGAAATAAAGAATTTAGATATTAGACATTTTATTCCTTTGACAAAAAATTAAGATTAAAGCATTGTTCCTTTCATTACAAATTGGAATTAAAGCATTATTTCTTTGGTAATTAATAGAAAATAAAGACATTATTGCTGCATTATTCATGGGAAACATGATATTGTTGTCCTTTACTAAAATATTACTTTTAGAAAGTGCCTCGTTAACCCATGGGGGTAATTACCCCCAGCTTGAGAACCACTGTTCTAGATAGAATAAGTGTCACTCCACTACGAAATATATACAGATGACTTGCATGATGATGTTGGTAAAGTATTTACTTTGTCTGTAAAATACCGAAGTTAAAAAGGTTAAAGTCCTCCTGGGCCTCGCAAGGTTCATAGGGCCGGAGCTGAACTCCAGTTTCTTAGGCCCACAGCCAGTGGGGGAGAAGTCCCGTTGCCTAAGAGACGTGGCCAGTGTGTCACTAGGCCCACTGTTTAATCGCCCAGCCCGAGGGCTGGTACCTATTTTCTTAGTAACCCTCTCGAGTTTTCAGACCGTTAGGTTGGCGGGCCACCAGGTTTTTGCAATGGTGCCATCCCTAAGCCACCAGTGAGCAGCAGGATTTGAACTCCGGCCCTCTCGAATGGTAGGCGAGAACCTTACCACTGTGCCACATGGCAACAAAGTTTCTTTTATATAAGGCTACTGGAGAAAAAAAACTATTTATTTGTATTTATTTGCAGTAAAATCTTTCTATTAGTTATTTTGTATAAGCAACAACAGGAACTGTAGATGATGTTAATGACGATAATTGTATGAAAGCAGATATTTTTTTATTTCTTTATCTTAGAAACATTTCTTTCGCTAACCAGAAAAGACGATTATTGAGGTAGTCCACATTTTGCTGTGTTGTGTAGAATTCATCTCTAATTTCAAGCGTAATATCTTGCAATATTATACTTCGAACCTATGTCGTTAAATTTAATATATACGAATGTATTTACGTGACTGTGAGGGCTCCAGAATTTATTCCCATTTTGCATTTGTTCGTAACATTTTGATGCACTTTAAAACATGGATATTTATTCATGTGATACATTTTTTCATGGGCCACATTAATAATTAAATGTCCAAACGTAATTCTTTCTTTTTATTCTGCCAAAAAGTCTAGGTAAGAGAGAGAGAGAGAGAGAGAGCGGAAACAATGCATCGTTCATTGATAAAATTTACTCGTCTAATCGCGGATGAAATCATTGTGCAGGAATTTTCGTATGTATGTATGTATGTGTATATATATATGTATATTTATGTATGTATATATACATACACATATATACATATATATATACACACATAGATATATGTGTGTATGCGTGTGCATGCGTGTGTATAAAAAACATACACATATCTCGGGTAGTATCTCCGCCCCTTCACAAACAGACATACCTTTAGACCAGGTTCCATGTACTTTGTATACAAACAACATAAAACTCCTTTAGAAAGTCTGTAAGCAATGGTGTGAGGTTCAAGAAAGTTCAGAAGTGAGACTGATTCTTTATTGTTGTTGTTGTTGTTGTTTTATATTTAGCTGGCCTTGTGCCAGCACGGGCTCTTGCTCCTAGAGCAGCCCGTAACTCTATGTTGATGATGAGTCTGTGAGATGAGTAGGTTAGATGAAAACTTTATTATGATGCATGAAAGTGATTTTGGTGGGGGTGATTTTGAAGTGAAAACATTTAACAGGCAAGGTTGCAACCTCTTTGAACCCTAAGGTACCCATCAGATGAGGATAAAAGTATGATAGCAGTGAGTGTTGGCTAGTGGGAGAGGCCAACAGATGGGGAAAAAGAAGAATTTGAGTAGTAGGCACAGACTTCTTTATTGTTCACGACAGGTACTTATAATGCAGAAAGCGGACGGAAAGGTGGCGGGCGACCTGCGGCCCCCCACTGCGTCCGTACAGAATTGTGTTTGTTGAAAGACATAAAACGACATATACAGAGCATTACAGAACATGTACAAGGCAGATATATATATCGGTGAATAGGCCGTAGAATGATACATATAATGAGATACATAAAGAATCTGAAACAGTAACAAGTGACAAATACGACATGATTAATGTACAAATGTAGAGCAAAACACAAGGAATGGAGAGGCGGTTTGACGCCCTTACAATACTCCCCCCCACCAAGACAATAATTATGCAAGAAATTATTGGACGACACCTCTTTCGCGGAGGCGCTGAGGCAACTGGAGTGGGCCCCCACTTCTCGAGAACTGCGGGCGGCGTGTGGGGCCGACCTCTGGTTCTGGCACAGCTGTTTCCTGGGCCGTCCTGGACCCCTTTTCGGCGTGGGGGCGGCTGTTCCTGTGGAGTGTTGCTGAGGGGGAACTCTGGGTCGCCTGCCTGTCTCCTTGCTGATTTCATTGTCCAACAGGAATGCTGGTTTTAGCCTGTCGACCATTACCCAATCCTCATGCCTGTGGATGTCCAGCAGGAATGCTTTAGGCACCCTCCTGATGACTCTGTTGGGGCCCCCTGTAGGGCCTCATTAAGGGTGGCAAACGAGCGTCCACCCTGACAAAGACGTAGGCGCAGGAGTCTAAGGTGGGTGGGTTGTATCTGCTCACAGGGGAGCTGTGCATTCCAGTTCTCGTCGGTGCAACGTGCCATGAGAGCTGCCTGAAGAGAGCAGTGGGCTCTCTCGATCATGCCATTCGCTGCGGGGTTGTAGGCCATTGTGCTGTGCAGCTTCGTGCCCATCAAACGTACCATGGAGACCCAGTTTTCTGAGAGGAAGGCAGGGTCCCTGTCCGTGGTGATGCTGTCGGGCACTCTGAAGCGGCTGATCCAGCTGGAGAGAAGAGCCTCTGCGCATGACATTGTGGATGTCTCCATCATGGGGGTTGCTTCGGACCAACGGGTGGAGCTGTCTATAATCGTCAGGAGGTATCTTGCTCCTCCAAACTGCGGAAGGGGGCCGACGACGTCGACGTGGATATGGCTGAAGCGCCAACGTGGTTAGGGAAATTAGCCGATCCCTGATTCCTTGTGGCGAGATGTTTTGCTCGTCTGGCACACTATGCAGTTCCTCGTCCAACGATGTATGTCCTTGTTGATACTGTGCCAGACAAACTTGTTGCTCATAAGGCGCGTTGTTGTGCGCCCTGAAGGATGGGAGAGACCGTGTATCATGTCGAACGCCTGCTTTCTCCTCGAAGCTGGCACAAGGGGGCGAGGGCAGCCTGTGCTGGTGTCGCAGAGGAGCGTTGTTATGGAGTTTCCTAAGGGCACATCTTCCCACTTCAGTGCCGTCAGTGATGTTCTGTAGGCTGCTGTCTCAGGGTCTGCTGCTGGCTCCTTCACCAGTTCTTCGTAGTCGATGCCGAGTTGGAGGAAGTGTATTTCTACTCTCGACAGGGCCCCAGCTACTGGGTTTTTTCTCCCAGGGACGTATTTGATGGTGCAGCCGAATTCTGAGATGGTGGTTAGGTGCCGCTGCTGTCTTGCCAACCATGAGTCTCCCTGCTTTGAGAAGGCATGTACCAGGGGTTTGTGGTCCATCAGGATGGTGAATTCGGTGCCCTCCAGCAGGTAGTTAAAATGCCTTACGTCCTGGCAGATAGCCAGCAGTCCCTTGTCAAAGGTGCTGTAGCGGGTTTCAGCTGGTGAGAACTTGCGGCTGAAGAAGGCCAAGGGCTGAGGGGCACTGTTCACCACCTGCTCTAGTACTGCACCGCAGGCGATGTTCTGGCATCCATTATTAACCTGAGGGTGGCTGCAGGGTTGTGGTGTGCCAAAGTCGTGGCACTGGCGAGGGCTGCCTTCGTTTTGCTGAATTTCATCTTCTGCCGTCTTTACTGCTCACACACCATAACGTGGGAAAATGTGCCGTGTTGAGTCCGTTAATGGTGCTGATTGTAGTGCCAAAACATTCCCTTCACTAGGTACGCCGTATTTAGTCTGTTAATGGCACGGTTTCCACCAGAGAAGGAGCTATCAGAGGCCTAAACTTGACTCCGTGTTTAGTCAGTTAAAGGCTCTCTGACGGTAGGCTGCGGCTGTAGTTAGTCTGTTAATGGCTGGGCCAAAACCGCGCTACCTGTCGCTTCCCTGGGTCACCAGAGTGAGGTTCAAGAAAGGTCAGACATGAAACTGATTCTTTATTGTTCATGACAGGTACTTATAATGCGGAAAGCGGACGGAAAGGTAGCGGGTGACCTGCAGCACCCCGCTGTGTCCGTACAGAACTGTGTTTGTTGAAAGACATAAAATGACATATACAGAGCATCACAGAACATGTACAGTACAAGGCAGATATATATATATCAGCAAATAGGCCGTAGAATGATACATATAATGAGATACATAAAAAATCTGAAACAATAACAGGTAACAAATACAACATGATTAATGTACAAATGTAGAGCGAAACAAGGAACAGAGAGGCGGTTTGACGCCCTTACAAAGGTTGTATCAAGAATAGTTTCAAACTTGTTGCCAGAGTATGAAGTGCCTTGACCAGTTTCTAAATCCCGCCGACTTCAGCAGTTTGTGTATAAACAATCAGTCTCTGTCGCGCAAAAGTTACTTTCGTTAAAGTTTTTTCCCCCCAAAAGTTTGTTTCAGTTTACTTGTCCTTAGCAGATGAGATGTTCTTGATTTTTCCTTTTGTTTGATGGAAGTTTTTGAAAAGTTCTTCAAGTTATGATTAGTTTTTAAGAAGAAATGCTACTTTTCCTTTAGTGGGTGCTAATGCTGTCAGTTTATCTCACGTGGAACACTGTAGGCATTACCAAAGAGTGTTCGTGCAGCGTCCCTTCGGTCACTAGCTGCTGAGACTACTTTGTAGACTTTTACTTGACCTCCATTCCCGCTTTCTTTCTCCATTTGTGCTCGCCAACCTCTCTAACTATTACTCCTTAACGCAACTTAAGGATTTTCCCCCAGTTCTACCTTTAGATCCACGTATTTCATCTCTTTTATTTCCTGGATCTTTGCCTCTTGCTGTCCAGCCACTCTAACTTCCTCTTCATACTGTCTTTATGGGCGAATGGCCGGAAGTGCCCCAGTGCTTGGCTCGAGACCCTAAATTTTATGAAATTTATCAAATTAAATCCAAAACGACGAGATCATCATTGAAATGGAGAATTTCTTCATTGTTTTTGCGATGCTTTTCACTACCAAGAAGCAAAGCTGTGATGCTGTTCATGGAATGAGTTCATGCTCAGAGCGAAAATGCTCCAGAATTGTAGGACTGATTGCCATTTCTCTCAGTGTTTGTGGTGATGCATAAGACAAATCATTAAAAGTACAGAAATATCAGTGCAAATACCTTTTAAAGAATAACAAGACGACGAAACGCAAAATACATCAAACGCCTCTGTCGAGGATACGCTGCTGAGAAAACCAAACAAAAAATATCTTAAGAATAACAAATAACTCTTCTTTAGAAGTCAAGTAACCAGCGCTCACTTGTAAGCAACCTCTTTGCTGTTGGAGTTTGTTTTTACGAATGAAAGAAGCACTTACCATTAGAGGCACTGAGCCTGTTTTTTCGAACAAAAGAAACACGAAGAAAGAAAGTATTCATGAGCCTTTGGATATGGGAAAGAAGCACACAGAAAGAGGCCATAAGTATTCGTAGTCAAGTTTGCGATGGAAAACAGCAGTCACCATTCCAGCATACAACCGTCTCTCCCGAGATTTGTTTTCTAGCTCTAAAAGGAGGAAACAGTAAAAGGGTGTTTTGGATAAAGTAATGTGTCGTATCTTACAGAAAATGGTTGAGGAACTCTTTGAAAGCCTTGAGAATTTTTCAGCAGAACGAACATACTTCCGTTTCCAGGGAAACAAGATGAGCATCATCAAGCTTTGAGGTAGCGATCATTTCCAGGTAAGCATTACCGTAGCACCCCTTCTTCACCATCCCACCATGTCGCATGAATTGATTTCTTGTTTAATGAAATAAAATTATTATCCATACCCAAAATAAAATCAGAACTCCATACATGCAGAAATATACTGTACAAACAAAGAGCATATCAGAAGAATTAGATAAACACAATTAGAGTAGACACACTGGTAATAATTATATGAAGTCCTCTAAAAACTTTATTTTTTTTACAAATGTTCATTGAGATATCTAGCCAAGACGAAATTCATGACAATCTTGTGGCACCCCTAGGCACTTTCTTTGGCACCCCAGGGTGCCACGGCACCAGTTTGAGATTCACTGCTTCAAGGAGTTGAATACCTAAGACGAAAGGGTGTGACGAAACAAAGGAAATAATGAACGCATAAAAGAGGTGAGTTGACCAGCAGATAATACAGTAGTTAAACAACTGAATGATATCAGGAGAGAAAGTAGTTATTGTCATTCAAAGAACGAAACAAGTAAAAAATGCGCCGAAGTTTTTTCGGCGCAATCGAGTTTTCTGTACAGCCGCTACAGCGTATAATTAAGGCCACTGAAAATAGATCTATCTTTCGGTGGTCTCGGTATAATGCTGTATGAGCCGCGGTCCATGAAACTTTAACCAAAGCCCGGTAGTGGCTTATTCTATATCGTTGCCAGAAGAACGATTATGGCTAACTTTAACCCTAAATCATATAAAAACGACTGAGGCTAGAGGGCTGCAATTTGGTATGTTTGATGATTGGAGGGTGGATGATCGCCATACTTATTTGCAGCCCTCTAGCCTCAGTAGTTTTTAAGATCTGAGGGCGGACAGAAAAAGTGCGGACAGAAAAAAGTGCGGACGAACAGACAAAGCAGGCACAATAGTTTTCTTTTCACAAAACTAAAAAGGTTAGATTTTCTTAGCACAGTTGAAAATAATTCTCCACAAAATCTTATGTATAATTCTTCGCTTGATTAAATACTAGGAGTGAATTACGCTTGCAATGAAAGCAAATTATTATATTTCTGTTCCCGGTGGCAAATTCCTGAGATGTATGCTAGTATTGCACCAGCCCCGGTTTTTGTGCCACGGCCCTAGGTTAGTTAGGTTAGGTTGGCTTAAATTTAGAGACCACTTCGGAATTTGGTGTGGGAAACATAATGAGATTATTTTCAAGAAAATTCTATGGTTACTTTTTAAGATATGGCGTCCCGCTTTTTTCAGGGAAAGGTCTCGGTACTCGGTTACGTCTCGGGAAAATGCTTCCCGGCCATGGCGTCAGCTAAATCTACTAAAAAACAAAAAACAAAACGATGTTTTCATTTTAACGTAAGATTTGTGTAGTGATGTTCCCTCCTGCGCAAAAGAGCATCTTTCTCATTTCTCTGAATAAAATTATCATTCGCTGACATTAAGCAAATTGGATTTTACTTTTGATTAAGCTTATGATTTAACTGAAAGGTTCCTTTAGCGAGCAAACATCATGCAGTTCACTGAAAAATCTGGTATGCACTTTACGAAATTAATGCATTTTTATGTCGTAACTCTGTCTTGATATTACTAAGGAAGGATATGTGTGTGTCCATATATAAATATATATATATATATATATATATATATATATATATATATATATATATATATATATATATATATATATATATATATATATGTGTGTGTGTATGAGTGTGTGTGTGTGTGTGTATGCATATTTGTATGTATATATGTATGTATGTATATATATATATATATATATATATATATATATATATATATATATATATATATATATATATATATATATATATATATATATATATATATATATATCACAACCCTTTTCTATTTAAAACTAGTTGTGCTCCTGAAGGAAACAGAACCTCAACAGTCAAGCAATTCGTAGGAGACAGAATTATAACCGCTAGTATTTCCCCAAAGGCTGAATGGCTGAATAAAACACCTGGCGGAAGGAGACGGATGCGAGTATTGGTTTTCCTTTGTCTGTTTCCGGCTAGAATAACAGATGTGTTAAACTTTCCTGTTCTTTCTTTTAGCTTATGCTAAGTAGATGGCGATTTAATGAGCGTGTATGATCGCGTGGAATATGTACAAAGAAAGTTAGATGAGTATGGTTGTGTGGGTCTAGGAGTATTGTTGACTTGTGACGTGTTATCGTATGTACACACACAGATATATATATATATATATATATATATATATATATATATATATATATATATATATATATATATATATATATATATATATATATATATATATATATATATATATATATATATATATGTGTGTGTGTGTGTGTGTGTGTGTGTGTGTGTGTGTGTGTGTGGTGTCTAACTGGGGTAAATATTCAGAATTACATTCAGCATGCAAAGCTAACACCATGAGCCCTGGAAACCATAAAAAAAAAAAAATCAGTCTCACTCTAACCATTTGATAAGCAATTTGATGCAAAGCGTTTCAAGGAAGAACATTTTTAAGAAATCCTGAACACATTACACTAAAAACTCACACAGAGATCTTGGTAAATCTATCGGATATCTCTGGGCCTCAAAGGAGGTATTCCTTTACGAGCTAACTTTGTAAATTTACTGAAATCTTGAATTTGTTTCGCTCTGCTAACTTCGTCTGTTCTTCTTCTTCTTCTTCTTCTTCTTCTTCTTCTTCTTCTTCTTCTTCTTCTTCTTTTGAGGTTAGGGCTCAGCCATAGACGTTCCTGGTTCCTGATTCCTAGGCGCTAACTCAAGAAACACAGTTCCTGGTTCCTGGTTCCTGAGAGCTCACTCCACAAACACAGTTGCGGGCACACTACGCTATTCGTGTGAGGTACAGAGCTTTATTCCCCTTTTTTTTTCTTTACAGTTTTAGGGGTCGTTATTTTTACTTTATATTATTGTACTTCAAAATGTTTATTTTAATACGTGACCATTACCCTTTTCTGCAACAAGAACCCCGAGAAGTTAGAGATCTTTCTAAACTAGATATCACAAAATATTGTCAGTGAATTACTGCTTTACTTCTAACCCTTCCCCCTCCTTTCATTTCTTTGTCTTTTCAGCTGTGGCAGAGCCACGCTATTAGCTTTGACATCCAGCGCTTCCCAGGTTATCACAATTCTTAATTTTTCAGGGATAGTCTCTGTAACTCTTCTTTCTTTTTAGTTTTCTGTAAAAGAAAACTATTGTACCGGCTTTGTTTGTCCGTCCGCACTTTATTCTGTCAGCATTTTTTCTGTCCGCATTTTTCTGTCCGCCCTCAGATCTTAAAAACCAATGAGGCTAGAGGGCTGCAAATTGGCATGTTGATTATCCACCCTCCAGTCATCAAACATACCAAATTCCAGCCCTTTTGCCTCAGTAGATTTTACTTAATTAAAGGTTAAAGTTAGCCATAATCGTGCTTCTGGCAACGATAAAGGATAGGCCACCGCCGGGCCTTTGTTAAAGTTGCATGGGTCGCGGCTCATACAGTATTATACCGAGATCACCTAAAGATAGATCTATTTTCGGTGGCCTTGAATATGAGCTGTAGCGGCTGTACAGAAAACTCGATTGCGCCGAAGAAACTTGTGTGCATTTTTTACTTGTTTATTTTAGCTCTTGAGTTTAGGGTTCCGCAATAGACGTAACTCGGTAATTTGGAACCCATTTTCGAAATGCGTCACAGATCCAACTTCTGGTTTTATTATTTTCACCTTGAGGGAATTGATTAAAATGACTTCTGAAAATAAATTACTTTGTCGCCAGGACATTTTTCCGATTGATATAACGAAATTCACGAATAATTTCATATGTTAGCAATGACAGATGGAGTTAGCGTTCCTGGCTGCTATTAGTATAATATAGTTATTTAGAAAACAGAAGAATTAAGTATTTTATTTATATCTGTAGTGAAAATTCATGAGTATTCCTCTTAATTTTTGTTTGCCGAGATAAAAAATGGCAGTGTAATAAGCGTACTTTTTACTCCGTATCTTAGTTTAATATGAAAAATGTAATACAACACGCTTGTAAAAAAAAAAAAAAGAGAGACGTTTCTATGGCAAAGCTTGTCTGAAAAATGAAAAGTATTAATTTTTATAGCCAGAATTCATACTGCGATATAGTATGCATCATACATCACAGAATTGTATAAACAGTAGTTTTCCAACATTGTTTCAGTTTTAGATATCAAAGGCAAATCACAAACAAAAGTACAGCTTATTACTGCAAGGTCTTTCAGTATAAAGCAAGAAAGCATGTGCAAAGCAATACATTACCACCTTAATACTATTCTCCTTACATTCCAATACATTTTTATCTATTTATCTGTTTATTAATTTTTTTTTTCTTTTTTGATAAGTGAGATCTCTTCTTTCTGTATTTCCCTTTACTTCCTCTTACTTCTTCCTGATGAACACCATATTCTCTGGAAGCTTGAATTTCACGTCAGTGGTCCCTGTGGTGGGCTTGTTCCATATGAATAGGTTTCATCTTGTGAATAATAATAATAATAATAATAATAATAATAATAATAATAATAATAATAATAATAATAATAATAACAGTGCATTATTTTTTTCACAGTAATGCCTCACTCCTCACTGCAAGCTTTCGCGTGCTTCCAGTCATGCCCTTCTTGGTCCTCTGCCTTCCAAAACTTCCAGATTACGTCCTTTTATCACCAGTTTATGATCTAGCATGCTTCGACAAACCACCTTAAGACACCTTGACTTAATTTTATCACCCAGGCCTATGTTTTTGCATCTTCGTGTCCATGAATTTCTCGCCTTTTCAATCGGTTTTACTTCGTATACATATAATTATTCTGTTCATCAGCTTTCATTCTTTTTTTATTTATCTCATACTCATCAACTCCATAAAGGGTAACTTCCCGTAGGAGGGTAGTGTCGTCAGTGCACCTCATGTGGTTCGCTGTAAGTATTACTTGATGTTCTTTGCAGCGTCCCTTCGGCACCTATAGCTGCAACCTCTTTCATTCCTTTTACCGTACCTCCGTTCATAAATTCTTTCCTCCATCTTACTTTCCTCTACCCTCTCCTAACAATTGTTTCATGGTGCAACTGCTTCGAGGTTTTCCTCCTGTTACGCATTTCCCATGCAATGCTGAATGACTTCATAGGTCCCAGCGCCTGGTCTTTGGCCTAAATTTTATATTCCATTTCATTTCATTCCATAATGGATAATTAGTAAAACAATCCCTTCATGCATTCGTGTTCTTGATTTTCTTAGACACTCTTCTTCTCATCAAGACCGTTCAAGCGAGAAGATGTTTGGTCGTGCTCGCTTCGTCTGTCCTGCGATTCACTCACTCTTCTATCATTTATCATTTCTCACACTTACTGTACTGCTGAAGGCAAAATCTGCGATAGAATAAAAAAAAGAAAAAAGGTATTTTAGTAAGCGTCCGTAAAAACGGCTACTGACTTTAAAACTATTAGAGATAATGAGCTAAATTAAGTCTCATTTAATAGCTACAGAATGTGTCAACAATATCTGGAGAATGGGTTGCCATGGTAACGATGTATTTGATGCGAGATTCACTAAAGATCGGCTTTTTTTTTTCAAAAAATTTCGTTAATATTTGACACCAGTCCCTTAAGAAGAGTTGATAGAGACCAACATACCTTCCTTTCAATTATCCTTAGCTTATTCTCTGCTCTTTGTGACCTTTTTCTCTCAGATGTCACATTTAGTCGCCTTGGGTCTAGTAGTAACAATACAAACATTATTTTGGGAAACTGGTCTGTGCTGCAGACTTCAACAGCCTTGTGTCTGAGTTGGCTTGCTTAGGGTAGGCTACACCGAAACACACTTTCCTTATACATTTATGGGCTCAGTTATTCATTTGTGTCTTCAGTCACATATTCAGTTTGACTGATAGTTACTTGTTTTCCTGAATGTTATAACGACATATATTCACGTATTTATTGCAATTAGGCAAAAATGCGACAGCTCAACTGTGTTTTGCTTGTGCATATCATTTAGTCAAAGACAGAAAAACATTAAACAAGTACACATATTAAATGTGAGGTGCAGGAATGATTACATAGATCTGAAAGGTATAGACACGGTACAGATAGTGGAGGAAGTAATTTTACACTAAACATTTCTTCAGAACAGTTTTCTTTCGAATATGTCTAGCAGAATTACCATTTAGTTATTCGTGTCAGTCACGGAGTCAATAAAACTACAAAAAATGTAAAGCTTAAAAGTATTTGACAACTAAATATATTCTGTAAGTAGACAATCGTCCCCCGCCTAGCGAAGGATGCACAGAACAGATAGACCACTGCCGATATTCTCATCTACCTAAAAGTCAGCTTAAAAAAATGAAATTGCAAACCACTAACTACTATCTAAGGAACACTAGAGCTGAAAAGCAGCACCAGCATACAGTAACTGTGCCTCGCTGTCGAGGTTCTCAGTCCCAGAGTCCTTTATTCCTCACACCGTTGGCCTGTGGAACAGCCTCCCTACTGGGGATGTTGAGCAACTGGACTTCAAAAGTTCGAGCGAATATGCAATGCATTACTATTCTAAAGCAAATCTCCTTGTATTTTAATCATCTCTTTATAGTTTTTATTTATTTATTTATTTATTTATTTATTTATTTGTCGATTTATTTTTTCCTTTCTAAATAAGTGATCTCCTTCTGTGTCTCCTTTTACCGTCTGTAACTTCTTTCTGATGAACGCCATGTTCTTTGGAAGCTTGGATTTCAAGTCAGTGGCCCCTTTGGTGGATTTGTTCCACATGAGTAGAGTTCATCTTATGAATAATAATAATAATAATAATAATAATAATAATAATAATAATAATAATAATAATAATAATAATACAAAGTGAACTAGAGAAGGTGAGCTGTTACAGAGGCGCAAGTCTGCCATTACTATTATCATCAGTACTTTGGAAGCAATGTGCGTCCCGTTATTCTCACATAAAGCGTTGTAAAATTTCAAACTCTCTACTTTGAATGTCGAATTGAGTGAAATAATTGAAAAACATGACGAAGAAAGTCAAAGTTAAGAGTAAAAAGGAGATGACAACTGGCAAGAAGAGTAAGTAAAGAGTAACCTAAAGCCTCAATCGTAAATTCCGTCCACCGGAAGCTTATTTTTTGTTAATTCCGAATAATTGCGCATTTTATACCATTTTAGATTAATCATATGGTAAAATACAGATTAGAGGGTCATGAATTGCATAAGGGATCCATTGTGGGCGAAGACTCCCGGGGTCAGGTTAAGACACGACGTCTTAGGTTAGGTTAGGTGAAGGTCAGTTTGACTAGGTCATAATATTCCCTCTGAAACGCTTTCGGGAGTTTGTATTATTAATTAGTTTAGGCAAGATTATGGAGTATATATAGTTCACTTTTAAGCCTAATAATAATAATAATGAACAGCCATCTTTGTAGATACCTGTAGCCTATTGCAGATACAACTGTTCCCCGTGAACCAACTTCCAGAATGGGTAGAACTATAGGGTAGCTCCGCTTCGCCGACGGCACTATAACTTGACTTTTTCTACAGTTTTTTGGTTGCTAATTATGAATTTACCTTTCATTTTTGGCGCTCGAGTCTAATTAACCTGTAATTAACCCCCGAAGTCCATCCAACAAGGGGTTTCCATACGCGATCTTCACAAGACAGAGCACGGCTAGGTCTGTTTCGAACGGTTCATATCCTGTCCGGCAAGTGCTATAACTTGCTAACGTATGGATACCCCCCTTCCCCGGGCCAGTACTAAACACGGCGAAGGGACATTCCATTTGGCCGACAACAAACAGATGCACCGCCAGTATCAGAAGCCCTAAAAGTGTAGAAAAAAACAGTTGAAAAGGTAAAAACAGGTGCGGAGCTAATATATAGAATTACCCCAGAATGAATCATTTGGGTATCGTGGCCTGATTTGGTTAGCTTGGGCTGATTTTGTCTGTTTGGGATGAGAGCGATACAAATCCGACAATAATTTTGGTTTCACCAAAGACATCTATCGCGGCCTGGTTCCTGCCGTTGCCGACTGGAATACTTACTGCCTTTTGTGTAGCCTATGTTTATGCTTTTTATTTTTGTTTTTAATATTTAAAGTTATTTATGTTTTTACATTCATCCCCAAGGGACTGGTACTAAACGCAGTGCCCAATTTGCATGTAAACTAATAGTTATCGAACTGGGGGGATGGTGTGGCAGTAGTTTTCAGTTTTACCGAGAATGATACAAACCCGACAATAATTTCTATAAAACCAAAGACTACTGCCACGGCCTGGTTCTGCTAGTTGCCGACTGGAATACTTAGCCTACCACCTTTTGTTTATGTTTATTGGTTATGTTTATAATTAATGGTATTTTGCGTCTATTGATTATGTTTTTACGTTCATCCCCAAGGGGTTGGTACTAAATGTGTCTATTTGCATGTAAACTGGTTGTTACCAAACCAGAGAGGCTCAGTAGTGGTCTTCAGTTTTACCATTTCTGCCAAAAGTAAGTGACAGTCTAAGATTGAAGAGTAGATCTGTACTAATAAAGGGGTGCATGTGAATGTCAGCGGCACGCCCAATTTGCCGCCAAAAAAACGATATAGAAAATGCAACGAAAATAGCTCGTTATGTGTTTGATATTTGTAATAAAATCACTGCTGTATTTGGTGGCACAACAAAAAAAAAAAAGCAACAGGAAAACTACTAATGGGGTTTTGGGTGAGGGAAGCCAAAGACGGGTATACTCCGCCTGTAATGTACAGAATTCCCGATTTTCTGACCCGCTAGTCTGCATACAAGGGGCTTGCCTACATAAACATTATTTGTCATTGACAAAGTGACCCACTACGCTACATCCGCTTGTCCCGTCATCCCAACCGGCGGGACTAATGTTGCGTTTGGACACATGCTCCAGCACTGGCTATGACCTAACCAAACAGACCAAAACCTTACTGAACCTGGAATAATGTGTCCTGACCTAACTTAACCGGACCCAACCTAACTTGACTTAGGGCGCCGTGCCCTGACCTGGCCGGGGGGCCGAATCCCCTCAGTTTTTAGCCAAATACTTGGGCGGATGGATTGGCCTAGGCCACCCCTTAACAGTAGTAGGTCCAAATCATCATAATTCATCATGCAATAACATAAATGCCAAAGAAAGGGAAATGCACTGCTTACTTTCTTCAAAACTGCTGTTGTCCAACCATGGGGGTACTAGTCTCAGCTTCTTTGCAGCTGCTGGCTGCCAATCAGGTGAATCGGAAGTACTTGGTCGGGTCTTTTTGTATTCGGCCGGGAAAGTAAATCAGAGACGGGATAGTCACCAAGCATTCCTTCTTGGTAAAGCCACTTAGTAAATTCACCTGTGTAACGTAAAAACTCAAGAACGATTGGAATGTACAAATCTGCGAAATAATTAATTGTCAATGGACGTTACTTTGTGAAATAAAATTCTGTTGTGACTCTCTATCTCGGCTATTACAGAAGGAAAGAAGGGTAACTGTGGCTAGGGAATGGGCCCATGACTCATATCAGTCAGACACATTCTGATTGGTTCTATGTATTTAATCCGTGGGCCCTAGGGTGAGGGGAGTGCCACACTTCGGCCATCTTAAGAACTATGGGAAAGCGGTGCTGCATGACACCATTCACGTCAACTTGGTACTTCGAAAAAGTTACGCTAAATTGTCATTCTGCAAAGTCAAGCAAACTGACCAAGTATGTTACTTTTCTAGTAGATTTCCGCATGCTGAACATTTTTTATTCTATGCAATTATTCGTTTAGAGTCAATATTAATGCAGTGTAGGCACGTCCCTTGGATAGACAAACTACCCAAATAAAGGTTACTTTTAAACCTATAATTGGATACTAATGGAAGACTGCAGTGTGAAAGAGGTTTTTCAGGTCAGCGATACAAAATCTAGCACAGAGGTGCATCCAAACAAAACCTTCCTTTGCCTAACCCGACTTAGGATTATAGGTTTTACCTAGGAAACCCCCAATCCAAACCCATAAGTCATTTAGTGAAATATGTGGATGTATAGTATACCCAAGCATACTATCTCTGACCTAATCAGGGACACCATGAGGCATTAAAATAATTTATTTGTTTGCTTTTGTGACTTCCCTACAAAGTACCCTGACCCTGAGATGATGGTTTCATTGTGGTTCCCCATTTCTGTTAGACTTGCTTATGTGTAATGGGTTACCAACCATTTCTGACTGAAATGAATTTTAAATTTGATAGTATTTTATACATAAAACTATTAGGAAAAGCCTATTTCACATTTCAGATTACTGCTCAGTTTTTAAATAGGTTCTATTTTCTGAACCTACACACATTCAAATACAGTGTGCTTTTCTGGTTAAAGTAAAACACATGCAGAAAATCAGAAAAACCTTGACCATTTCATGTTCTCAGTCATTTTCCTCAGAAGAAAACTATTTCAAGTGCTTATGGAGCCTGCAAATATACAAATACTGTACTGTATGAAGTTTTTTTGTCTAAAGACATTTTTATCACTCAGGAATACAAACCATCACCATTTATGTATGAGTATGCGCTCAGCACTAGGTGGAAACGGTTGTTGAAGCCCGGTAGCAAGGTGGTTAGTGGTAGGTGGGTGAGTAGTGGGTCTCCCACTCATTTCCTATAAGTCAGCACTTTCTTCGCCACTTGCCAAGTGAAGACATATTGCTGTGCTCTTGCTGATTGCCAAGTTTAAGTTTTTTTCATAAGTATTTTGTATGTATAGTGATTTGTTTAAACTTTTATTATGGATATGAACAAAAAAGTGCATGATGGGAGCTGGCTCGTGGCAGCATTATGTCCTATCGTGTCTATGGATCCACATCAGTTTTGTTCTTTCTGCCAGAGAAGGATCTGCATCTGTTTCTCTTACAATGGTTTTTCTGGCTAGTCTCCGCAGTGAAAGAGGTTTAGAGAAGGGAGTACAGTAATTCGTTGCTGTTGACACTGCCAAACCTTTTTGGTTCCTTCTGTCCGTCTTTCTGGACTACCCTCCCTCTTTCCCATCCACTCCTTGTTCTCATCAGTCTTGGTCTGAGAAGAAAACTTCCCGGAGGTAGCAGGCCAGCATGCATGCTGAGGTTTCCCTGTGTCTGTGGCTCGTCATACCTTACCCCTGCATCATTAGCTGCTTCAGACATGAGTGATTTAGAGGACTTGGAGATACAGCCTTCCCCCTAGTATCCTTGGCAAACCCTCTCTTTTTTGGTGTTTCTTTACCAGTTAGCCTTGTGTAAGAGGTCCCTTGTTCCTGTTTCTGCTGCTTCCATGGATCTCAGCCCCATCAGCTGTGTGGCTGGTGTGTTGCTTTTGCGATACTTTTGCAGTTTTAAACGGGTTGAACTCCTTTAATGCTGCATATCTTTTTTTCTCATCCCCCCATCATCTGTTTATTTTTCCTTATTAAAAAAAAAAAGCTTTTAAAGCCCTCTCACAAGAGGCCGCATGGGACTTAAAGTGAGCATATTCCCTCTCAAAGGGCTGATAGTGGTGTTTGCTCACCTGCAGGTGGGAGGTTTGCCGCAGGTCTGGTTGTCACCAGGCTTTCTCAGTATGCTCATACTCAGTGTCCTCGTGTTCCATTTGAGACTCAAGGAGTTTCCTGGATTCTTCCTTGTAATCCGTTTTTTTTTTTTTTTTTTTTTTTTTTTTAGAAGTCAGCAGAGAAGGTTCAGCTCTGCCTTCGTGTTGTGTGTGCTTAATCCTTGGGTTGCATGAGTAGACGAGGGCTTCATGCACAAGAGGTCACTGTTATACAGTACCTTTGGGTGTTGTGACCCCCCCCCCCATGAAGGTGTGATTGTGCCAGCACTTAGAATGTTCCTAGCCTGTCCGGAACTCTCAGTGTGTGCTTGCACATTGCATAGTGGTGCTTGCAAGTGATTGCCTGTAGTCTTCTAGTTCAGCCCATTTCATTTGTAAAGAGACCTATGGGATGGTTGACAAGTCAACCTGGGCTCATAGTATGGTATTTAGCACATCCAAGTCTGATTGTTCACATCCACGATCCAGGGAATTTTTGCCTTTGAAGGCTTGTGTGTTTGACCCTCTTTCATAAGAAGATCCTACCTGCTTTTTAGGGGATCTGTTAAATTGTTGAGTCCTAAGGGTCATGATTCTTCAAAACCCCATTCATTCCAATTTGCAAGTGTACTTTCAGGGATCAGTGGGCTCATTCATAAACATGATGGTCTTGGAGAAGAATCCATTTATAAACTGTCTGGTTTGTTTTGGTGGTGAGAACATCGTTTTGACATTTGTGGTCTCGACTTGTTCATGGTGGTTTAAGGCAGGGGAACTGCCTGATCTGTGGGTCAGAAGGTTCCACAGATTCCATTAGATAGAGCACTGTGCTTCCTCTGCCTTTGACATGCCATTGGAAGCTCTACATGCTGGAGGATTCTGACACTACTCCCCTTCAGGTTGACTCATCAGTTTGTGGGCTAACAAACAAGCTCTCCCTGGAGGGGCTCAGAGAAGTAGGCATGCCCTTCTTCCAGGCAGCATTACGGCTCAGTCTATGGTTAAACATATGTCCTGGCTTTGCTGTTGCTGGTGTTTCTTACGGGGATGAGAGGGTGACATTCCTGAGGTTGTTGGTGTCGGAAGGAAAGGCTTTAACTTTCCTCTCTCATCAGAATGCAAACTTGTAGGCCAAACTATGTCCTGGGGAGATGTGACCTCATATCCATATCCTTCCCAAAACAAGTTTTGGCTAAAAGTCTTCTGTCGTAAAATAGATCTCTCATGGGTTCCAGTTTATCCACCATGAAGTATCCTGCAAATTCTTTAAAGGGTAGCACAGCCAAGCAGTGAGGGCAGTCCTTCTGTTTTAGGTATTGGGAGTTCAAGGCCCCTCAGATGCTCAGATCCTCAACAAGAGGCTCGGTTGTCTCACACACCAAAGTGCCAGGAGTCTTCCCATCCCATTTATGTCATCCCATTTTTATGGAAAGGAGATAAGGTGTTTGTAAAATTTATGGTTTGTGTTTTATAAATCACTGAAACTATTGTAAAGTTTATGGAGGATTTAAATGTAATTATGACAAGTATAACTAGTCAGTATTGTACTGAATATGCCTTGTTTTGTGTATTATAGACCTCATCTCACAGAATTTTTCTTTCAGGTAAGGTCATGAAGAAAAAGGTAGTGGGAAAGAAAATGAATATCAAAGTTGCTAAGAAGAAACCCCTGGATAAAAACAGTAAAGACAAACCCATCAAGAAAAAAGCCATGGGTAAGAAAATTAAAACAAAGAAAACAAAATCCGTTAAAACTGCAATGAATTTGGAAAATGATAATGCTGAAGCCAATTTGGAAAACACAGAATTGGAAGACAAGCAAGGAAAGGAAATATCAAAACCAGAAGATGATTTAAATGTCGATGATGGCATGGAAGTGAGCTCGGAAGGTGAAGAGGTTGAACCTTCAGATGGTGAGGATGACCAAGAAGACGAAGGATATGTTGAACCTGTTGCAAAAGATATATTTAGTGAGAAAACGATTGCATTGAAAGTAAGTTTTCGTTCTCGTTTTGATACCACATGAATTACTGTACTGTGCATTTTATTCCACGTTTAGGCAAAAGGGAAGATTTTCTAATACTACATAACTTTTAGATTTAGAGTCCCAATAGTGGTATGAAGCAAGCTTGTCAGAAGAGGTGTAGGCCTATGCCAGTAAGTCTTTTTCTTTGTGCATTGTTTCCAGACCTGTTGATTGCCAGTTATTTCCTTTTTGTTCATCTCATGATCACAAGGTAGTTAATATTGGGGTTTGTTCATATGAATGCATTCGTACATGCTGTAGCCTATGACCCAGCTTAATATATCTTCTCAACACATGGAATCAGATATTGTTAAACTAGTTGTTTATGTAGCTGTCTTTTCTGATTATCTAATCTCGTTTTGGATCTGGTCATACATGTGTAGTTTTTGTGTGATGGTTACTATTTTAAGATTGTGTTGTGGACAGATCAGAAGTGAGTGCTATCTTTGTTATAGACTCAAAAATTATTCATTGTAGATTAGGAAAAAGTATTAAATGTCCAAACGTACTGTGCTTAAATTTTGGAATGGTAGGAACATTCGATGACTGGCAATGACTGTGTTTTCCAAGAATCCAGTAACTGAGTTATTTGTGTCTTCTGCTTCTTTAATATTTTGTAGCTTTTTCTTTTGGGGTAGCCATATGTGTAACACCTACTGCTGTTCATGTGACTGATTCTCCAAGTGTGGTGGATGTAGAAATATGTTACCCATGCTGTGACCGAATGTTACTCCCAGATGGAGATTACTTTGCTTATCAGATTTTTAGTTCTTATTGGATGCCAGATATTTGTTGCTTCATCTTGTACTGGCATCATCAGAGTGGAGGTGTACCAGACAAACAAATAGATTACAGTAGCTAACCGTTCTCTTAGAATTTCTTGAATTTTGTGGATTCAGCACTAATAAACAGCAACACTATGGTTGGTGTATTATGATGATTACTAAAGATATTAATACTCTTTGCTCTCTTGCAGAAACCTATGGGGGGAAATCATATGATTTTCAATGATGATGAAGACTTTGAAGATTTGACTTATCTCATTCCTAGTGGTAAGTTAAGTAGCATTCTTTATGTTCACAGACACCATGTTTCATAGAAGCTTGAAATTTCGACTGTCCCAAACAATCCTATTTCTGAGCTCGTCCCTGTGTCAGCCGGTGAAATATCCATCCAGCACATATTTCTAGGTAAATACTTTGCTAAATATACCAGAGAACAAAGCTATCAGGAATGCTGGGGTTACTACCCCCAGATCAATCATCTATAATAAAATAGACGTCGATATAGGTAAGGGTGAGTGATTGTTGTCACTGCCACAGGACCGCGCTCTGAAGATATCCCAATGACAAAACCCCGGAACGTGGGGAGCTGATCCAGCGCCCATACTCACCCGCCCGCCAACCGACGACCCCAGCGCCATCTGAACTCATTCCATTCTAGTACGTGCTTGTTTACCAAAGCGTTTTTTGTGCTGCCCCTTTTTTGGCAAATTTTGGATTGAATTCGTCATGTCATCGAGTAATTTTACCGTGTCTAAGTTAAGTACCATCTTCTTGTGGGGTTTTTACTACTTGTGAGGCTTTTATAGGCCCGTAAATTAATATTTACAGGGTCATATATCGGACGCTCCCCAGCGTTTGCCGCCTCAGCCATGATGACCTTGAAGTACACTCTTGCAGCTGGTTTCTGCAAGGGTTTCTTTCGGTCGCTTACATTTTCATTCAGGTTTTATAATTCCCCTTCAAGAAGTTCCCTTTGGAGACGTTTTTCTATGTCGAGCAGGTCCTGGTACCTTGATTAGCGTTGTTCCTTATGGAGGCCTCCTCCTCTTATTTTGGTTCTTATAGTTAATTCATAGCGTGTACCAGGCTCTCGTTCGAGTAGATTCCCTCTCCAGGGTGGTGCTTTCTTTTGTCAGCTTCTGACCTATGGTGTATTGGATGTCATGAATAATTTAGCTTTATTATGATCCAAGCTCGGCGTCAGGTGCAGTCTAATGGCTGCCTACTTCCTGTTCGCCTTGCTCAGTTAGGCTATACACTTAGCACAAGTTCTTATAATTTTGTATATTTATTGATATTACGGGTACTTATATGTATACTGGTTAATTTTAATTATATTTTATTAGAAATTGGGGATCCTAGCCTAACCCTCTCGTTCCAATCGGTGGGTTAGGCCATTCAGGTTAGGTTTCACATTGTCTTAGCTCCCATCTCTCCCGACTATGTCGCTTGAGCGGGGGAGGGAGGGGTAGGCTGGTCGAGGGAGTTCCTGTTTGTTGTTCCATCCGCCTTACTGCTTGTTTTGGGTTTCCTGGAGTATCTGAAACCCCTGTCCCCTCCTCCCTCTGATGAGGGAGAGAGAGAAGACAAACAATATGGGGAATCTTCTTCGAGCATTGCCCTTCTACCCTATGGGTCGGTTGCTGGTTGGACTACGTTACAGGAATTTCTCTCCCGTTCAACCCTCTCCTTCTTCCTTCTCTCCTCCCCGATTGTCTAGGCTGCGCCTTCATGAGGAGGGTGAGAGTTTGGTGATTACTGTAGATTAATGCTGTTACCCTATCCTTCCCTAGTACTTAAGTGAGTCATGAGTCTCCCTACGAATAGGTAGTCGATACGTTTGTTTCGGCGCCCCGCAGGGAGTTACAGTCAGTGTGTGGGGGTATCCCCCGCCCTGTTAAAAACAAAACTCGGTCCCACTTTCCAAGTACTGTACAAACCACCACCACCACCACCACCTCCTCCTCCTCCTCCTCCTCCTCCTCCTCCTCCTCCTCCCCCCCCCCCCCCCCATCTTGCCAGTGGTATGTCATCTCCTCACGTGCGAGACGTCGGTCTCTCCGATTGTCATCCAGAGGGGGACTGGTCAGGTTCCCAGTCGAGAGTCACCCACCCTCCTGGCCCCGTCCCAATGTCATCCGCTCGGCTAGTGTTTCGTTGGTTCGCTCTCCGGTGGATCGAGCTGAACTCCGATCACTTTCAGGGTTCAAATACTTGCTCGCTAATTCTGCTCCGCCGTCCCCGGCCCTCCCGTTGCCTCCGGTGCTTTTGGTCTTCCGTGGGTTGGCTTTAGTCACATCTAGCTCTTTAGCTGTGTAATGACTCATGGTAATGATTTACCCCGCCTTCCCTGCTGTAACCAAGTGTCAGAGGTACGAGATCCCGGAGGGGTCTGCGCCGGAACACGGCGACCTACAGTGTATTGTTATCCTATATTGTTAACCAGTTACTTAGTGCCGTTATAATTTATGCATATATCATGTTTTGCTCTAGTTTTTTACCCCACCAGAATACTTCGGTGGACCCGGTATAAACTAAGGCCTGCTGCCGGGCTCCGGCAGTATTTATTCTTAAGTAAAATTACTATTAAGAGTTGCATGATCCTAGATTAAGGTCCTACTCCGCCGAACTATCTCCGGCACTCCTTGATCTAGTGTGGTCATGTTTTGCTCTAATTTATCGTCCTGCCGGAATGCTCCGGCAGGTCCGGTATAAATTATTTTAACATACTCCAATACCTACTATAGTTTGAAGTCCCTTAAATTAGTAGGTTCATATACTGTTATACTTACAGACGGTTCGTTGTGAGGAGCCTGGGTGCTCTGCGGTACTGCACCAGCCCTATGGGCATGTCGTCTGTCGATCCCATGCGGGCTGTGCAGTCTGGGTGGATGACCTAATCGTGTGGCACCCGGACGGTTGTGAGGTCTGCTTCGCTCTTTACAAGCGTGTCCAGGACGAGTCGGTAAGCTTATAGTTACTGCCTTTAGTTTTCCTGGTATCCTCACTTGTTTTATTTACGTTATGGGCTTAATATATGAATTATATATCTCTCACCAAGCGCTCGGTTGTTAAGTCCCTCCCCTCTTCCAGGCCGACGAAGCTTCCCGGAGTGACGCCTTGGGTTCTCTTCGAGCCTGGGTGGCTGGGTTCGGAAGAAATGTTCCGTCGGGGAAACCGTATGTTCTCAATGAGAACATCCGGAACTTGCTTTACCCCGGCGCCCGGATTTCAGCGGCTGTCCCTGCGGTAGTCGCTGCTCCTGTTATCGAGCAGATCCGGGTAGAAACTCAGCCTCTCCAGGACGAAAGCCTCTATGCCAAGGTGTCGGAGGAAGTAGTGGCCATAGATCTCGACCTGGAACCTATGATCACGGAACAGGACCAGGAGGTAGGTGGGGAGGTAAGTGAGGCAGTGGGGGCGGGCTCCCTTTTTGATTCTCCTTCTTCCACCACTTCTTTTCAGGGATTTCATAAATCTTCTCTTTTAAGGGACGGTGCACAATCCACTGTCCCCAAATTGAAGAAGACTTGGAAGGCGAAGGGCTATAAGTCCGCGACTTCCCGCAAAGCATCCCCCTTCCCTCCGGGGAAGCCACGAGATGATAGTCCGGTGGCTTCCACAGGCAAGGCCACTATCTCAGCTAAGAGTGCGAGTTCGAGGGCAGCTAAGGCTAGCCCTCCTCGCCAGCCTGCCTTTGACCCGGAGGCTTTTGGAGGGATGCTCTTGCAAAAATTTTCTTCGGAGGTGGATGCTAAGCTGAGTAAGCTTACGGAGAGGCTGCAGAGCCAGGAGACCATGCTCTCCGGGTTCATGCGCTCCGGCGGGTCCGCAGTACATTATCCCGTTCCGGACGCCTCCGCCCTCCCTCCATTCGACAAGGGGAATCCATGGCGATTTGCCCTTCATGCTCCCCGGCATGAAGATACCCTTACCATCGAGGGTCTAGGCACGCGCAGACTCGAGGAATTAGAATTCTTTCCTCCTGATCTGCTGTCCCCCTACCCAGGCTTCGCCAGACTGACGGAGGAAGCTTGGGTGAGGTCGGATAGGGTCCCAAAGGAGACAGTAATCTTCCCGAGGGACCAGGCGCAGTCCGCCTTGATGCACTCCTGTGATGAATGGCAGGCGGAGAACACAAAGTTGACCCCCTTCAAGGGCAACTTCACAATGTTCTCGTTGGGTGATAAGATCCCAACCCCCTGCATGACTAAGGTAGTCCTCGCGACGGCCCAGGCTTGCTCGGAGGGTAAGCCGTTGCCTCAGCTCCGGGAGACTGATCCCACCTCGCTGATCTTCCCCGGAGACAATGAGTTCTGGAAAGATGCCCCGGCCACCTTTACTTCGGGTAAGCTGGACCCGGAGTGCGCATCTAATCTATTCAGTGAACAGCTTCCCAAATTGCCAGAGGCTCTCCTCAAAGCAGAGTTTGAGGCTAGGTGTCGGCTGAGCCGATCACTGAACTCACTTTGCCTGGCGGAAGCAACCGCTGTGACATTCGCGGAGGAGCAACTCTTCCAAGTCCTGACGAAGTCCCTATTGGCGGGATTTCAGGCGGACTTGTTTGACTTTATGGTAGCACGATTGAATTGCCGCAAATTCATCTTCAACGATGCTACCATCAGACATAAGCCTAATAAGCTCATGAAAAGTTCCTTCTGGGGGCTAACATCTTCCCGGAAGAAGAAGTCAACAATGTCCTGGCAGAGGCAACCAGGGCAAATCAGAGTCTGCGCTCCTGCTGGGGTATCCCCGCCTTTAGCGGAAGACCCCGAGTCCGCGGCCCTCAGGGTAGACCTGGCAAGCGATACAGGAGGCACAGGAGACAACACCAGCAGGCTGTTGTCCAGGCCGTACCTGTCTCAACAGTTTGCCAGCCTTCTACCTCGAAGGCCCAACCCCAACAGTTCGTGCTGGTGCAGCCAGCTCAACACTCTCTTGCTGCTCCTTCCTTCGTGACGTCTCCGGTATTTAACCCTTCTTATGAGGGCCAGGGGTCGTTTCGGGGTCGCAAGGGGGACTAGAGCAAGAGCTTCCTTCAGAGGCAAGGCTGCCTCGCGACCCCCCTCCCGGGGAAGAGGAGGTTGTGGTAGAGGATGCAAGCCTGCTCCCTCCCAGTGAGAACAATCAGGTAGGCGGCAGACTTTATCTGTTCAGGGACCGGTGGACCTTCAGTCCATGGGCCCACAGTATAGTCTCCAAAGGTTTGGGCTGGAGCTGGATCAAAGGACCTCCCCCTTTGACCAGATTTCATCAACCGTCTTCCAAAGCTCTGCGGGACTTTGCGACGGAATTACTCCTAAAGAGTGCCATAAAGAAAGTGAGACACCTGAAATTTCAAGGCAGGCTGTTCAGTGTTCCCAAGAAAAACTCCAGTCAACAAAGAGTAATCCTGGATCTGTCGCGTCTCAATCTTTATATACAATGCGACAAATTTCGCATGCTTACAATTGCGCAGAGTGCGGACTCTACTTCCTCGTGGAGCCGTCACCACCTCTGTAGATCTTTCAGACGCATATTATCACGTCCCGATTGCGCGGAACTTCTCTCCCTTCCTAGGTTTCAGACTGAAACAGGCCTACTCGTTTCGGGTCATGCCATTCGGGCTCAACATAGCACCCAGAATCTTTACGAAGCTGGCGGAAACGGTAGTACAACAGTTACGGTCCCGGGGGATGTCGCTAGCCGCATACCTAGACGATTGGATAATCTGGGCATCCAACGTCGAGGAGTGCCGGAGAGCTACGGCCATAGTGATCGAGTTTCTGGAATCCTTAGGCTTTCAGATGAACAGGGTGAAGTCCCGCCTAACTCCGGAGGCTCGATTTCAGTGGCTAGGCATCCAGTGGGACCTAGTTTCACACAAACTGTCTATTCCACCAGCCAAACGAAGGGAGATAGCCAAAGCCACCAGGCAATTCCTCAAAAACAGGAAAGCCTCTCGCAGAACGCAAGAAAGAATCTTGGGTTCCCTTCAATTCGCATCTGTAACAGACCTGCTTCTAAAAACAAAGCTGAAAGACGTAAACAGAGTGTGGCGAAGACGAGCCAATATCAAACTCAGGGACAAAGTGTCATTGGTTCCTCAAGTGCTAAGGAAAAGACTCCGGCCGTGGTCCACAGTCAAGGGTCTCTCAAAGTCAGTTCCCCTTCAATTTCCCCCTCCAGCTTTAATAATCCACACAGACGCTTCATTAAGCGGCTGGGGAGGATACTCACCAAAAGAAAAGGTACAGATGGTCCACAATGTTCCGTCAGTTCCATATAAACATTTTGGAAGCGATGGCAGTATTTCTAACCCTGAAAAAACTTCGCCCCGCCAACCAGGTTCATATCAGGCTGGTGTTGGACAGCGCGGTAGTAGTACATTGCATAAACAGAGGGGGTTCCAAATCAAGCCGGATAAACCAAGTGATGATAGCCATCTTCTCACTAGCGGAGAAACACGGCTGGCACCTGTCAGCTACCCATCTAGCAGGGGTCCGGAATGTTATTGCAGACTCCCTGTCCAGAACAGCTCCGCTGGAGTCAGAATGGTCCCTGGACAAGGCTTCTTTCGAATGGATCCGCCGTCAGGTTCCGGGCCTTCAGGTGGACTTGTTTGCCACGGAGAGCAATCACAAACTCCCTTGTTATGTTGCTCCCAACCTGGACCCTCAAGCTCACGCCACGGATGCAATGTCCATAGACTGGAACAATTGGCAGAAAATATATCTGTTTCCGCCAATAAACCTACTGATGCCGGTGTTGCACAAGCTCAGGTCATTCAAAGGCCAAGTGGCCTTGGTAGCTCCCAACTGGCCGAATAGCAATTGGTTCCCTCTTCTTCTGGAGCTCAAGTTACGATGTCATCAAATACCCAAGCCACAGCTGACTCAAATAGTGCAAACAAGGACTGTGTCAGCTTCCTCAAAAATTCTGAATGCCCTGGCTTTATGGACTTTATGAAATTCGCCGCTC
Source organism: Macrobrachium rosenbergii (assembly GCF_040412425.1). Lineage (NCBI taxonomy): Eukaryota > Metazoa > Arthropoda > Malacostraca > Decapoda > Palaemonidae > Macrobrachium > Macrobrachium rosenbergii. Next base: position 3,338,913 of record NC_089759.1, on the reverse strand, counting down.
AGAGAGGGGCGGATATTGATCCCATTAATACTCTGTTTCTTGAATCAGATAAAAGAGATTCTACCCTCATACAGTATGACTCAGCAGTTAAAAAGTTGGCATCCTTTTTAAAGGAATCTGAAGCCCAAACCATGACCGCCAATTCGGCAATATCATTCTTCAGGTCACTGTTTGAAAAGGGTCTGGCTCCGGCCACCATAACCACAGCAAAATCAGCTTTGAAAAAGGTGTTTTTGCATGGCTTTAAGATTGATTTAACAGATTCATACTTTTCATCCATTCCTAGAGCATGTGCCCGTTTGTGACCAGTGACCCGTCCACATACGGTTTCCTGGTTCCTTAATGATGTTCTAAAATTAGCCTCAGAAATTAATAATGATCAATGTTCTTATTTAAATCTGTTAAGGAAGACCTTGTTCTTAATTAGTCTAGCTTCAGGTGCCAGAATTTCAGAACTGTCTGCTCTCTCTAGAGGTGTCAATCACGTAGATTTCCTCCCGTCAGGAGAAGTTCTGCTTTCCCCAGGTCACAGATTCTTAGTAAAAAACAAAGACCCTCAGGATAGGTGGTCTCCCTGGAAGGTTGTCCCTCTTCCACAAGACCTGTCCTTATGCCCAGTCGCTACCTTGAGGGCCTACTTACAAAGAACTTCTCAGTGTTTGGTCCTCTTTTTATCAGGGAAAAAGGTGGAACACTTTCTTTAAAGGCTATAAGACAACAAAACCTGTACTTTATTAAGCAAGCTAACCCGGATTCAGTCCCTAAGGTTCATGATATCCGAGCGGTGGCTACCTCTACTAATTATTTTCATAATATGAATTTCGCTGAGCTGAAGAAGTACACGGGTTGGAAATCTCCATCAGTGTTTAAACGCCACTATCTGAAATCACTGGAAGCTCTGAAATTCCCTGCGGTGGCTGTAGGGAGCATTATCCCTCCACCTTAAATTAATCCTTAATCCCTATCCTTTCCCCCCCGCCCGCCTGCCTCATTTATTTGCCCTGCCATTTTCTCCTGGACCAGACATGCCTCACAGCCTGGCTCCTAATATTATAATGTACAATCTTGCGGTGTTAGTTTTAAGTGTGTGATATGTTATGCTCACTGTGATTTAGTTTTAAGGCCGGAGGTACCCTTATAAGTTTTGTCTTTTATTTAGTGTCAGTACCTCGCCACTATATTATTAATGATGTATATAGTTGATTCTCATGTCCCTTATTATAGTATAAATTATATCCCTAGTCATAACTCAGTTGTTCTGCTATACCTATAGTATTTCATTATATTTTGGGGATAATTAAAATTATTTTTAATAATGGTGTTTTTATACATGATCACCTAAATGTTTATCACTTTTAGACTTTCACCAAGACTTGGTATGATTCTCTGTTATGATTTCACTGGCTGACACAGGGACGAGCTCAGAAAAGGGATTTTGACAAAGGAAAAATCTATTTCTGAGGGAGGCCCTGTGTCACCCGGTGACCCCCCCAGGATCTAGGTTTCCCTCCCCAAATAGGCATACCAAGCTTGTGGGGGGGTGCTAGCCTGGAATGAGTTCAGATGGCGCTGGGGTCGTCGGTTGGTGGGCGGGTGAGTATGGGCGCTGGATCAGCTCCCACGTTCGGGGTTTTGTCATTGGGATATCTTCAGAGTGCGGTCCTGTGGCAGTGACAACAATCACTCACCCTTACCTATACCGACGTCTATTTTATTATAGATGATCGATCTGGGGTAGTAACCCCAGCATTCCTGATAGCTTTTTCTCTGGTATATTTAGCAAAGTATTTACCTAGAAATATGTGCTGGATGGATATTTCACCGGCTGACACAGGGCCTCCCTCAGAAATAGATTTTTCCTTTGTCAAAATCCCTTTTCAGTAGGCCCTCAATGTATGTGCAACTAACTTAACATTTTTTGAAAGCTATCCAAGAACAATTGAGCATCTGTTTGCTAAAGCAGAGGGGAGGAAATTCATTGAATTAAGAATAGCTGGTTATACAACATCAAAAATTATTGGTCAGCTTTGTGTAAAACACCTTTCAGGGACTGAGAAAGGTTCAGGTTTGTGGGTTAGAATATATGTCAGAGAAACATGTGCCTGTTGATCTTAGATTTTTGCTTAAAAAAAAAAGTGTGAAGAGGCTGAGAGGAAGAAATTTAAGGCTAGTAATAGATGGATAGCTAGTTGTGCTAAGCAGTATAGTTTGAATGAATTGAAAATCTTGATAGAATTAATATTGGGTAACACAGAGGCAGTAGCGTTGTTTCCAGATACCCTTAAGAACTCTCTGAAGAGAAAGGCTACCTTTCAGAGCAAGTCTCCAGTTGTGATGAAACAATCTTGCTGTGGAAGATGCAACCCAAATCTTTTGAAGCATGCTGGTAAAAATGGAGAAATGAAGTAAAAGGAACAAATGCTTGATTGATTATGAAACAAAGAATTAAATAATTAAATCCTGCAACAAATTATTTTAAAAGTCTAAGGAATTGTCACTTTGTTACAGGTGTCTAGGATATTTCTAGGCCATGGATTTTGGTCCAAATAATTGATACTGGTTTGTTGTGAAACAATTTCATGCCAAAACTAAAAAATTCCCATACAAATTTCAGGTTCTGTTGTGAAAAAGCCTTCAAATGACGTTGCTGAAGAGTCTGATTCTGACGCACCTCCAGATGAGGGAACAATATCGACTGGAAAGAATGCACTTGTGGATGATAATTTGAAGATGAAGAAGGAAATTATGCATATCAAGAAACAGGTTAAGGAAGCAAGAAGATTAAAGCATGAGAAGAACAGAGAGCAGCAGATGAAAAAGGTGGGGTATTAGTCATTAGAAGTTACCTGCATGTTAATTAGTATGCTTTTATTTTCTAAGACACAGGGAACTAGTACGTATAGCTGTCCTTGTTACAGGGTGTTTAGTCATATAGTTAACAGAATAGTCACACATTTTGACTGGGAAAAATCTGAAGGCCCCGTAGGGGGGTAATGCCATCAGTCCACCTCGCACAGTTCGCTGTAAGCATTACTTAACCCTTAAACCCCTATTGGACGTATCATACGTCGACTAAAATTGTCTGTTGGGTGCCAAGTGGACGTACCGTACGTCGACTACAAAAAATTTCAACCTTCGGTCAACTTTGACTCGACCAAAAACGCAATTGTAAGCTAAAACTCTTACATTCTAGTAATATTCAATCATGTACCTTCATTTTGCAACAGATTGGAAGTCTCTAGCACAATATTTCGATTTATGGTGAATTTTTGAAAAAAACTTTTCTTACGCACGGGCGGTAACTCAGCCGAAAATTTCATAAATTCTTTCGTCATTTTGTCGTAATTTTTGCACTGTTCTATATTAGCTGTTACATAAAGTTTTATATATGAAAATGTGCGCAATTTCATGTACAATACAGCGAAATACAACCCATGGTTGTAGCTTTTATCAGTTTGGAAATATTTTCATATAAACCACGATAACTGCCAAAATTTCAACCTTCGGTTAACTTTGACTCGACCGAAATGGTCAAAAAATGCAATTTTAAGCTAAAACTCTTACGATCTAGTAATATTCAATCATTTACCTTCATTTTGCAACCAATTGGAAGTCTCTAGCACAATATTTCGATTTATGGTGAATTTTTTAAAAAAACTTTTTCCTTACGTCCGCGCCAGAAATTCTTTCGTCACGTCGTAATGTTTGCACTGTTTTATATTAGTCGTTACATAAAGTTTTATATATGGAAATGTGCGCAATTTCATGTAGAATACAACAGAAAATAACTCATGGTTGTAGCTTTTATCAGTTTTGAAATATTTTCATATAAATCACGATAACTGCCAAAATTTCAAGCTTCGGTCAACTTTAACTCGACCGAAATGGTAAAAAAAGGCAATTATAAGCTAAAACTCTTACATTCTAGTAATATTCAATCATTTACCTTCATTTTGCAACAAACTGGAAGTCTATAGCACAATATTTCGATTTATGGTGAATTTCTGAAAAAAAAACATTTTTTTCCTTACGTCTGCGTGCGGTAACTCGGCCGAACATCTCAGAAATTCTTTCATCATGTTGTCGTAATGTTTGCATCGTTTTACATTAGTCGTTACATAAACTTTTATACATGAAAATGTGCGCAATTTCATGTAGAATACAACAGAAAATAGCTCATGGTTGTAGCTTTTATCAGTTTTGAAATATTTTCACATAAATCACGATAACTGCCAAAATTTCAACCTTCGGTCAACTTTAACTCGACCGAAATGGTAAAAAAACGCAATTAAGCTAAAACTCTTACATTCTAGTAATATTCAATCGTTTAACTTCATTTTGCAATAAATTGGAAGTCTCTAGCACAATATTTCGATTTATGGTGAATTTTTTAAAAAAACATTTTCCTTACGTCTGCGCGGTAACTCGGCCGAACATCTCAGAAATTCTTTTGTCTCGTTGTCGTAATATTTGCACCACTTTAAATTAGTCGTTACATAAAGTTTTATATATGAAAATGTGCGCAATTTCATGCACAATACAACAAAAAATAACTCATGGTTGTAGCTTTTATCAGTTTTGAAATATTTCCATATAAATCACGATAAATAGAAAAAATTCGACTTTCGGTCAACTTTAATTCGATCCGAAATGGTAGAAAACTGCAATTGTAAGCTAAAACACTTACAGTCTAGTAATATTCAATCAATTAGCTTCATTTTTCAATAAACGGGAAGTCTCTAGCACAATATTTCGATTTATGGTGAATTTTTGAAAAAAACATTTTTTTACGTCCGAGCGTTACGAATTCATGCATCAATTTGTGATAATATTTTCTCTGTGTTGCTTTGATCGTTTTAAAATTTGTTATATACCAAAATCATCGCAATTCAGTGTACAGTACAACTAAAAAAAATTAACTCATTAGCTTTAACCGTTTTGCTTACAGCGCGATTTGTATACAATTATATACGAGTTTTTTTTTTTCCCTGTCATATATTCCAATATTTATATATGATAATGATATTTTTTTTAATTTCTGATGGTTGCATACTAAACTTCAGGCAATGACAAAAAAATGAGCCAAAAATGAACTCTTAATCTTAAAAACTAAGCGTGCTGTGATTTTTTGAAAAAAACTTTTTTTCCGCTTTGGCGCTAACTCACCGAACGCCGCCGGCATACGGGAGACGTTTTTGTAAATAGGGCTTCGGCGTTAAAGGGTTAAGGTTCTTTGCAGCGTGCCTTCGGCCCTTAGCCACAACCTCTTTTGTTTCTTTTACTGTACCTCCTTTCATATTCTCTTTCTTCCATCTTACTTTCCATCCCCTCCTAACAATTGACTCATAGTGCAACAGCGAGGCTTTCCTCCTGTTACACCTTTCAAACCTTTTACTGTCAATTTCCGTTTCAGGGCTGAATGGCCTTGTAGGTCCCAGTGCATGGCCTTTGGCCTAAATTTTATATTCAATTCAATTCAATTCAATTAAAAAAATCTCAAGGGGTAACTGCTCCCATAGAGCTAATGTTGTAAAAGGAAAAAATTGTGAGTTAAATTATTGCATGCACAAGGTCATGTGTATGTATTTTTTATAAATAGCTATTTATTTCAGTCAGAGTAAATAGTAAAATTATTGTACAATACAATACAAACAATTCCAAACCGTGTATGGTGCATCACAACCCAAAAAATAAATTTTTTCTTGGTAAACTGTTAATTGTGGTCACATTTTTTTAATGACATATGAAACTAAGGTTCCCATAGGTCATCGTAGGGTTAAGACTTGTCCATAGCCTAATCATATTTTCTTGGAAAACTCCCAGATATGTTGTTTATTGTTTGTGTGAAGGGTTTTTATCCTTAGTCAATTATCGATCGAGCAAATTGGCATTTGCTCTCAGAAACTCAATTAGTATGATAGCTGTAACTATATGCATTCATTTCAAGTTTTGCCATTATTTTCAGCGAGAGCGACTACAGAAGCTGGAGAACTCTCGTCTCCCGGAAGACTTGTTAGATGCTGTAGCAAGAGAGGAAAAGCAAACTAAGGAAACGGTTGCCTCAGAGCCCAAACGAAAAATAATTACGTTTAGTGATGATATATTTGATGACCAAATGTTTACTGATGCGGCTAATGAAGGTAAGTGCAAAGTTTTCCACTTATATAATGATTGTTGTTCATTTTCAATGATTGTATTCAACATGTATGGATTAGCATCCAAAAAATTCCTCTGAATCACGGACTACTTCCATAGATTTCGTAGGAAAACAAATCCAATAAATTCTCTGTTTCAGGAGGTTTACATGGTAATAGTGTCATACATGTGTGTGCTATAAAACAGTAGATTAATATTTAGTACCACTTGGTAATGCAGAGGCTTTGGAAAGTTAAGTATATCTTAGTTTAACCAGACCACTGAGCTGATTAACAGCTCTCCTAGGGCTGGCCCGAAGGATTAGACTTATTTTATGTGGCTAAGAACCAATTGGTTACCTAGCAACGGGAACTACAGCTTATTGTGGAATCCAAACCACATTATGACGAGAAATGAATTTCTATTACCAGAAATAAATTCCTCTAATTCTTCACTGGCCGGACGGCGACTCGAACGCTGGGCCAACATCATGCTAACCGAGAGCTCAAGCCACCCCTCCAAAGAAGAACTTACAGAGGCTTTGGACATTCCAGTTGCCCCTCATCATACACATATGCATGAGTTCCTCCATACCCCTTATAAGTTTTTGATACACAGCATATGATGTGGTTTTGTTAATTAAATATTCCACAGGAATAAATGACAACCCAGGATACTGTATTACATTTGTATAATAAAAAAAGGTAAATAATGATCAATTTCTCTCTCTCTCTCTCTCTCTCTCTCTCTCTCTCTCTCTCTCTCTCTCTCTCTCTCTCTCTCTCTCTCTCTCCCCATATCTGCATGATTGATTTCACTTTCCATATTTATCCTCACTGTCCAGACAGAGTAATGTACATCTTTATTCTACAGTAATATACTATAGAATAAAGATGTATATTACAGTACATTACAGTGATTTATTCTGTATGTTATCAGTACATGTACTGTAATAAGAACGTTATTCCACATAAAAGTGATACTGATCATCAAACAACTCTCAGTGAGTTGATGGGCTGACACCAGGATCGATCTGACCCTTTCACCACTCGGGATTTGGTTGTATAGCCTGTTAATGAGGCTCTGTTATTATTATTTGTGGACCCCATCACTGAAAAAACCTTGGTTTTGTTGTCAGCTCAGTCTTTTGTGCAAGAGTTCGCAGGTGTGTCTGCTCTTGTAGTTTCTGTTAGCATGGCCTCTGCTGTAATTTTGATCCTCTGCGAAAGAACCCACCAGTGTGGCTGCTAGTTCAGTTTCCATCAGTAGCGAGGGCCTTGTCATGAACTTGATCCCTGATGCAAGATTCATAAGTGAATAAGTGAGTTTTAGTGTGGTTCCTGGTGGTAGCACAGTTTCTTCTGTGAACTTTATCCTTATTACATGAGGTCTTACATGTGTTTTAGCTTGGTATCCGTTATTGTGAATGTAGATACTCAATGATACAGGAGTTGAGTATGTTTTGTCCCCTCGCAAAATTTTTGTCAGTAGCACGACCAGTGCTAGGAGCTTGGTCCTTGATACAAGAGCACACAAGTAAGCTGTTGTGTGGGTGGTATTGCACCACTGGAAAGAAATTACTCAAGGTTGAGCTATTGGGGAAGCAATTGTCAGACCCTTATTGGACTTTTAGCATACTTCCTTTTCTAGCACAATTGCCAGATTCTTCTGTCAATTGCAGCTGCCTAAGGTAGCCAGTACCTCCAGCCACTCCTTCATTGTTGAGAATATCAGTCAAAAGGCCTAGGAAAACAGGAGTTTTTTATTGAAGGCAAGACACATGGAGTGAGGCTCTTACTTGCCCCAAAGAGGATCATAGAGGTACAAAAGACCTCTGGGACTGAGAAGCTTGACAGCAAGGCTCATTTAATGCATATTGGTGCAGCTGTTCAGCAAATGTGGTTGCTCTCAGCAGGAAAAGAGGATCAGGGATCAATTGTGATAGTGAAAGTTCTCTGCTAAAATACAAAATATGGAAAATTGTTCCATATGAACAATTTTCCATAAGTTGTTCCTTATGGATAGGGGTTCACCTTTTAATAATAATAATAATAATAATAATAATAATAATAATAGTGCAGAGCACTGCTACCCTGCAGATAATTTCCTTATTAATTTGGAATTAAATATCTGGGAACTTTGCAGACCACAAAATTTGGTTGACTTGTATTAAATATGCTGTAAATCTAAACACAAAATATAAAGTAAATGTAAATGAAGTTCATATTAATGTTTCATATTCATAACTGTCAGCCAAGGTATGTGATTACTGTACCAAGAATGTTTAGGAGCTATAAACTCACTATCATTCCGAGCAACTTGTTTGCTTACCATACTGTGGAATGATTCCTAGTTGGTGCATTACAGATTAATTCAGATGAGTTTTGTAAAATATTGGGATTAGCTACTATAGAAAAGACGCTTAGAAATGTTTCGGTCTCCAGATGAAATGAATTTTTTGAAGATTTTGGTTACTCAATACAGTACATATGTGTAAATTGCTAGACTTGTATTTTATTGATTATGGTTTATAGTGAGTAAATTGATTATTTAAATTCATGTGTTTTAAAGGTGATGTCATCACTCTTAACGAAGGGGTACAAGTTAGGTCGATCCAGCGGGAGTTGAAGAAACATGCCTCTATTGCCAGTATTGCTGCTGACTTCCGTTACAGAGCCCTCTATAAGAAAGTATCAAATAGAATGACAAGTAAGTATTTGCTGCCTTGTATTTGTAGCTGTCATATCTGAGTATAGATTAGATTATTAGAACCTTAGAGTGCTTATACAAGAGTATAAACCGTTGATTTACCTACCTTATTTCATGAATCGTGACTGAGACTGAACCCTGAATTGCGCATTGGTGGTACAAGTGAATCACTCCACTAGTGGTCATTCACAATGTTAATTTGTTTTAACGTATCTCATTCTTTCATACCTATCTCATAGAGTTATGAGTAAAAAATGTTTCTTCGGTGTAATCGAGTTTTCTATACAGCGTATAATCAAGGCCACTGAAAATAGATCTATCTTTCGGTGGTCTCAGTATAATGCTGTATGAGCTGCGGCCCATGAATCTTTAACCACGACCCAGTGATGGCCTATCTTATATCATTGCCAGGTGCACGATTATGAATAACTTTAACCTTAAATAAAATAAAAACTACTGAGGCTAGAGGACTGCAGTGTGGCATGTTTGATGATTGGAGGGTGGATGATCAACATACCAATTTGCTGCCCTCTAGCCTCAGTAGTTTTTAAGATCTGAGGGCGGACGGACAGACAAAGCCGGCACAATAATTTTCTTTTACAGAAAACTAATACGAGTAAAGGGTGAACTCTGGGCATTTGCTTTGTCTGTATGCTGCCTGCTAATAAGAAATTATATGTAGAGGCGAGTGGTGCCTTTGTGACTATTGGGGATACTATACTATAATTATAAATGTCATCCCATGATAAATACTGTATCTGCTCCTTGTGCCAAGGGTCCAAACTGAAGGACAGTGGCTGGTTAGGTATATTATTCTGACATTGATTTCTTCATATGCTGATGCATCAGAATAAAATAAATGCTCTAAAAATCCCCCCAGTTGTTGAGTCTGCTGATAAGGAGCAGAATGTTAAGCTAGAAAGAAAAACATAGATAGTATAAAGTTTTATATAAAGTTTTATATATGACACGAGATAAGTTCATATGTTTCTCCTTTAGTGTTAATGTAATATATCCTGACAAACAAGGTTCATATTGCAATCAGTCAGTCATGACTTTCATTGAACAAGTTTTTAATGATTTAATGCAATAAAAAGTGCAGCAAAGCATAGAACAGGTGGTTTTAATTTTACAGTTAAAAAATTGCATGAGAGATTTCATAAGTCAAACATGAATCATCCACTGAATTAGAGATTTTGTAAAACACTAGAAGATGAAATTGAGAGCATTAGAAGTGGAACTGATTCTTAGTGGTGTAAAATCAAATTTGGTTTCAAAAACATTCAGTTAGTAGGAAATATGTAATTAGGAACTCAAGACTCCATTAATGAAATGTTTAATGTTTTAACTCATACTTATGAAATATTTATCCAACTTTAAACTTGTCACTGATGTTACACAGTGGTACATGACATTAAGCAGTAGAGAAAATACATTGGGAAAGTCTTACGAGATTGTGGATATCAGTAAGAAACAAATGGAACTGAAATAGTTGATTTGAACACGAGACTTGAATGTTTGATTATAAGAAAAACTGGCTATCTGAGGAGGTTGGGAGATGTTTCAAGCCTCAGCATCTGAGGTACTATAGTTTTTGTGTTGAGATCAGTTAAAGATTTGAGAGTTATACTAGACAATATTAAGCCTTTGAGTGTTCATACTTAACCAGAGATAAAACATCCTATTTAGTGACAGCTACACCAGCAAAAACAGGATCAATGTTTCTTATGTACTGATACTGACCAATAACTAAGAGGTCCATTGATAGAGGAATTACTTTACAGTTTACTGCGTTTCTCACACGGGTACAGGTGCTTACTGTCAAGAGAATTATAGTCTACAGCTCTTCTCACAATGGTACAATACAGAATTCTTATTCAAAAACAAGAATTATATGTAAATTTAAGTTCGACTTCAGAGCATCTTAGAAATTTAAGTTCCAGGCAACTAGGCCTGTTGACTCTTAAGGATATTTCAGTGTGGCAGTGACCAGGGGATGTCATCTACAGCTGTTGGTACTCAGTGCATTATACTTCTCTAAGAAAGAGTCACTGCTGGCAGGGAGTTCATGAAATTTATATCTTTGGCCTTGAAAATGGGAACTTTCCAAATATTTACTAAAGGGTGTCAATTTCAGGGAGTTTCACAGCTAAGTAAGAGATTGCATTGGCTACTGTTAACTTACAGTTTATTTCAGGGGAACTGTAGGAACTAAGTATGGTTAGTAGACTTGAAGGCCATAGTTTTGGCTGTCCCACATAGTGAGGAAGAAATTCATGTTCACGATCTTGATGAGGTCTTACCACAACCAGTCAACTAGGTAGATGGAAGCATTTCTGGAAGAACTGACAGTGTATATGATGGAAAGCATTGTTGTTATAGACATGCATATCAATGCATGAGAAATGTTACTGATTCCTGCATGACTGCCAAATCAAGTATCTGAGGCTCTGCTGCTCAAGACACAGTATCTGTTACTGTCACCATTAAAACAGTCAAGATGGACTGGCTTGTAAAAGTAACAACTCATACAATGCTTCTCATTGGTTAGCATTTTATTTACATTTAAGATATTATGTTTTACAGAAATCATTTAAATTAATGACAAACCCTTCAGGCTCTCCATATGGAAGTCATGTATTTTGCATTATTGATTCTGTTAGATACCGAAAGTCCATCAGAGTTAAAGGTATCAATTGCAAATCCAGGATAAAATAAGACTCTTGTCTTGAATGTAAACTGTTTTGCTCTTCATTCAGATGAAGTGATTGAAAGCTACTAGTGTTGAATCCTCTAATCAAGAATGTGTCTTGCATTAAGTAAGAAGTTTGCTTGGTGAATGAAAACTTGAAAAAATATAGTCAATAATAACCTCATATCTATGATTGTTGCCCCCCTAGAAGTAACCCAAAGTTGAGAACAATCACTTTTGTTCACCAGTCTGTTCAAAGAGGGACCTCGTTGTGGGGAGGTCTTGCCAGAGAAAGTGCATCTAGATTTGCCATCATTTTTAAAGATTCACCAGAGAGCTACACATGTCTTTGAGGTGTTCAGACTTAAATTCTAAACAAGAAGTTTGTGTGTATGGAACAAAAGTTATTTTTAACATTTTGCATTCACTAAGGCTGTAATGTAATTTTGTCATTTGCTTCTTTCTACTGGTTCAAAGGTAATTTTCTCTTATTTTCAGGCATAGCCCAGAGGCAGATGCTAGTGAAGCAGAGGAAGAGTGGCAAATGTAATATGTTGTCTTGATAATAAAGATGTCAAATTTGTGTACATATTGTATCCTTTCAAAAATTATTTCATCCTGTTGTGAATTTTCAAGGCAGCCATTTAATTTTGAAAGTTTATGTGATACAATCAAATATTTGTAACTTTAATTGCAAGCTTCTATCATAGCTATTACTGTATAATCAAAAATGTATTATGAGAAGCTGTAGAACACAGAGGCCTAAAGAGTCAACTAAGTAATGTATCTTAAAAAAATTGTTACATAAGCAGGACTCTGTACATAGGTACAGTCAGCTTGGTTCAGCTTTACTCTTTTTTTTATATTGTCCAATGTTTATCTACATTTGTTAAATTTGCTGGTAACAGATGAAGCTTATTTAATTTTATTACTCACGATGTTTTATCAGTACAGTAAAATATTGGGATGAATCTTGCCTACTGTTAAAAATTGCTTATATCTCTGTGCCATTAGGCAAGGAGCTATAGGCTATCTTTAGCAGTAGGCAAGTACCCAAGTAATCAATTTTATTATGAAAACTGATATTTTTTGTAGAAAAAAGCTACACAGATTATAATGTAAATTTGCAAAATAGTGATGATGTTCATAGTTAATTTTATGGGCACCTGTGTTATACTTCACAAAATTCCCAAAGAACTGTGTCATTGCTAAAGTCCATTATAATGCTTTAATGGTAGTCTTTGTGGAATGAAGTTGATAATTTTGAAACAAAGCCAATCCTGACTAGTATTTAGGAAATCATGGATACGAAAAAGAAAAAAAAATTAGAAGCCATTATTAATCTATTTGCTCCTGACTTAGAAAGGTCATAAAGTGTAATTGAGAGGTAACTAATAAAACGAAGAAAAGATAGAGAATAAGGAATGCAATGAACCTGAAAACTGCACCCACTGTACTGAGGAAGGCACACTATGGTCAGTTGTCATTCGTCTATTAAAATTTTCAACGACCGGTGAGCCACATTTCTAGACACAAACTGGACTCACTTGCAGGATTTGTTCTTAAATGAGAGTCGTAAATTGGACCATGGTCATGTTGAAGTAGATGGGCATTTCAGTGGGAAGAAGCCAAACGGAACAAAAAATAAGAAGAGCGGAATGCGCCTGGGTGTGCAGCAATGCTTCAAAGAACCTTCAATATCATCTACACTCCCATGCAGTGTATACTGTAAGTGGTACCCTTGATGGAGATGTAGAATCAGTGTTATTTAACCAAGGTATTTGGCGCACGTGACCTATGATCAAGTACCAGCCAATCATTGTGATCCTGTCCCCTGAGAGTGCAGTTCCTTTGTATCACTTTGTGTAGTGACAAGACGAAGATTGAAGGTAAAGCCTTAGACAGAAATCCCCCGTGGAAATTTTTCGGGAATACTGATTATGTTCAATTGCTTTAGTTACGATTAAGAAATAATAATTAAATATGGTCGAATGATTTATCGTTTGTTAGAATTAAACACTTTTCCTTTTAGAGTTAACATTTTAACATTGTGGTCTGCTTAGGCTACTCTATATCTAATTGGTAGAGACACTTGCAAAATTTACTCACGCAGAAGCACTCAACCTGCTTATTTGCTTAAGTTTATTTTTACCTCTGCCTTCATATATTATCCACTCTAATGCGAGGCCTTTTGTTATGGACTTGGACTCTGCTTATTATTATTATTACAGTAAGTAGTTTAACCAGACCACTGAGCTAGTTTATTTAGCTCTCACAGGACTTTCCTGACCAAAATGATTTGGCAAAGGATATGCCAGGGTTTCAAGAGAGGTCTCCAAGAACTGTCGGACCACCTTCATGAAGTCTCTCACTCGTTTTAAAATACCGTTCAGGTCCAAAGTACGACCCCTTACAGGAAGCTTCCTTGAGGGATATGTCTATAATGACTGCTTTCTTAGTAGCAGTTACCTGTGCAAGAAGGTTGAGTAAGTTGCATGCCATCTCCAATCAAAGTTACCAAGAACTGGCACAATATGGGACTTTTGTACAAATTAGGTTTTATCGGCAGAAACCAATCTGCGCTTCACAATTTATGCTGTCACCTCATTATCAGTACATATAGGGCAGTATCTGTGTCACTAGCTTTTATGTTGTCATTCTATTTCTATTGGCCCTGTCATTGCTGCAAACCTCTTTGACTGTTCCTACGTATCCTTATAACCCCTATCCATAATCTTTAGCATTACAGTATATACAGTAGATGGATTTTGTTCCTGTGTGGACTTTCTTCAAATTCTTCTAGCTTAATAAGCTACTCTTCACTTCCATCAAAATAACTAGGACTAGGGCTTCACATGTCATGCTAATAGTGGGACTTGTGGTGAGAATGTCATCCGCTGATGATGTTTGGACCTGACAAACAGTTATTTTACATTGATTTGTCAGGGTAAGACTATCTTAAAACTGGTCCCTGGATTTCAGAAGTGGTCTGGTTGTAGGGGATAGGATTCGAGGCAGTCATCTAAAATGTTTACAAAGATGATTAGTGTTGATCGTATTCGTGTACTACGCAGTCCCATCAAGCAGATTTATTCTACACTTGAACAGCCCTAATCATGACACTGGTTACAAGTGGTGGTAACAGTAGCATTGCTATTAGTAAAAGGAATAGGAGTCTTTAATACATTATAGATTGCAAAAGAGAAATCTAATACCCTCCAACCACAACTCATAAGTTTAGGTTGAAATCACTCTGTGATAAAAGTTAAAAAAGAGAATGGAATGCAGGAATTCAAACCAATTTAGGGGGATAGTACCATTAGTGCACCTCATGTGGTGCAGTTTAGGCATTACTTAAGGTTCTTTGCGCCGTCAGCTTCGGCCCCTAGATGCAACCCCTCTCATTCCTTTTACTGTACCTCCATTCAGAGTCTCTCTCTTCCATCGTACTTTCCACCCTCTCCTAACAATTGTTTCACAGTGCAACTGCGAGGTTTTTCCTCCTATTACAACTTTAAAACCTTTTCATTCCCGATTTCCCTCTCACTGCTGAATGACCTTTCAGGTCCCAGTGTTTGGCCATTGGCCTAAATTTTATATTCCATTCCATTCCTGAAAGGCAACAGAAAAAGTGCCCCACATGGAATTCCTGCTATCAACTTCCTCTTTGGCTTGGTAAGTGGCTCTGGCAACTCTACTACCAAATCCAAATTACGAAACTCTTCATTCAGCCTAGGTTTGGTGTATGGCCAGTCACTACGACCACGATCTAGGTAGCCTATATTTATACCTAGACCGTGACTACGACCATTGTAACCAATGATACCTTTACTGTGTTTAAATTTCTAACTCTAAAGAATGGGGTAATCCTTCCAGGACCCATTTTTACAAAAGGTATACCTCCCTCCGACATCCTCCTACCATCTTACCCTCCCCTGTAATTTTGTCCAGATTTTCAAATGTTCTTTTTCATCTTTCTTTTATTCATTTACTGGGAATGGAAGTAGTCTGTGCTTTGAATGATAGGATAACCGTGCTTTTTGATATCTGGATTGAAAATCCATCTCAAACTGTTAAAAACTCTCTCTCTCTCTCTCTCTCTCTCTCTCTCTCTCTCTCTCTCTCTCTCTCTCTCTCTCTCTCTCTCTCTCTCTCTCTCTCTGTGTGTGTGTGTGTGCGTTAGTCTTTGCTGATAATTTCTGTTGGACAGGTGTGTTTAAATTACAATGTTCCGCAGCAAATGTATGTTATCTATGTTACTGCTCTCTCTCTCTCTCTCTCTCTCTCTCTCTCTCTCTCTCTCTCTCTCTCTCTCTCTCTCTCTCTCTCTCTCTCTCTCTCTCAAGATCGATAATTCGTTTTCCAGCTCAGTCATTTTTCCATCCAAACCCCATGTTAAAATCTCCCTCTCTCTCTTGCTCTAATACATACATACATACATACATACACGTACACATGAATATTGTTATAACCTTGATAAAGAGAGACATTACTATTTTTCCTATTTTGTGACGCTGGCGGGCCCGGTCGAGAAGAAAGAAGAGAAGAGAAAACAAGAAGGGCAGCTAGATCATGGCAATAACTCTAGGTGTAGTATATTAAGATGTAAACCTGTACCATAGGAAGGGACAATAAACAAGTGAGTACTTTACACGAAGTGTGTATTTAATCCACCTTAAGCCCACGAAAGTCTTAAGTTATGACAAAATATATATATATATATATATATATATATATATATATATATATATATATATATATATATATATATATACATAACGACTCAGGTATTGCCACGGTCTAGAAGGCTTTCTAAGGATGTGAAAGAGAGAATTTGTGAGGATAAACATTTGCCATAGTGACCCTTCATTTCCTCGTTTTCTTCCGTAGCCCTTTACCCCAGCTCTTGAGATTTTGTAACTAAAAGTGGCTCTCGCGCCTATATTTTCAAATGACATCCAAGCCTTTTCCTAAATGTCGGCGCATGCGCACTACAGAGGTCAAGAAAATTTTTACTTTCCCCAAAGTCAGTCCGCCATCTTGGGCACCTGTCAGTCTAGTTTGGCGGTTTAGCAGGCTGTCGTAAATCGGTTGAGAATCAAGTTGCTTGGCTACATTTGTGCAATAACTTTTGTTTGTGCAATGGCGATTTCATCTGTGACCTTTGCAAGGATGCTTCTCGTAATGACTGGACTGTGCAGAAGACATGGTACTATTTTTATCAAGTAGACAAGAGTGCCCCTTAGATAAAGCAAGAATGTCCAATATCCTTGCTATAAGTTACGTGTATCGAGGCTCAAGATACAAGAGATTATCCTTTTGGGTTTCTATTATTCAAAGGTAAGTTGTTTTTGGTCGCATTTTGATATATATTAAAAAAACAAATTTTAAGGGTTGCGGTTGCAGTACTAGTTTGCTTATGAAATCGATGTAACTGATTTGATATTGCAAGGAATAACAGTTAGTTATTGGTGTAGCTGTTATCTTTTAAGTTGGAGTTTATCAAATGATCCAATTGACGAATCTAGATTTAGCAGAAGAAAATATAGTATGGGCCTCATATTTTGCAATTGGCTAAAACGATTAGGATTAGCAGCTAATACGTGAAAAATTATATGAAGTTACTATATGTTTTGATGGCGATATGAAACGTTTTCAGTGAAGAGCTATAGATATAAGACAGTGGTATGTAACAGAAAACTTAAGCTAAGAGCAACGTCAGCTTAATTTTCAAGTCCAGGCTTTTAATAGTGGCAAGTAAACTAACACACCTCGTCAGGTAAATCACACCTGTGTTGTTTTACTACTTTTCACTTAACTTTCTCTGAAGACAGTCTCAAGTGCAGAATGGATGGCAGTAAAGTTAGGCTGTAGGAAGAAAGTTTTTTCTTTTTATATTAGCGACAGACCTAAGAAACGAAATCTAGCTTATGGAATTGAGTAATATTTGCTTAGAAAGATGGCAAAAAAAATTATGTTCGTGGAGGTCAGGCCAGGTTAAGTGTTATTTGCCACTCGTCAATTGCAGCTTAAGGCAGATGTGGTGCGGGGAGGGTAGGCTATATTTGAAGTCTTGGAAATTGTTAGTATTGAAATGCTTAAAATTTTAACGCAATTTTTCTTAATTTCAGCTAATGTTGGTTATTTTTAAATGTATTACTACAGCAATACTTTTTAGCCTTCAGAAACTTGTTAAAATTCTCACGATTCTGACACTGGTTAATTCTGACAATGAGAGTTGTTTCACTGATTTATTTCTGGTTATTAGGATTCAATTTTATTACGTAGCAAAATT
This sequence comes from Macrobrachium rosenbergii, assembly GCF_040412425.1. Taxonomy (NCBI): domain Eukaryota; kingdom Metazoa; phylum Arthropoda; class Malacostraca; order Decapoda; family Palaemonidae; genus Macrobrachium; species Macrobrachium rosenbergii. The sequence continues at coordinate 3,321,082 of NC_089759.1, read as the reverse complement.
TAATCGATCTAATATTTTTATTGGCTTACAACCTTGTCTGGTCTTTGTAAAATATGCAGAGGTGCTAAATAGAGCAGTTCCCTCTTAGATTTTGGACCCGTATAAGTAACAAGAGAGTCAAGTAGTATTATCACGGGGGAAAAATATATATGTATAACCCATAATAATACCCAAATAATAGTTGAAAGAGAAAATCAGAATAAACCAAATGCAGTTCATTTTTGTAGGGGAACTTTCATTTGTCAGTGATTTAGTATTGAGTGTGTTGGTCTCTGGGCAGGTTAGTGAGTGGTGTTCTTTACATATTCTTTTAAATGCTCATAATACTGAAAAGTTCTGGGTTCTTGTATTACCCGCCAGCTGCTGAGATGTCAGAGTCTAAACCCGAGAAATATGACTGTTGCTAAATATTTTAAATTTTGGTTGCAAGCGAGGTTTTAGAATCGTTGTCCCCATGTTAGGTCTCGAACCAACAAGAGGAAATGTCCCTATTTTTATTTTTTTTTGTTGGTACTCCAGCGTTAAACTTTGCGTTGAGAATTAGCCCATGGTAGTCCTGACTTTGGTGCAGATAAGTGGCACTTCTGGCCAAGACATCTTCCTCTTTATTGCTCTGGATTCCTATGTGACTATGAATCCAGATCAGGGTAATTTATCGTCCTCTGTTCTTGGGGCTGTGATGGCGAGTGAGTAGCTTAACATTTCCTTCAGATTTGCTAAGCTTCTTATTGCTAGCTCTGTTGTTCCCTGTCACTATTCAGGTGCTTAATTACTGATACTAGCACTGCCTACTGGGTCGAGGCATTGTCTATCAGCCTTCAGTTTCCCGTTTAGTGGCGCCGAGACTTAAGCCGTTGCTGTAGGAGAAATGTGTGATAGTGCCAATTGATCCGCACAAATATTGAGCACTGGATATTACTGTGCTGTTGAAGTGTGTATAGGCTTTTAAATTATATTTTAGATCCGTAAAATTGAGCATGGAATGAATATGGTAATCTTGTATCGGTTTTTACATGTTTATTCAGCAATATCATCTCTTGCAGAGGCTACCGATTCTTGCATGTACAGTCTCCCACTATGTTTCTTTGTGTGCTCTGTTTTTTCATGCAGGTTTATGCACCCTTTAAGTCAATTTTTCTACTAAAGATGGTATTTGTTACTTTTGAGGTATTTGACAAAAATGGCAGTTCTCTCTAGGTTGTCTCAGAGATGGTGAATTTCCATATCAGGAATCTGTTATAGCCTGATCCATACAGGGGCTCCTTGAATGTACTAGTTGACATTATTCTGAAAAACTTTTTTTTTTTTTTACATATTTTTTTCAGTTAACTGAGTACTGGGTAGCGTGTTCAATTAATGTTAGAATTATTTGTATGCTAAATAACCTGTGTAGGTAATATGTGGCCCATTCTTCTCTGGAAGAAGTTTTTCTGAGGGCACTGATCCTCGTTTTTGGTTTTATCTCTGAAGGTTTAAATTTTTTCGCACACTCAGAGATTAACCAAGTTTTCTACTCATTGAATGGGCTCCTCCACACACTTGAGACTTTGATATCCACGGTGGTGGTAATTAGCATGACTTTTATTTTATCTGCGTTGAAATTTAAGTTCAGTTCCGTACATTTTAGGTGAGCATGCTTGTGGAGATAACGCATACATCACCTGCTTGCTTAAATATTTCAACTTTGAAAAGTTTTTATGGGCAAGGTTTTCCTTAAAGACATTAAAGAACAGGGCCTCATATCCTTCTCTGTGGAGTTCCTTATTCCAGTGGGAGGAATCCATTTCTTGTACCTTGGCTATTTAATCTGTTTTTGCGTGTTTTCGCGGCCAGAACGTTAGACTGCTATTTAATCTCTTGTTAACCATAACCAGAAACGTATAGCTGCAGCAATACTTGGCAGTGCGTAGTCTTTAACCAGGTTTAAAAAACAAAGAACTTTTGTCTACCATTTATGGTACACTCAGGACATCGGTAATGCACTCGAAGTGTAGGCCTATGTAACCCCACTTCATTGTGATAACAGAGCCTTTGATTGGATTGGTAGGCGGGTTTTAGGTTATCCAGAGCAGTATGTTAAGTTCCGTTCTCTTGGGACTTTTCTCTGCAACGTCTGATAAATTGGTCTATAAGACCCTGGCTTGTGGGCTTTTGGCATGGGGTGGATATCTTGCTGATTCCATTTCTATGACCCCCATAAAGGAGTGGTGCCGTCAGTGCACCTCAGACGGTGCAATGTAGGCATTACTTGAGGTTCTTGTCAGCGTTTCTTCAGCCCCTAGCTGCAGCCCCTTTCATTCCTTTAACTGCACCTCAGTCCATAGTGTCTTCCTTCCATCTTACTTTCCACCTTCTCCTAACGATTGTTCCGTAGTGCAGCTGCGAGGTTTTCCTCTTGTTGCACCTTTCAGACCTTTTTACTCTCAATTTCCCTTTCAGCGATGAATGCCTCATAGCTCCCAGAGCTTTGCCTTAGGCCTAAATTTTAATTCCATTCTATTTCTGTGATGATTGTTGCATGTATATGGATACTGACTGACTAGTAAGTAGGTATAGTTCTGTTGCAGTCCTACCAAATTTAAAAAGTTTTTATACCATAGCTGTTCTTACTTGTTGCTCATGCTGTGGCTAAGTTTGTGTTAAATTGAGCCAAATAATGTGGTGATGTTCATAGATTGAATCTAGACCTCGTGGGTACAAGCTATTACAGTTTTGACTTAAAATGTTCCCTAATCAATTGGGTTGTTTAAGGCGTAAGTCATTAGTTATACTGGCTTGTTTTTACGCCCATCAGGATTTTTGGATAAATTTTACTGGTCCTTGTTAAGATATAGAAAGTATTTTTGGGCTATGCACATATTATGTAACATTGTTGCGTCCAAACGGATTAAAACTCGGGTCTATAAATATTCCCTCTTTTTACTCGGAATTTTAAAGTGGATTAATATGCAATCTTTTGCCTTTCATGCAGCTCGCATTTTATTCCTAATTTGTATTCATTAAATTAATGGAGTTTTGAACGATATCTTTACCTTTACAAATTACTTTCTTTATAATACTAAACTGTACCCGAGTTACTGTATATGCAAATTAGTATAGTCTACAATATGCCCTCCATTTTCCATACGTACAAAACTTATTGAAAGTTTTGTACATATTCACATTTTTTCTCTTTCAATAAAGTTTTTCTCTTTCTCTCTCAATAAATCTATTAAATATGTGAATATTAAATCCAGGTTTGGTATTACGTATATGAATATTATTAAGCTCTTCAATATTTTCAGGTAAAAGGCCGGACCTCCACAGTACTTTCACCTCAGGCTTGTGGCTTTGGACAGATACTGACGTGGAAACCATTTGAAGCCAAGAAAGGAGTTGAAGACTTCAGCTTCAGGTACAAATCTCGGGAGGTAAATTTTTACATAGATCTCTCCTTAGCCTTTCTTCAAATTTATAAAACCTTCCAATAGCTTCGTATGACTTTTCATTTCTGGGTGGTGGGCGGATTTAAAATTCTGATATGGAATTTTCAGGAATTTCATCAGCATAACATGGGTTTGCATTCCTCGAAAGCTGTATTTGTCAATTAAGTTAATGATGGTACTTGAGGAAAAATATAAAGATTAAGTATATATTTTTTTTATTGAGACGTTTAATCTTGATAAAAGTAATTAAACTGCCATCAGGGGAATGAAGATATTTTCCTAACTTCATAGCAGCGAGACTCGACTTTGAAATCAAGGGTTGCAAAATCAGAAGGCGTATTTGCTCAGACATATTTAGAATGGATTTGTTACATTTTTTCCCTAGTTATAACAGTCAAAATGGCTGAAAAGGACACTCGATCCGTTTTGTGTAAATGTATAGATTTTTCTCAAACAGTTAGCAACAGTTAGGTAATTAAATAAAATAGATAGTCAGGCCAACTCTTGGCTGTCATGTATCAAAACAAAATGAGGAAAGAGAGAGAGAGAGAGAGAGAGAGAGAGAGAGAGAGAGAGAGAGAGAGAGAGAGAGAGAGAGAGAGGTAAGGGTGTTGAATAAAAGAGGTTTAGGAATTCTTCCAGTGTCTGGTGAGTGGAATTAAAAGTAGTACAGTTTGAGTGGCTCATTTAGAATTTTTTTTTTTTTTTTTTAGAAAATTGTCTAAAATAGTACTAATCGAATAAATAGTTTCAAAGTTATTCAGCATAGAATCTTTTATTGTTAAATGTATATTACAACATTCTTTTGTTGTTTATACATATACAAGCTAAGTTTGCCATGATCAAAGGTTAGTTAATTAGTTTCATATAGTGATTATTTTATTAGGGTTTGACCTACTAGCAAGGATGTTAAGAAAACTAGCGGGCATAAATAAAAGTTGAAAATATACAATAGCATTTTATAGATTTCAGAGAGCAAAGTTAGTAGATATACTCTTAGGACAAAGATTTTATATTGTACGGCAGTCATAGAAGGGTGGTTTGTATATTAGCCTAAGAATTTTTAAATTGAATTGAACTGAATATAGAGTTTAAGCCAAAGGCCAAGCACTGGGACCTATGAGGTCATTCAGCACTGGATGGGAAATTGAGAGTAGGTAGGTTTCACTAGGAAAACCTTGCAGTTGCGCTGTGAAATATGTGTTAAGAGAGGGTGGATACAAGATGAAAGAAAGAATATGGATGAAGTACAGTAAAAGAAATGAAAGGGGCTGCAGCTAGGGGCCGAAGGGACGCTGCAAAGAGCCCTTAGTAATGCCTACAGTACACCGCATGAGGTGCACTGACGCCACTACCCCACTACGGGTTAGAATTTTTAAAATACATTCTTGGAAAAGAAGTTCTCAGATCCATGAGTACGTTCTTGCAATTCTATTGACAAGCTTCTAAATTGGATATTTTCCTTACCAGTAGTCTGGGAATCTCTCCTCTATTCATCCAGTATGTAATTACTCCTCTTCTCTTCCCTCTTAATATTTGGTTTGTAGTCCAGGATCGAGGGAACTTTGCTCAAGATATTTAAAAGGTCCTTCATTAACGTTGCATGCGTAAAAAGACCAAGCGCTATCCGAAACAGTAAGTGATTTACCATAAACAATCTGGTGGAGAGTCGGTCATTGACAAGTTAACTCGAAGAGATGATGATGATGTTTATAGTGTTAGAAATTTAGAGGGAAAAACTACGTGTAAATTCTAGGTAAATCACTGGAAACGGTAATTAAGGAAGAGATGGACAATAGCTTCAAAACTGATTGATTATAACTTTATTTGTTCTTGTACGAAATTCTCGCACTCCGTTGATATCGAATAGCCCTGAGCGTCTCCTGTGACATGTTATGTTATTTTTGGTAGGCATTCAACCCTCATCTATTACCCACAACTGCGCCATGGCCACATTCCTACGTGTACCTTTACGTTTGCACTCTTTTCTTTCTCTTAAATTCGACATAATCCCAAAACTGTAGTTCTGGTTTGCCCTCATCTTTCCTACAGCCTCGACATGGCTACTTTCCTCAAATTACTTTTGGTTTGCACTCTTGTCAGTCACCGTAAGCTTTTTAACCTACCTAAATTGATTTGCAATTCCCTGCTCTCAGTTCCACTCTTCATTGGATTCTGACTCTGCTGTTAGCTTTTGGTAATCTGGTTATTTCATCTCCCTTGGGCCTCCCTTCCTGCACTCTTTTATAGCTTACTCAGTTACTAGGATACACAGAAAGGGACTGTCTATGCAGTTGTTTGCTTTTGGTACGTTGGGGGAAATCCTTTTCAGGATGTGTGGTACATCCTGCCAATTATTTGATGACTCCACTGCCAGGTAGCCAAAAACTGGTAATTAATCAATTTCCTCAAGCACCTTCTCCAGTGTTTTGTTAAGAATCTTAGTCCATATAAAGTTTTAACGTTTCAGATTATTCCCTTTTACCTTTTATTTCATAATTTCATTACATTATCATTGTTTTTTTGGTTAATTTATGCATGATCTGATCTCCTGTTCGTATGGTAAATCACTTGATCCAGATAGTTCTAGGAATTTTATACTTAGCTTCCCAACAGACCCTTTGTCTTCTTGAATTGCTGTATTTTCCGTAAGTTCCTCTTCTGCTAACATTCTCCAGTTCAGAATAACTTTTAGATGTCCCGTATGTCTTTATCATTATTTCCCAGATACAACTTTTACCTTTGCTATAGACTGATTCCATTCTTTCCTACTCTTTTTCGCCACCTGCTCGTAGTCTGACAGAGCTCGAAGACTCCTGTTTTAACTGTTGACTTTTGTACATACATTATTGATGGTATATGGTATATCCTATTAATTTTTTTGGTACTGGTCTGACTGTTTCCATCGCTGTCTGCCAAATTCCCATTTAGCAATCTTATGTTAGCCCCATCTGTTAAATTTTCCTCAACTTTTGTGTGTGTGGCCGCTTTAAAATCCCCTATATTCTATGCTTGGTCTATCTAATATGAAAAGTATAACCAGAACAAATTTTTTCATTAATGTAATTTTCGTTTTTTAATTTAACTTTTATTACTTATGACATTTCATCCGTGAATAGAACGTTAACTACTGTATATTATTTTAGGCTTAATGCTACCACTGTTAATTGGTGGTTTTTTGTACTCCGTCATCGTTGATTTCCAGTTATTAAAATCGTTTCAGGACTTGTCATAAACAATTTTAGTAGGATAGGAATTGCGTATGCAAATGCATTTGAAAGATTTAATATATAGCTTGCTATATTTGAGACCTTGATTATGTACGAATGAACACGTGGTAACTATATAATTATGTCTATTTCAGGAGTGTTGGTTCCGGCGGGGAGAGATGTATGGAAAGAGTAAGTCTGAAGAGGCCCCAGCAAGTATACAACAGACAGTCTTCAAGTCTGAAGAGGCCCAAGCAAGTATACAACAGACAGTCTTCAAGTCTGAAGAGGCCCCAGCAAGTATACAACAGACAGTCTTAGACATGACTGAAAAGGCCAGAAACCGGGATATGTAGGCCGATGCTGGGGGCTTGAACGTTAAAGAGTTAACTTCTTAAGATGTAGGAGACCCAGCGAGTATACTGCAGATCCAAGACTGTTTCACGGTAGCTTCATAAGAAGTAAGGGCCCCAGCGAGTATACTACAGCTCTAAGGCCCTGTCCACACTAGCGGGCACTGTCCGACGGGCAAACACTTCCCAAAACCGTTCCACTATACTGACCGACCGAGTATGGAGCCAGAACGATGCGATTGTCTGGTAACACTGCTTCAGAAGCGAGAGAAAATATAAACAGCTGGAAGTGCCCGACGGGCATGGCCGCTAGTGTGGACAGGGCCTAAGAAGTTGGGTACCCAGCGAGTATACTTCGGATCCCAGAAGTAGGGCCCCCAGCAAAAGTATATAATACTACGGCCCTAGCAAGTGTCATTATAACGGCATAAGGTCCCAGCGAATATTTCCATTATAGAGATATAACAAGAAAAAGCCCAGGAAGTATGGCTGCCATTGCTGGTTCAAGTGTTTAATTATCGTCAATTTCATATTTTCTGAGAAATAAAAATACTTAGGTATATTAAATTTTTTTATTACCAACAAAACAATCCTGCTAGTAGTTCACATGCTACGAGCACTGCTCACAAAAAAAACAAAAAAAAAAATTTTGAGGCGTCCAGAAAGTTTAAAAATGTTGCCCTGGATTACCGGCTGCAAATAATTTCTTCGGCGTTCTTCTTAGCCTCCTCAGAACAGCTGCTCAGTTGTTCTTAGCCTCCTCAGAACAGCTGCTCAGTTCTTCTTAGCCTCCTCAGAACAGCTGCTACTGTCAGTTCTTGGCCGCCTTACAGAGCTTCTCCACAGTAGTTCTGAGCTTCTCAGTTCCTCACACACGACTTTCTGTAAGAAAAAGGAAATTGTTGAAATTTTCGTTTTTACAAAAACTTCACACCATTTGACTACACTTTGCAGATAAATTATATTGAGTAATCATTCAGTGTTACTGTATTCATGCCGCTTAGGCTGGCAGGAAAGCTCCTGCCAACATAACTGACATGAATAGAACTAAAATTGTCATACTTAAAACTATTATTCTTGTCAACATAACTGTCTCCCATTTGTTGCTATATAAAATACCATTAAAACTCGCTCGCTTAAAGAAATGAGCACAAAAATCGAAATCTACGCATTGCACAAACATTATCATAACAGCTCTATGGTAATCAATTCCTTAATGCCTATGCAATATCTGAAGTGTATTATACAACTTGAATGGCTTTTCAAACACTACATGTATTAAAATCTGTTCACTATATGCAGTTCTTGAATTAAATGTTTTAGCTATAAATGGAAAAACTCTCTAGGGCGTGGTTATAACTAACACAAACTTTCTGAAAAAAGTTTGCTTATCCCTTAGGAAATAACGAGAGCTTTAGAGAGTCCATTTTCTATTCCATCTAGACATTCTATACACTCCGTCCTCTTTCTTTGCTATTGCAAACTTACGTGAAGAACGATCTGGACTTTAAAATGTACATTTTAAATTACATCAGAGCAGATTTACCAAAAGCCCAAAGAATAACACCTGCACAGAGAGAGAGAGAGAGAGAGAGAGAGAGAGAGAGAGAGAGAGAGAGAGAGAGAGAGAGAGAGAGAGAGAGAGAGAGAGAGAGAGAGAGAGAGAGAGAAAGGAAATTTACAGATTATCAAACAAGGAAAAAGCAGTGGCAAGATATGCTCGGTCAGTCAGGTGTCATTAAGTCTGTGAAAGAAATATCTTGCATATGATGACATGAAACTAAGATGCTTTTAAACTCTGAAAATGAAAGATTTGGAGGAGGGTATGAGGGACCGGCGATGGAGATACAATATATAAAAGTAAAGACTACAGGTCAAGTGAAGAATGGCAAAGTACCAGGTCCCTCAGAGGTGCAAAGTGAAATGTTGAAGGTATATGAAACAGAGTGGTAAGATTGGAAACTGGAACTATTAACAGCAATCTGGGAGGAGGAAATAATGTCAAAAGACTGGGAAGAAAGTCTGACGGCCTGTATGTTTGAGCAGAAGGGAGATATTACGGAATGTGCCAATCACAGAGGAATCAAACAAAACATTTGTTGAAGGTCTTAGAAAATTTTGAGTGATTACGAGCAACTGTGAAGATTGGTGAATAGCAGAGCGGTTTCAATAAAGGGAGAAGTACAGTTGATGCTATCTATATTGACAGTCACAAGAAGAGTGTCTGGAAGGTAATCACGAGCTATCTTGTCCATTTATTGATCTAGAGAAGGCAGCTGGTAGAAAAGCAAGGAAGGTATTGTTTTGGTGTTGAGGGTAACAGTACAAGGCAAGTTAGCTAGGTTGGCTGAAATGATGTATAAAAGAACAAGGAAAGCAGTAATAACAACCTGTGGCACAACAAAAAGGTTGGAAGTTTAAGAGTTGGTTTTCATAAAAAATCGGCACTTAACCCATTTCTGTTTTTACAGGTTATGGATTTATCAAGTGAACGGATTAGGATGGAAAATCTATGGGAATCATATGTAGGGATCTCCTGAATGGGGTTCAAAGATGTGTAAGCTTGTGTCAGGAATCTCTTGAATGGGGTGCAAATTAGTTTAAGATTGTGGCAGGAACCTCTTGAATGGGGTGCAAAGAAGTGTAGGATTGTGGCAGGAACCTCTTGAATGGGGTGCATAGAAGTGTAGGATTGTGGCAGGAATCACTTGAATGGGGTGCAAAGATGTGTAAGCTTGTGTCAGGAATCTCTTGAATGGGGTGCAAATTAGTTTAAGATTGTGGCAGAAACCTCTTGAATGGGGTGCAAAGAAGTGTAGGATTGTGGCAGGAACCTCTTGAATGGGGTGCAAAGAAGTGTAGGATTGCTTCAGGAACCTCTTGAATGGGGTGCATATTAGTTTAAGATTGTAGCAGGAACCTCTTGAATGGGGTGCAAAGAAGTGTAGGATTGTGGCAGGAACCTCTTGAATGGGGTGCAAAGAAGTGTAGGATTGTGGCAGGAACCACTTGAATGGGGTGCAAAGAAGTGTAGGATTGCTTCGGGAACCTCTTGAATGGGGTGCATATTATTTTAAGATTGTGGCAGAAACCTCTTGAATGGGGTGCAAAGAAGTGTAGGATTGTGGCAGGAACCTCTTGAATGGGGTGCATAGAAGTGTAGGATTGTGGCAGGAACCTCTTGAATGGGGTGCAAAGAAGTGTAGGATTGCTTCAGGAACCTCTTGAATGGGGTGCATATTAGTTTAAGATTGTAGCAAGAACCTCTTGAATGGGGTGCAAAGAAGTGTAGGATTGTGGCAGGAACCTCTTGAATGGGGTGCATATTAGTTTAAGGTTATAGCAGGAACCTCTTGAATAGGGTGCAAAGAAGTGTAGGATTGTGGCAGGAACCTCTTGAATGGGGTGCAAAGAAGTGTAGGATTGCTTCAGGAACCCCTTCAATGGGGTACAAAGAAGTGCAAGATTGTTTCAGAAACCTCTTGAATGGGGTGCAAAAAAGTGTAGGACTGTGGCAGGAACCTCTTGAATGGGGTGCATAGAAGTGTAGGATTGCTTCAGGAACCTCTTGAATGGGGTGCAAAGAAGTGTAGGACTGTGGCAGGAACCTCTTGAATGGGGTGCAAAATAGAAGTGTAGGATTGTGGCAGGAACCACTTGAACTGGGTGCAAAGAAGTGTAGGACTGCTTCAGGAACCTCTTGAATGGGGTGCAAAGAGGTGTAGGATTGTGGCAGGAACCTCTTGAACGGGGTGCATAGAAGTGTAGGATTGTGGTAGGAACCACTTGAATGGGGTGCAAAGAAGTGTAGTATTGCTTCAGAAACCTCTTGAATGGGGTGCATATTATTTGAAGATTGTGACAGGAACCTCTTGAATGGGGTGCAAAGAAGTGCAAGATTGTTTCAGAAACCTCTTGAATGGGGTGCAAAGAAGTGTAGGACTGTGGCAGGAACCTCTTGAATGGGGTGCATAGAAGTGTGGGATTGTTGCAGGAACCACTTGAATGGGGTGCAAAGAAGCGTAAGATTGTGGCAGGAACCACTTGAATGGGGTGAGTATTAGTTTAAAATTGTAGCAGGAACCTCTTGAATGGGGCGCAAATTAGTTTAAGATTGTAGCAGGAAACTCTTCAATGGGGTGGAAAGAAGTGTAGGATTGTGGCAGGAACCTCTTGAATGGGGTGCATAGGAGTGTAGGATTGTGGCAGGAACCTCTTGAATGGGGTGCATAGAAGTGTAGGATTGTGGCAGGAACCACTTGAATGGGGTGCAAAGTAGTGTAGGATTGCTTCAGGAACCTCTCGAATGGGGTGCATATTAGTTTAAGATTGTAGCAGGAACCTCTTGAATGGGGTGCAAAGAAATGTAGGGTTGCTTCAGGAACCTTTTGAATGAGGTGCAAAGAAGTGTAGGATTGCTTCAGGAACCCCTTCAATGGGGTGCAAAGAAGTGCAAGATTGTTTCAGAAACCTTTTGAATGGGGTGCAAAGAAGTGTAGGATTGCTTCAGGAACCCCTTCAATGGGGTGCAAAGAAGTGCAAGATTGTTTCAGAAACCTTTTGAATGGAGTGCAAAGAAGTGTAGGACTGTGGCAGGAACCTCTTGAATGGGGTACATAGAAGTGTAGGATTGCTTCAGAAACCTCTTGAATGGGGTGCATAGAAGTGTAGGATTGTGGCAGGAACCACTTGAATGGGGTGCAAAGAAGTGTAGGATTGCTTCAGGAACCTCTTGAATGGGGTGCAAAGAAGTGTAGGATTGCTTCAGGAACCTCTTGATGGGGTGCATAGGAGTGTAGGATTGTGGCAGGAACCACTTGAATGGGGTGCAAAGAAGTGTAGGATTGCTTCAGAAACCTCTTGAATGGGGTGCAAAGAAGTGTAGGATTGTGGCAGGAACCCCTTCAATGGGGTGCAAAGAAGTGTAGGATTGTGGCATGAACCTCTTGAATGGGGTGCAAAGAAGTGTAGGATTGTGGCAGGAACCACTTGAATGGGGTGCATAGAAGTGTAGGATTGCTTCAGGAACCTCTTGAATGGGGTGCGTATTAGTTTAAGATTGTAGCAGGAACCTCTTGAATGGGGTGCAAAGAAGTGTAGGATTGCTTCAGGAACCTCTTGAATGGGGTGCGTATTAGTTGAAGATTGTGGCAGGAACCTCTTGAATGGGGTGCAAAGAAGTGCATGATTGTTTCAGGAACCTCTTGAATGGGGTGCAAAGAAGTGTAGGACTGTGGCAGGAACCTCTTGAATGGGGTGCAGAGAAGTGTAGGACTGTGGCAGGAACCTCTTGAATGGGGTGCAAAGAAGTGCAAGATTGTGTCAGGAACCTCTTGAATGTGGTGCAAAGAAGTGTAAGACTGTTAGGAATCCCCTGAATGGGGTGCAAAAAAGTGCAAGATTGTGTCGGGAAATCTCCTAAATGGATTGCAAAGAAGTGTAGGATTGTGCCGTGATAAAGTGAAGGAGGGTTTGGAGAAGAAGGGTACTCTAGGGATAGCAGTGGCAATGATGATAATTGTAACAAATATGAGTAACAACTTTATATCTAGTGAGAGTGAGTTGCTCCTACAGAAATCGAGCCAAACAAAACTCCACACTTTAAAAAGGCACTGATTTTCACTTTGTTTCCATTTCGCTTCCCAAACAATCTTTCCTCAAATAGTCACTTCCTAAATCAATCTCCCATATCACGCTGTATTAAACACGTGCTACAATACTCACCATATAGGTATGTGTCACATACTGGTTGGCTTCAATATAGGGCTGGGGCAATGAAAATACAGTAGAGTACAAGTAGACGTACACAAGTAGACGTACACAAGTAGACGTACTCAAGTAGACCACTTTTGTTTAAGCCTTTTCGTCTGACTGGAGGTCTTGTAGTTGCTCAATCTGACGGAAAAGCCATAATTATCATCATGTAATCCAGTAATTTAAAACGAATCAACAATATAACTTTGACAACACGCTTAATGTTCTGGAACTCAGGAGTAACTTAACCAGATACAAGTAAATAATATCCACAACCTTTATGAAGCAACTTGACTCAAGTCAGTGTAAAAGTTGCGCACACACGCACACATTAGTAACTATTGTAGTCCAAGCAGCAACTTACCTGAAAAGTTATTTTGAGAACTGCTTGCTGAGAAGCTCTGTCGTAACATGGCGAATTGGTTTGGACAAGGTTCCTGTTATAGTTGAACCCACCGCTTATTCCTGGACACCTGTAGAAGGCAACTTAGTAGGCAATGATGGAGAGGAGTTTGGTGCCATTATACTCTATCTGTATGTAATATCTCTTCGATGGCATTCATCTGCAAATTGACCACTTTCAGCTTAGTAGCTCCGTGACCACCCACTGTGTCAGTTGTCCTCCAACTCAAAGGTCAAACAGAATTAAACCTCTTCAAGCCAAATTTCCTCCAAAGACAATATACCAAATAAATTTTAAGGTATGGCAATCAGTTATTTCCTGTAGGGCGAGACCTGGCTCCATAATGGATAGAGATTATGTGAACCAAGGTCTATGTTGGCGATGGGGAGAAAGCATTTGATCATCTACCTGAAAAAAAAAACGAACAAACATTATTTTAGAAAACACAAAACTATTTAGCTTAGACTTTTGAGCTAGTGCAGATCAAGCAATTTCTTAAGAAATTTACAGGACTAGTAGTTCCTCGTTGGACGAGTCGGTAATTCTCGGCTAGCACTCTGCTAGGCCCGAGTTCGAGTCTCCGGCAGGCCAATGAAGAATTAGAGGAATTTATTTCTGGTGATAGAAATTCATTTCTCGTCATAATGTGGTTCGGATTCCACAATAAGCTGTAGGTCCCGTTGCTAGGTAAAAGTTGGTTCTTAGCCACGTAAAATAAGTCTAATCCTTCGGGCCAGCCCTAGGAGAGCTGTTAACCAGCTCAGTGGTCTGGTTAAACTAATGTATACTTAACTTTTACAGGACTAGTCCTTCCCAGAAACTGAAAATTGGCAACACTACTCTTTGCATTTTCACCTCAGTTACACAAAAGTAACTTAGAAAATATATGAAATAGAACTAGGCCTATATCCATTGCGTTCCTCAACCATAAGGTATCAAACCCTTCTATTCTGTTACAGGATGTTTTTAACTACAAATGTACAAAAAGTGTCATCAACATTACATCATTTAAGGGCTTTAAGGAAACTGAAAAATCACCGTAGATCGTATTGCTTTTGTACTGTCAATGGGTGGCCAAATTCGAAACAGTAATGGGGTTTAGTTTAGGAACACGTAGTCAAGATTTTTACGTGATACCAAGAACGGGTAGCCAAGACCAAGGAACGAGTCCAAAATAATTCATTATTGGTTATACGTGTCAATTTAATTATGCCACACAATCGTCTTTTTACGTCTTAAAAAAGTTCTAAAGCAACCTCCCTTACCATCGACAACTCGTATCGACGTAGCCGACTTGGTCAAACTGAGCTTACCGGGAGTTGAAAACCGATTAGTCAGACATATCTTGGTACCTTGGTACATTATCATTACTGAAGTTTTTCATGGGTGAAAAAGATAGGTAATTATTACGTAACAGAATAAAAAGCTCCCTCAAGTGCCCCCTAACCCAAAGGTCGGAATGGAACACCTTCAACACAACACTGGACGCTGATGACGGGCCTTTATAGGCCTAAGTATTTCCTATTACAAAAATGCGACAATGACCAGCATTCAACCATTTCTGATATTACCTCAGTTGAGAGTTAGAAGCTGATGTATCAGAGTAGCCTAAAACATATATAGGTTTTAAAATCTGTAATACAGCAAAATACAAGCTCGCACCGTCTGCTAACCTCAATGTCCCCAGCCCTCGTTAATTTCTAGACAACGGGGGATGGGTTATAATGGCTTAACCAAAAATTACCGAAAGGAAATGACAAATTTCGTCAAGGACACAAATACAAAATACATGCTTAAAATTAACCTTTAATTATTACAAGAAGTCGAACATATATACCTTCAACGTGAAACGGCCTTTAAAATTAGTGAAAAAGTCATAAAAGAAAAAAGATACCTGGCTAATGAGCGTTACCATATTTTTCCCGCCCCGTCATTGGTTAATTCCTTTTCAAGGACCAATCACAATGTACGAAGCTGTGGATTCCGTTCCGTTCTGTAACGGTTCTTACTGGTTTTTCGATTTTTTTTTTTTTTTTTGTCGATACTCAAAATTTAAACTGCAATATACCGAAAATGCCTATTAATAAATGTGGATCTATGGACACTGAAAATTAATTGAATGCAATAAAGTAAATCCTGGCAAGGAACACTAAATATGAATTTGCCGTAAAACTCAATTCTCCTTCAGAACAGTATTCAAGTTTTGTGGGTTGGTGCACAGTTTGAGTTCGGGTGGTAAGGACGTTTACGTGCAAAAAGGGCGCCGTGTTTAGTACCAGCCCCTTGGGGATGTACGTAAAACACAAAATAATGACGGTAAATACCACGGACATAACGTCTTACCAGGATCCTGCGTCTTACGTTGTTCTGGATATAACGGCCTAAATGACTACGGCCGAAACCAGGACCGGAAAATTCAAGCACATTCATAACCGAACTGGGGCAGATTTATTTGCTATGACTTGACTCATCAATTTGCAAAATATAAAAGTACACTTCAGGGTGGCAATATAACTTTACTCCATTAAAACTAATGTGCATAAAGGTCCTGTTTATTTTCATGAAAATTGGCGATGTTTTAAAAACATCTCGCTGTTTCTGAAGTTATCATTTCAAATTCTGTCAGGCAAGAGAGTTCATATTCCGTCAATTTAATTTTTTTTTTCTTAAAATTCCCATTAGAATTCCCAGTTACTCGAAAACCTTGCAATATTTCTTGACAGGATAAGTAAAAAGTGATCCTATTTCAAAATGACTTGAGTGTTGGGGGTACAAAGCTATATGTGGAACTGTACAGATGCAACCTTCAATATAAAATTTCAAGCTCTTTAAAAGCCATGAAAGCATCACGGTGTGATCCTTACGACTGTGTAAAGGTACAGAGAATTGGGTGGGTCTTCAGTGCATAGATGAGAGCTGATGATTGCTTGCAATCTAAAGAATCAAAGCGAATACCTTTTCAACAGACTAAGATACGACAAAACTGGGTCCCTGCCTTTACATAAAGCTAAAAAGCTTTACCCCTAGCATATTTTAAGATAAATTTTGAATTTTGCTGTTCGGTGAAAATACCACAGGTCAACAAAATATGCCCAGTGTCGCAAGTATTACCAAGTAACTAGCAAGATTTCAATTGCTGTCAATCTGCACTGCAAAGATCCACTGATGTGAGCGTTTTATCAAAACTATCAATCTGCTTTTGCACTAATTACTCTGTCAAGTGCCTGCAACAAGTGAATAATTGCTGTCAAAAACCTTTTACGGCATCAATGGATACTCAAGGTGTCATTTTTTCCCGCAATTTCTTACATTCGAACTATCCCATAAATACCAGATCTATTCGAATGTCAGTACAGAACTTGCGCTAATGCTTGAAAAGTTTCTGCCGTGCCAAATGCAGTCTCCTCAAATTATAAAACTGTTGTTCTTAAGCTTCCATGAATGACTGCAACGCATTAAACTTATAAAGAATACATTTTGCTTGCAATTGAAGGAATGTTAGGCTAAAAAAATCTACATACAACCCACATAAGTTAATTAAAAACCACGATCGATGTTACATTTTATTGCACACTGCTCACAGTACGAGACCAATGAAGGCACTGTAAAGTAACATGGTACACCCTTGGCTTTATACTATTCAAGACTTAATCCCGACCATATATATCTTTACTTCCGTAACTACCAAAATGGGAGGACGATTGCAATTGCTGCAAATTGTAGCTGGCTATTTCCCTTATTATATATTAATGTTAGAGTATCTTTGTTCAGAAGTGTGCTACAGAATGCTTCAAGCTCCCAGGAATGCAATCGATTGGAAACGTTCGAAAATCTTGCATGAGCAATCTAAGCTAGGCCTATAACGTTAACTAGGCTTGAAACTTAAGTTTGGCTTTCGAGATTGCTTTGAGTTTTCTTCAGATCATTTGCTAGAACCGAATATAGTATCGTAATAATTTATTATTTGACTGCAACACTTGGTATCTTGGAAGCACCTCTTATTCAAACCATGGTTATTTTTTCGGAAGACACCGGCCACCTCCCATATTACAATTTATGTTTTTCTTGGGTAAAACACACCAAAACAAACAAAAAATCTTCTCAATACATAACCCTCACAAATGTTTAATAATAACAGAGAAAAATAATGAATCAAATTACGACTTATAAGGTATCACAATACCGGGCCCCCAACCCCCTCCAAAGATACTACGGCAAAACTATAAACAATAAACACCCCTTTATATAATAGGTTACGTTAGGTTGGTATTTTTAGGTTCTTTTAGTACCCCATCATTTCCTATCCATTGTTTGCATGAAAAACCCAAAATGGTTTTTCATGCAAAAAATGGCTAGCCGGAGTCTTTCGAAATAGCTGCCTGGAGTCTGCCGAAAAATTACCCAAATCATCTACGTAAACTTCGATTCAATTCGGCCATTTGTGGCCTTCAAAATACCACTACGTCAGTTTTGCATTGTCTAATCCTTAGGACACAAGCATAGGCCTACTACAAGTACTCATGAATTTTCCTAAATTACCAAACGATACCTTTGGCAATTCACACACATTCCTTCAAGCACTGAAATTTGCAGTACACAAGGCATACTTACCATGGGTCGTGGATGTGGCTCTTAAAATTGTCGAAATTTTGGCTACTTGTGGGACAAACTGAATCACACATGATGGCAGCACTGTTTCATGACAATGACACCGCAACAGCTGATAAATTCCACAAATCAGGGTGCACAGACATATTGTAGCTCACATATTAGTCTAAATCAAGTGACACTGAATGATCAATTGCAGGCAATTCAAGAAAAATTATAGACTGCCGGATCTGCAGACCTGTACAACGACACCGGTCGGCTGGATTCGTTCGACTGGTCAACTGCCCTGTATGACTGTCTTCTCAGGCCGGCATACTGTTTTACCAACCGTTAGAACTCAACAAGGCCTTTCCCAGTTAAGTAGCTCGTTTTATCTGTCTGTGAAATGTCAGAAAATGGGTTTGAATTGATCCAAATAAAGGCAGAAGGGATTTCACGGATAGGTCCATTATCTCCATTAGGCTAAATTCATGCTGTCTGTTATCTTAAAGTATAGACTTAATTAGTATTTATATCTATTCAGCCCGCAACGAAGGTCAATTGGGAGCTCTGAAAGTTTTTGTAAAGCACCCTGACATAGTTTGTACCTTGAATTCAACTCGGAAAATAATACTTGTCCCACGTGATAAGTTCCTTTGCGATAGAGAACTAACAATATTGTAATACCAACAACAAACTTTATAAATACAGAAAAGCTTTCGCTTGTCTAAGGCAGTGGTTCTTAACCTTTTTATTACCACGCCCCCAATGTGTTGGTCCTTCCCTCCACGCCCCCCTTCCAGCTATGAGTAAAATTCCCTCCCAGATTTAAAGGAAAATGGAAAATAAATTGAAAGAGAAGGGGTGTTTTTATACTTTTGGGAATGAATTAGTGAGATACTTGACACTGCTTCTTAGCGACTCTTGTTAAGAGGATAACGAATATAATTAGAGAAATTTTAATTTTTTCCTAGGGCTCGCGCCATCCCCTGGAAATTGATGACGCCTCCCTAGTTTAAGAACCACTGGTCTAAGGAGTAAATTCAGTTGCTGTATATTAAGGAATTTTACAGATGTAACAGTGAAGGTGTCATAGGAAATAAATATAGAAAATAGTTATAAGCTTTATTTGAAGCTTCAGTGTCACAGATAATATACTACAAACGTTAAGACATTGTCATTCTTTATGTTTCTGAATCACAATTCCAAGGGTTGAAGCGGATCCATTGAATTTTGCGAACCATTAACCGTGATACTCCGTATGATTATTACTTCAGGTTTCACGTTCTCTACAGGATAATGGCACTGAAATTCTCTCCATAAGGTTAGTACTGTATAATCCTAATGACTGCAAATACACTGAAATCATGCATTCCATATACATACTATATACAATGAATACAATATAATATATCTTTCTATTTACATAAATACACTCTATCTTTACATATATCTAATGAGCTCTTCTAAATCTGTATGAATAACAGAATCTGAAAAAATCTTACACACCTATGTAGAAAATGTAGGAATAACATGTGACAAGCAGAAGGTTTAACATATGTTTCACAGTTGCAGAAAGACTTGCTCTATTACAAGAAAATGTGTGTGTTTTTTGCAAAGTTGCAATTTGGTAAGAGCTTGGATTTTTGGGAATGGTATAAAACTCCATCCCAGTCAACTAACAGTGGCACTTTATAATATGATAAAATGATGGTAGCTATTACTTTATATAACAATATATAATACTTTTTATACATAGACACATCAAGAAGCTGCTTTTGCTCTACGTTATTCTAACAAGCTGACTTTGCTTCTGGTTTTCCGAAGATTCGAGCGCCAGGGCATCTGAGGTTCCTCTTTCTCCTCCTCCTCCTCCTCTTCTTCTTCTTCCTCTTTCCTCTCTTGACTAGAGGTGTCGGTGACGCTGGTGCTGCTGCTCGGACTGGGACCGTTCTCCTGGCTGTGTTTCGCCTCCTCGAGGTCCTGGGCTTCGTGCCTCTGGGCTAGTCGCGTAATGTCTTGAGGAGAATTCACTACGTGGATCTTCTTTGCCTCTTCAACCTTTGGGATATACAGGGAACTCCTGCAAGAGCAGAAAGATATTCGTTAAAATGTCTTTGGCCTTAGTTCGTGATTTCATATGGTGAATTATCTCTGACAGGTCTGCCCTAAAATGGAAGACTACAGTATCTGCAAAAATACAAAACTGAGAAAAATGGTAGATACTGCATTTTCCCCTGGCCTTCCTACTGATTTTGCAGATACTGCAAATGGAACCCCCTAAATAAAGCACTGAAGAATCATTCTGAAACTGCAGTAACTCGTGTATTAGTGTTTCACGAGCCCAAGAGGTGGCATATCTCAATTTCGAAAATTCTGCAGATACTGCAGTTTTCCATTTTAGGACAGAGGTATGGTGCTACACAAACAAGAAAGTATGATGACATAAAATCACTTAGGTTAAAACGTTAAAACAATGAGCTTGATTATCGTAAATATTTATCCATCAGTGTTATGTCAGAAAGTTTTAAAGTCTTACTGTCATGTCACAAGATCATATCCACAGTCTAAGTCATGACTAAATATATCAGCAACGGTGATCTGAGAATGTAAGAACATTGAAGAACAGTGACTTAGGTTTTTCAAATCATAACACAGGAATGAAAACTGGAAGTTCCAAGACAGGCGTCAGAATGATCCAACATACTAACCACAGCCTCCAAATGTTTGAATTTCACTTTTTGAAAAGAAGAGGGCCCTATATTTTGAGGTAAATTTCCTTTACAGAGGTTAACCAACACATGCTAATGAACATAAGAGTAAGGGATAGCCTTACATAAAGAGTAAGGGATAGCCTATGTATGGTAAAGGACAGACAACACAAAGGGCGATGAATTGATAGACTATAACTGTAATCTGTACCATAGAATGAATAGGTTTCTTACAGACCAGAAAGAAAAAATGACATGAATTCAAAGGTTACAATGTCAGCTACCTGATACTAGATTGGTGTCGTGAGAATGTTAAAGCTTTCAAAACAATACATAAAATAAGACTAGGCTTTCACCTATTGTACTGAGAATGATGTATATATTATAAATACTCAAAAAATTAATAGTGATTACTGTGCATTTCTTAGCAGGTCTATTACTGCTACAAGAATATTGGGAATTCTCAGATAATGAAGAGTTGAGTCGATAGAAATAATCATACACAATAACTTATAAGTACTAAAACCAAGGCTTTCTCAGTCTAAAGATTCACATATAAGGTATGACTATATTTTCCAAAGCACAAAAAAATCGTTTTGGAGATCATTCAGTGAGTATTCCCATTGACGTCAACCTCACAATCAATAAAATAACATATTAATTCTCTCTTGCTACTAAAACCATGCCAAACATCTCTTCTGACCGATAATTTCCTGTTCATTCTGCAACACTATAAACATGAGTCTGGAAAGTGGGAGTTACCATGGGCCAGTTTGGAGTCACAGTAGGGTAAATCAAGAAAAGATGAAAGACCACTTAGGAAGACTGAAGGAAGTGCATTACATCAAAAACTTAAAAAACATTCTCCTCAGCTAGAGGCTAAGTTGACTTTTGTGATACGACTAAGAATCTATGGAGTTCATGCTTTGATTATGATGTGAATCTTTTCCACCACTCACTAGGTCTAGTGCTTGATGTGCAGAGCGATGCGGACTGGCGACTGGGTGCGCGGAGTGACTGGACGGTCACTGAAACAACCAAAGGGAGAATGTTCCAGCGATTCAGGGTATAACTACAGGGTTACAATAACTGGATTCAGGTCTGATAACTACAAGGTTACAGTGACTTCCACTGGGATCAGGTCTGGTAACTACAAGGTTACAGTGACTTCCACTGGGATCAAGTCTGGTAACTATAAAAGTTATAGTGAATGCTCCTGGGAATCATGTCTAATAACTACACAAGGTTACATGACTCACTGGGATTCAGGTCTGATCACTACAAGGTTACAATAACTGGATTCAGGTCTGATAACTGGAAGGCAACAAAATTTCACTGGGATTCAAATTTAATAACTACAAGGTTACAATGACTTCCACTGGGATCAGGTCTGATAACTATAAGGTTACAATTGCTTTGAATGAAATTCAGGTCTGGTAATTAAAGGGTTACAATGACTTCCACTAGGTCAAGTCTGATAACTGCAAGGTTACAATAACTGGGGTCAGGTCTGATAACTAGAAGGGAACAAGCTTTCACTGGGATCTAGGGCTAATATGTACAAGGTTACAACGACTTTGACTGGGATTCAGGTCCGATAACTGCAAGGTTACAATAACTGGATTCAGGTCTGATAACTTCAAGGTAACAAACTTTCCCTGGGATTCAGGTCTAATAACTACAAGGTTAAGATGACTTCCACTGGGATCCAGGTTTGATAACTACAAGGTTACAATGACTTTGACTGGGAATAAGGTCTGATAACTATAAGGTTACAATGACTCACTGGATTCAGGTCTGATAACTAAAAGGTTACAATGACTTCCACTGAAGTCTGATAACTACAATGACTTTTCTTGGGATTCAGACAGCTATCACATAAGGAAGAATGTCTCAGGGATTCAGTTTAAATAACTACAAGGTACCAATGACTTTTGCTGTAATCCAGATAGATGTCACATATGGAAGAATGTTCCTGGGATTAGAGAGTACCGTGGGGTAACAAGGACTTCTAGTGGATCCTGTAAGACCATCTCATGTGGGAAAATGTTCCATGAATTTATTTACAAGATAGAATGACTACCAATGAGTTACAGAACTCTGTTGTCAAATAGGGAGCATTTTTAATAAAACACAGAAGCTTCTTGTTTCTGCTGTTACTTCTAACAATTTCATTTGTTCCATATTTATGATATACTTGACATCTACAATGTGTCATAAAGAATTCATTATCGGTCGTAGATGTAGGACCTTCAGCATAGCCAAATTATACTGAAGAGTCTTTCAGGGATGATGCAGCCTAACAAAAGAACATGAGACTATACATGTTAGAAATCAGTAGCCCTGAAAACTGTAAATTTGGTTGATGTGTCTGAATACCTGTATTCCTAGAGTAAATATTCTATCTACAGTGCATAACAGAATATTTTAGAAGATATTATATTCTATACAAATTAGAAATCTGTAGACCTGAAAATTGTCAATTTGGTTGATGTGTCTGAGACCCGTATTCATACAGTACAAAATACTCTAACCACAGTGGGTATAAGGGTATCTACAATGTATTATATTCTATACATTTTAGAAATCTGTAGCCCTGAATCTGGTTGATGTGTCTGAAGACCTGTATTCCTTCAGTAAAAAATATTCTAACCACAGAGTGTATAAGGGTATTTATAATATATATTTTATACATTTTAGAAACCTGTAGCCCTGAAAATTGTAAATTTGGTTGATGTGTCTAAATACCTGTATTTCTACAGCACAAAATATTCTAACCACAGTGTGTAGAAGTGTTTACAATACCTGTATATTATATTCTATACATTTTAGAAATCTGTAGCCCTGAAAACTGTAAATTTGGTTGATGTGTCTGAATACTTGTATTCATACAGTAAAAAATATTCTAACCACAGAGTGTATAAGAGTATTTACTATATATTATATTCTATACATTTTAGAAACCTGTAGTCCTGAAAACTGTAAATCTGGTTGATGTGTCTGAATACCTGTATTCCTTCAGTAAAAAATATTCTAACCACATTATGTATAAGGGTATCTACAATGCATTATATTCTATGCATGTTAGAAATCTGTAGCCCTGAAAACTGTAAATCTGGTTGATGTGTCTGAATGCCTGTATTTCAACAGTACAAAATATTCTAACCACATTGTGTATAAGGGTATTTACAATATATTAGATGCTATACATGTCAGAAATCTGTAGCCCTGAAAACTGTAAATCTGGTTGATGTGTTTAAATACCTGTTTTCCTTCAGTAGGAAAATATTCTAACCACAGAGTGTATAAGGGTATTTACAATATATATTCTATACATGTTAGAAATCTGTAGCCCTGAAATTTGTAAATTTGGTTGATGTGTCTGAATACCTGTACTTCTACAGTATAAAATATTTTAACCACAGTGTGTAAAAGGGCATTCACAATATATTACATTCTATACATTTTAGAAATCTGTAGCCCTGAAAACTGTAAATCTGGTTGATGTGTCTGAATACCTGTATTCCTGAAGTAAAAAATATTCTAACCACAGTGTGCAAAAGAGCACTTGCAATATATTACATTCTATACATGTTAGAAATCTGTAAGCCAGAAAACTGTAAATCTGGTTGATGTGTCAGAAGACCTGTATTCCCACAGTACAAAATATTCTAACCACAGTGTGTAAAAGGGTGTTTAAAATACACTGAATATTCTTTATGAAATTCTGTCTCTTTGACAGGCAAACTCGACAGAACCTTAAGTGAATTCAGGATACACATGGAATGCAAGAAAGATTGACTTGACGTCAAATCTAAGCTACACCAACTAATTCTTACAAAAACTAAGCATGCAAACTAACAACAAACTAAACTACTATATGATAATAATCCTACTATAGTATCTAAAACCCAGTGCATATCTATATACCTATTTTTCCTGTGTGTAAAATAAAAAAGACTAAAGGTAAAGAACTTCATGTTTAACTATCACTAATTCTGAAAAAAGTGAAGATAGTGCTACACAATTTACCTTTACTTAATAATAATAATAATAATAATAATAATAATAATAATAATAATAATAATAATAATAATAATAATAATAACAACAGAACTTTTAGCTGCTGCTCACAATATGAGAAGCCATAATTACCCTTTAAAATATATATCTATATATGTATGTGTATACATATGCATATATATATATATATATATATATATATATATATATATATATATATATATATATATATATATATATATATGTATGTATGTATTAAGGAAACTTCTTTCTGCCTTAACTTACTATCCAGCCTTTTGCATAATGCAGAGGTATCTTTTAAATGGGAGGAAAAAGACGAATTATTATACAAAAGTAACATCTGAAATACAGGTGTGAATTATCACTTTATCACTTTCTTTGACAAGTGGATGAAAAATCTGCAAAGGAATGAGAGTTGATTAGTAGGTTCTTGAGCAACGGTTGGACTGACGTGTGTGGAGAAAAAGTCATTTTGTACCTAAATATAAAGAATTCGGGTAAAACAGTGACAAAAGAATGTCCTGTAAGGCTACCGGAATCATCAGAATAAATAAAAAACAAACCAAAGCACCACCAGCTGCTAGGAAAAATTAATATATAAATTATAATCAACTGAGGCTGAAAAAAAGTGTTCTGAGTACGGTAAGCTTGATGTTGAAGTGTCAGATTGTGGATGAATGCATCAAAGTCTTTACAACCTAAATCCATTTCAGAGTTGTGTCAACAATGACACCAGCAGAAAATATCTTAAAAGCTCAGTAATTTTATATACGAAGTATAAATCCCGGATATAGGCAATCAGGAACTACGAACCAATTTAAAATATAGAGGTAATCTGCAGGAAAAAATACAGTGCTAGTGATTTACATTCTATTGGATTTAGGGAATTCAGAAGCTGTATTGACAAGGTCAATGCTAACTGTGCTCCGCTTAAAAAAAAAGGGGTTGTAAGAAAGTAAGCTGTCAAATCAAATGAAACGATAGAATATGGTGCAGATACAGAAAAGACAATGAAAATGAGCCATCAAAGTTGACAACCATTTCAAGAGAAAGAACAAACTAAGAGGCAAATGATTTCTCAGACTGAATTGTGTGCATTACAATTATCAATCAGTTGCTGCAAATTGAAAGTAGATTAGCTTGGCGAGAATGAGGGAGTAGATACATCACAAAATTGAATGTGGGTTTGCAAAAATTTAGTAGAAATCTCTGTATTCCTTAAACAAATCGACTAAAAGTGCTTTACCTACAACAATACAATGAACGTAGGCCTACTTCAGTCTTGACTGAAAAAGTGAGTCTCATTTCTATTAAACATAGGATATTGCACATAAAAGATACAAAAAATCTGAATAGCTTCAGAAGCAACAACAACCAAGAGGTGCATTCATGGCAAAACAAGGTATAAAATATAAGAAAGACTTAAAAGAATCAAGAAATTCACCCCACCGCATTTCAAAAACTGAGGCAAGGCTAAGGTTAGAGTCTGAGTTCTGTGTCCAGTCAGGTCACAAGAGGCGAGTAATGTCTTCCTCATTGTCGAAACTGTGTTCGTGGTAGTTTCTTCATTTTGATGATTCTGTCAGCCAGTTAGGGATGCAGTCGTAATTCTGTCGACAGTCGAAAACAAAACAGAAACAAGCTGCTATGCAAATACAAAAAAAAAAAAAAAAAAGAGAGAGAGATAAGGAGTAATATGCACATGCAAAATGAATAATTGGTAAGCAGATTTTAGAGGCGTCAACAGAATAGGTAGAAATACCAGTGCTGCAAAACTACACAACACGCATTTTAAAAAAGCTTAAACTTACCACATAAAAGATTGAAATGATACGCCATTGGGAAAATTATCTTTTTTTTGGAAAAACTGCTATTTATGGTAATATGGATTGCTATCGCGGTTATAGTATTATAAGGTGATATTTTTTTGGGGAAAACTATGTTTTAGATTCGCTGAACAGCAGCACCAGTGTGCAGTAAATGTGCCTCGCTGTCGAACTTCTCAGTTCCAGAGGTCCTTTATTCCTCACACAGTTGGACTGTGGAACAGCCTCCCTGAGGATGTTGTGCAATTGGAACTTCAAAAGTTCAAGCGAAGGTGCAATGCATTTCAATACATTTTATCTATTTGTTAATTTATTAATGTATTTATTTTTCTCTTTTAATAAGTGAGAGGGTCTCTTCTTTCTGTATTTCCCTTTATCTCTTCTTACTTCTTCCTCATGAACACCTTAATATTCTTTGGAAGCTTGAATTTCAAGTCAGTGGCCCCTTGGTGGGCTTGTTCCATATGAATAGGCTTCATCTTCTGAATAATAATAATAATAATAATAATAATAATAATAATAATAATAATAATAATAATAATAATAACAATAATAATAATAATAATAATAATAATAGTGCATAAACAATCACATTAGTTGCTTCCTGATGAAAATAAACCTATGTTTGATTAGCAGAGTGTATTCGACAGCAAAGTGCTCATCTGATGAGGTGATCCCTATAGCGGGGTAGTGCCATCAATGCACCTCATGCAGTGTACTGTAGACATCACTTAAGGTTCTCTGCGGCGTCCCTTCGGCCCCCAGCTGCAACCCATTTCGTTCCTTTTACTGTACCTCCGTTCATATTGTCTCTCTTCCCTCTTACTTTCCACCCTCTCCTAACAATTGTTTCAGAGTGCAACTGCGAGGGTTTCCTTCTGTTACACCTTTACCACTTTCTTACTTTCAATTTCCCTTTCAGCAATGAATGACCTCACAGGTCCCTGCATCTGGCCTTTGGCCAAAATTTTATATTCCCTTCTATCGGATAACGTGAGTGATGGGTGGGCAGACTCGCTAAGGTATATGATAATAATAGTAGATTGAGTTATTACCTCTAATGTGCCAATGTCTCACACAATAAATTACGGTAAACTACATTCAACAGCGTACATGATTTATGAATTACAGGAACCAATCTTTTATAATTATGTGCCTCTACTAAAAAAAATTCGCAAATTAATTCAAAGGTATAATGATGCTTCCCAGTAAGTTAGAATCTGCAGTGAGAATATCTTCCTAAATATTTAAAACAATGAGTTTTTTAAACACGATTCATATCTTTCCTTTGACACGTATTTTTAAAAATCAACATGACTCTAGTAATGGAAAAGAATTTCTATTAAATATTTCTAATAATGTTACGATCAGCACCACGCAAAAATATAAACATTCTGCCAAGCAAGTCTGAATGTTTTTCATAACAGACATCAAATCCTTTTTCAAAATCAGTCATTATAATTTCAGTTATGCAAAAGTCAGAGCCTGCTGACAGAGTATTGTATGAAATACTAAAATTCAACCATAGAGATCATTAATAGTATTAAACAGCTGCCACAGTGTATTTGGGACAATTCGATCGAATGACTAAGAATTCTCCAAACATCCTATCAGCTATTCCAAGAAGAAGCCTTACCGTTTCCCGTCGTCGTCACGCTTCATGAGAAGCTGTCTCTTCCACGCAGGAATAGCTTGCAGCCTCTTTTCTTCCAGCTGCTGCTGAAGCTGTTCTTCTGCTACTTTTCTGGCTCGCTCCGCTGCTTTGCGTGCCAGCATCTGACGCTTCCATTCAGGGATCCTATTTCCAGCGTTGTCCTTCTCGGGGATCTGAAAGGGGAGGGAAGTTGGGTGGATCAGGAGATCCTAGTTCAAGTAAGACTACTGAAAACTATTTGGCAATGTGCCCTCAACTGGCTGGGAACCTACGAAGGGGTAACAACCAAAAGGATCTAAGGACCTTCGAATGTTCCTTTTGAACTCCCAGACGCTCAGAGACTCAATACCAAAGGTGCCCTCAGTGGGCTGGCAATCCTACGAGGAGAGACAAACCAAAAGGACCTTCGAAGGTTCATTTTGTAATTCCAAGATAGCCAGAAACTCAATACCCTAAAATAGTCAACAAGCCTTGGCAGACCTCTATTAAGAATTAGGGAGGCCCAAGGAATCATACTGAGAATAAACTAAATAGATTTAGACTAAAAAAAATACTAGTCCCTAGGTTTATGTAGCTGAGAACTTCATGTCGACATACATTATTACCAGAACACCAATTCTACTCTGACCGTATTTCTTTTGCACAAAATGAGATTGGGAATACACTAACCTGGTCTACAAAATTCATGGCAGAGAACTGTTTCTCTAATTCTTCCTTTTCCATCTTGCAATTTTTAACCTCCTCCTTTGCTCTCTCTGACTTCAGCTTCTTGATGCCAGAGATGTCAACACCCATCTTCAGTTCAGCTATGACGTCGTCCTTGGCAATTGCCAGCGCAGGTTCAGGAGCTGCAAGGATAGTTGTTTTGATATTAACACTGTGAAACATTTACGTGAATGAGGCGACATTGAGATAAACTGATTCACATGTGTTGTAGGGGAGTGATCACAGTTACATCTATAGTTAAACTGGCAAATTGTTTATAAGCTTATTTCTTTACTTACACAGTGGTATGCGAATAGGAACAGAAGTGGGTTTGGGAGCCTTGTTCTCCGTTTTTCTGAGCTGAACACTCTGCAGGTCTGTCACGCTGATGGTGGGTAACTTCGACTTGTTTTTGCTGCTGTTACTGTTCAACGTGTTGGACCTGTTCAGTGTATTGGCAGACGAAGAAGAAGATGATGAAGTGGGAGGAGCCGGGGACGTGGACGTTGCTGGTGCGGGAGGGGCGGGAGGAGGGGGCGGTGCCCCTACATTGTTCCTTGAGGACTCTTCTTCTGTGGCCTCTGGGATGGACGGCAGAGGACCCACGGGCATCGAAGCGGGCTGGGAATCGCTGTGGCTGCTACTGTGGTGGTGATGATCTTGGCTGTCGAAGGAGGAGGACAGGCCCTCGGAGGAATGCATCGCCACCAGGGACTTCACATCGGCTCCCATGGGCGAACGCCCTCCTGTGGTGCCTCCCAGGGATCTCAGGTATTCCGAGGGCTTGATCAGCCCGGATCCGGAGGGCTGGGAGGGGAATTTCGGAGGGATGAAGGGCAGGGACTTGCCGTTGGAGAGATGGGGCTTCGCCGGGAGAGTAGCTGACGACGAGTCGTCCTGAGTCGTGGTTGGAGGCTTGTCTTTGTTGCTCGTCATGATCTTCCCATAATGCTCTGCGACGTCGATGGGGAGAGAGACGGGGCGGTCGACCTTTTTGTGAGCTGCAAAGTAGGATGAAAATACGCTTAGAATTAACACAAAGGCTAAAATTAAAAAAGAATTAACACAATGGCTAAAATCAGTAAGAATCAACACTAGGATAAAATCAATGAGAATCAACACAAAGGTTAAAATCAAAGAGAACTAACACTAAGGTTAAAATTATTGAGAATTAATACAAAGGCTAAAATCAGTAAGAATTAAAACAAAGGCTAAAACCGATGAGAATTAACACAAAGCCTAAAATCAAGAAAGGCTAAAATGGATGAGAATTAACACAAAGACTAAAATCAATGAGAATTAACACAAAGGTTAAAATCAATGAGAATTAACGCAAAGGCTAAAATCAATGACACAAAGGCTAAAATCAATGAGAATTAACACAAAGGCTAAAATAATGAGAATTAAAACAAAGGCTAAAATCAGTGGGAATTAACACAAAGGCTAAAACCGATGAGAATTAACACAAAGGCTAAAATCAATGACACAAAGGCTAAAATCGATGAGAATTAACACAGAGGATAAAATCGATGAGAATTAACACAAAGGCTAAAATCGATGAGAATCAGCAAAAAGGCTAAAATGAATAAAAATTAACGCAAAGGCTAAAATGAATGAGAATCAACACAAAGGCTAAAATCGATAAGAATGAACACAAAGGCTAAAATCTAATTAAAACCTGTGAGATTTCCGACTGCACTTAATCACCCCACAACTGAATTTTTCTTGAAGGAATACACTCATAAAAATTGATGCAAATTTTGTAAGGGAACTTTATAAATATATAAATTTTTGTACGTCAGTTTTATTGAATAGACTCTATAAATTCATTAAGTATTTTGCATCTGTTTTCTAGTGTATCAACAAGGCCTTCAATACCGAAAAAAAATAAAAGGTTAAACTGTCAATGTCTGCGAAATTCAATCAAGAGAAATGAGACTTTCAAATATTTATAATTTCTATATTTAAGAGTACTTAAATTTTCCTTTGCTTTTATGAACTGATCATCTTATTCCTAAGTTACATCTGTATTTAGACCTGAACCGTGTAAAACAATTAATCAAGCGTTAGTTTACTTTAGAGATTAATTAGTTCTTGGGTTAGAAACGCGAGGTTAATGTTTTTCTCCTGTTGTGATGGCGACGTCGAAATGGGACTCTGCCCTAAAATGGAAGACTGCAGTATCTGCAAAAATACAGAACTGAGAAGAATGGTAGATACTGCAGTTTTCCCTTGCCTTACTACTGATTTTGCAGATGCAGCAAATGGGACCCCCTAAATACTCATGGAAAGCATTGAGGAATCATTCTGAAACTGCAGTAACTTGTGCCGATACTGCAATTGGACGCCCTAAATAAAGCATTGAAGAATCATTCTGAAACTGCAGCAACTTGTGTATTAGCGTTTCACGAGCCCAACAGATGCCACATCTCAATTTCGAAAGTTTGCAGATACTGCAAATGGGGCCACCTAAATACTCGTGGAAAGCATTGAGGAATCATTCTGAAACTGCTGTAACTTGTGCAGATACTGCAAATGGGGCCCCCTAAATAAAAAGCATTGAAGAATCATTCTGAAACTGCAGTAACTTGTGTATTAATGTTTCATGAACCCAATAGGTGGCATATCTCAATTTCGAAAATTTTGCTGATGCTGCAGTTTTTTCCATTCTAGAGCAGAACTGAATACTGTTAGAGTAAACAACAGGAAAAGCTTTAGCCTTCGCAGAAAAGGCACTCCATACCTCTGAAAGATCCACTTTCCCCTCTCTGCGAGTTCCTCCGGATAAACTCCGAGGGCCTGACGACGCTCTCCTCGTCCAGCCCGTCGGAGTGACTGCCTCCGGAATCGAAGGAGGACCTCTGGGAACTCTCGTGGGAATTTAACCTTGGGGAGGAATTCTCCCTCATCTGAGGGGAAATGCGATGCATGACAGCCGGGGAGGACCTTGGGGAGGGGGTGTGGGCTGGCAAGGGGGTGGAGGAGGGGGGTTGGGTTCTGAGGCTGTTCGTAGGAGAGGGGAGCGTTGCTGAGAGCTGCTGATGACGGGTGAGGAGGAGGCCGAGGAGGAACTTGGGGGAACCGAGTGGGTGGAATGGACGGGCCTATGGACGGTGATGGAGTCTCCACTTCCGCTGCTTGTGTCTCCAAATTCTGTTGACAGGAAAATGACAGAAGAGTTAAGATGGCGGACTCTGACGTCATTACTACTCAAACCTAAAAGAGCCCTAAGCTTTAAGGATTCCTAAATAGTGAGATACTTAGAAAAAATTGGAATAGATGGTGTAGACATGTGGGGAGAATGAAGGTAATAAAAAAAAAGTATAATATGTAAGTGTCGATGCGGATAAAGTGGGTGAGAAAAAAATAATATATATATATATATATATATATATATATATATATATATATATATATATATATATATATATATATATATATATATATATGTGTGTGTGTGTGTGTGTGTGTGTGTGTGTGTGTGTGTGTGTGTGTGTGTGTGTGTGTGTGTGTACTTCAGTGTAAGTTGAACAGTATTCCCTAATTATTTTTTGCTCTGATAATAATAGAAAATAAAACATAACCCACTTTATAGAGCCAACGCTGATGTACACTTTTACATATTCGATCAGACAATGACGCAACGTCAGTTCTGAATTGTAATCTATTTTGATATGTAAAAATTTACGACCTAAGAAAGTAATCACAAGAGATATAACGCATATTTAGGACTCACAGTAAATCCTATCTAAGGTGCAGTATTAGTAGTGGTCAGGATTTGCCTTTAAAACGGCAACTCTCTCTCCTCCTCCTCCTCCTCCTCCTTTGACTGTGCTTGTTTAAGTATATTGTTTCTGTGTTTAAATCTAGCATCAGCTGCAAGTTTCAGGTTTGAGGCGTTGCCTGTGTAACGGAACCTCAGAATCAAAGCTGAATATTTTCTGTGACTGATAATGCACATATAAAATCCTCAGCCTCTTCATAAACGATGAAGGTGAACTGTATATTTCAAAAAAAATTCCGAAGAGAGCGAATTTTGTTTCTGGATGGATGGATGGATTATGGAATTTAGGGACGAGCTCAAACACCGAGAAATTTTGTTTCTGGGGTCACTCACTCACGATTTTCAAAATTTAATGAAAATAACTATTATACTGATAACTGGCAGAGTCACCATACCAATTATTATTATTATTATTATTATTATTATTATTATTATTATTATTATTATTATTATTATTATTATTATTATTATTATTGCTAAGAAATTCACAATTCACAATATAATTCACTATATAATTGTGCATTTTTATTACACAGGTTATTATTATTATTATTATTATTATTATTATTATTATTATTATTATTATTATTATTACATTCAAAGGATGAGCCCTGTTCATATGGAACAAGCCCAAAGGGGCCAATGACTCGAAATTCAAGCTCCCAAAGAATATGGTGTTCATTAGTATGAAAAAATAAACGAATGAATTGATAAATAATTAGATGAAATTGCGAGTAAATTATTAAAATGTAAGAAGAATTGTATGAGGGCAGTAATGCATTGCACCTTCGCTTGAACAAGAGCTAAATATTTCACAAGGCTTAAAAATTTTTGATTAGTTCGCCTTACGAATTTATTCTCCTCATAACGCAAAAAGAAATGGTCAATCAAACATTTTTCCAAGACAAAATGGTTAACTTTTTTTGTGCTTAAAGGCTTAATATGCACCTGAATATCCACCTAAGTACTGTAAAAACCAAATCATTCCTGAAATTACTGACCTCATAATACCTTAAAATACGTTTGCAAACAGTCTTAAATAAATCTTTATTCTAATTGCTTATCATTATTATTATTATTATTATTATTCAGATGAAACCCATATGGAACAAGCCAACCAAAGAGGCCACTGACTTGAAATTCAAGCTTCCAAAGAATATTCTGGTGTTCATTAGAAAGAAGTAACAGAAGGTAAAGGGAAATACATATGGAAGAGATCACTTACTGCATATTGGTGATATTTATCTGAACTTTAAATTAAAAGATACTTTACTTTAGAACGTGTGTTAATAATGAATCAGTTAAATGTTACGTACATCTTTATTAAGCGGATAATATTGATTGATTTAGATTTTAAGATAACGATTTCCAGCTCTCCAAAAATAAACGGAGTCTATTCATGCGTTGTATGGTAAGAGTCTTATTTCATATAGATTTAATGGTAGCAGCAGTAGTAGTATTAGTAATGGCAGGGGGTTGTAACGGCTCTCGTCTCGCGAGACCTTCATACGGTGATGACATAAATCCGTTGTAGCGGATCATGTGACCGAGATTGTCTAAGACCGGCGGTTTGGGACCTCCAGAAGAAAACTGGCAATAATCACGTTTACCTTTGGGATATCAAGTCACCAGATTCATTGTTATGGCAGTGTCATTCATAATGATTATTTTAATAATTAAAATGGAAACTTATGACGAGAATATTAGGCGACTTTGACAGTGAAACTATGATAATTAAGCCAGGAAGTATTTCCACAGGTGACCGAAATGGAGCGAACGATTCAATATCTGAAAACGATGGAGTATTACTATTATTATTGTTGACAGTAGTAGTAGTAGTATTAACAGCAGGCGTTTGCCTTTGCAACGGCTCCTTCCTCCATCATCTGAGACCCCGAAGAGCGCTAGGCACCGCTTTAGTAACAGTTCGTGCCGACAGATGGCCAAGGGATCTGGTACTCGGGGTGAACCCAGAGGTAGGGGAGGGGAATTTGGGATGTCATGGAGGTGTGGGCTAACCACAATGTGCACCTGAATGGAATGAGGGGGAAGGGGATGGAGGAGGGAGAGGTGGTTCTTCAAAACCAACTCGACCAAACCATCTTCCTCAACCTCGCTGGTCCGATGAACTAGATGTCTGGAGTTTAGTGAGTCACGGTTGAGGAAGAAGATACGACGCTCGAATCTTCTTCCTCTTCTTCTTTTGAAAAGTAAACAAACCCTTCCACTCTAAATGTTTATGGGATGTGAATAAAGATGATGAGGCTGACAAATTTCGATCAGTTATAAGTGTAGTTTTACCATATTTTTCTTATTATTAGATTCATGTTCATAATAATGATCATATCAAGAGCTTATAACCTGTAAGACTTGTAATTGAAAGGAAAATAAAAAAGGCGGATAAAAGTTAATTCAGTTAACAAGTTACGATAATTATAATGACACCAAACGATAGAAGTGCCTTTATAGAAGATGTAGGTGCATAATAATAATAATAATAATAATAATAATAATAATAATAATAATAAATAAATAAATAAATAAATAAATTTACTCATATAATTATGGATTTGTATTAAAAAAATTTTTAATTACGACATAGTAAATTTCTCAGCAATAATAATAATAATAATAATAATAATAATAATAATAATAATAATAATAATAATAATAATAATAATAATAAACTTATTTATAAAAGTGTGGATTTTTAATATAAAACATTCTGATCACGGCATAGTAAAATTCCTAATAATAATAATAATAATGATATAATAATATTAATAATAATAATGATAATAATAATAATAATAATAATAATAATAATAAATCTATACATATAATTGTGCATTTTTACCATATACCAATTTTAATTACGACACAGCAAATTTCTTTGCAATAATAATAATAATAATAATAATAATAATAATAATAATAATAATATATTTGAAGAATTTACTAACTGACTGAAGTGTAATTTAATTTTGAAAGCCCCAAGCCTAACCACTATTTATTTCGCGTTAGGTTAATGTTACGGTTTAGTTAATGAACTAATTCTTTTTTTTTGTCAATCAGGTGTCACGACAACAAAGGTCATTGGAGCAGAAAATAGGTTAATGAATCAGGTGTTTAAAAGGTTGATAATTACGGGGTAAAAAAATTGTAAAGGTTAACAACCTTGCGTAAAAAGTTAAGAACTTAAGAGTCAGCACACAAGATTAAATATATACATTAAATTAAGTTGAATATAGAATTTAGGCCAAAGGCCAAGCACTGGGACCTATGAGGTTATTTAGGGCTGAAACGGAAGTTGACAGTAAAAAGTTCGAAAGGTGTAACAGGAGGAAAACCTCGCAGTTGCACTATGAATCAACTGCTAGGAGAGGGTGGAAAGTAAGATGGAAGAGAGAATATGAAAGGAGGCACAGTCAAAGGAAAGAAAGGGGTTGCTAGGTGCCATAGATGGGACGCTGCAAAGAACCCTAAGTAATGCCTACAGTGCACAGCATGAGGTGCACTGATGGCACTACCCCCCTACGGGGTATATGTATTAAAATATATAAATAAAAAATATATATATTAAAAACAGAATTCAAGGTCATATTTCCACATTCATAGAATATATACTTATATATTAAAATATATAAAAATATATAAAAACATATATAGAAATATATATTAAAATATATATTAAAGTTTTTGTAAGATTTAAAAAAAAACAAGTGAATTCCGCGAAACAATTTCGATTTGGTAAATGAATAACCTGCCTCCAAAACAGTATTCAATGAGTTTAGATTTCACAATACATAGAATTTAAATACCATCTGTTATTAAATTCTGTCTTTAAAATAATTCCACCATTGCGTAATAAAAAGCCACAATAATAGTAGATATATATTACTGTGTGAAATAGACAAGCAGGCTTTCGGACATCTGAACGGTGTTCCTCATCAGTGCCGTCAGTGCACCTCACGCAGTGCACTGTAGCAATTACTAGAGGTTCTTTGCAGCGTGCCTTCCTTAGGCCCCTAGCTGCAACCCCTTCCGTTCCTGTTACTGTACCTCCTTTCATATTCTCTTTCTTCCATCTTACTTTCAACCCTCTCCTCACAACTGATTCATAGTGCAACTGCTTTGAGGTTTTCCTCCTGTTACACCTTCCAAACTTTTTACTGTTAATTTCCGTTTCGGCAATGAATGGCCTCATAGGTCCCAGTGCTTGGGCTTTGGCCTAAATTCTATATTCAATTCAGTTCAGTTCAATTCAACACTGATGAGGAACACCTTTCAAGAGTCCGAGCCTTTGCTTGTTTATTTTACATAGTAACATAGTTTACTATATAATTGTAGGATTCTTATTGCACAGATTGTTTTTCACGAGACTGTGAATTTCTCAACAATTCCACCATTATTATAAGCTTAATCATCCTATTTCCCATAAATCATTAACAATGGCAGTGCTCAAGTCAGA
>NC_089759.1:3241656-3279156 GCF_040412425.1 Macrobrachium rosenbergii | reverse complement strand
CCTGTGTGCCATTTTCAAACAGCATTTGAGATGATTTGACGCAGTCTCGTCCACAACTGAAATTCTGTGGTTCATAACATGGTATTTCTTCTCTCTCTCACTCACACACACACACATATATATATATATATATATATATATATATATATATATGTATAAGTATATATATATATATATATATATATATATATATATATATATATACATATATATACACATATACATATATGTACGTATGCATGTATGTATCAAAGGAAACATAAGAATAAATAGTACGGATAAAAACAAAATATAAAGAAAAGAAAACAATAAAACACTAGCACATGACAAGTGCAGGGTGCTTTAGAGCACACACACACACACTATATATATATATATATATATATATATATATATATATATATATATATATATATATATATATATATATATATATATATATATATATATATATATACATATACATATACATACACCATACATCACGAGACAATCATTCTCTGTGTACTCTAACAAACAATACATTAGAAGGTCGAAATTATCCCCCAAAAAATCTACCATCGCATCCCTACAATTCTACCCGAAGGATTTATCCGTGCTTGTGTCAAAGACCTACCGGGAGGAGGTGGAATATTTCCATGTCGTCCACTGGCGGCGCGAGAGTCAGTAGTCGTCGTCGTCGTCCCATTGGGCAGTGGTCTTCTGCAGTCGTAGTCGGGAGGTGGTACTCCTGAAGTAGTGGCAGTAGGAGCAGTAAGTAATGTCGAGATTTTTGCGGTCAAAAGTAAAGTTATTAGTACCTTAATACTAATTTTTATCTATTTTTTAATGTAATTAATTTTTATCGTTTTTTATTAAGTGGTATCTCTTCTTCTTTCTGTATTTCTCTTTAGCTCCTCTTACTTCTTCCTGATTAACACCCTAATATTCTTTGGAAGCTTGAATTTCCCGTCAGTGGCCCCTGTGGTGGGCTTGTTCCATATGAATAGGTTTTGTCTTCTGAATAATAATAATAATAATAATAATAATAATAATAATAATAATAATAATAATAATAATAATAATAAATATTAAAATGACACAATTTAATGATGTTGTGAAGGAATCAATGTTGTTGCTGATGTTTTGCTTTTGGTCATGTGAAGTGTGAATTGCAAGGAACTATTTTCTTTTGTTTTTTAGATTTTTGCACTGGAATTCATTGACTCATTTATTTCTTAGAACTAGAATAATCCCCTTAAAATTATGGAACTATTTTGTGTAGGCTGTTGCACTGAAATTTATTTACTTATTTATTTCTTGGAACTAGAATAACCCCCTAAAATTCTAGAACTATTTTTTGTAGACTTTTGCACTGAAATTCATTGACTCATTAATTTTTTAGAACTAGAACAACCCCCAAAACTTAAATAACTATTTTTTTTTGTAGATGTTTGCACTGAAATTTATTGACTTATTTATTTCTTAAAATTCCTAAAATTCTAGAATTGATTTTTGTAGACTTTTGCACTAAAATTTATTGACTCATTTATTTCTTAGAACAAGAACCCCCTTAAAATTCTAGAACTACTTTTTGTAGACTTTTGCACCGAAATTTATTGACTCGTTTACTTCTTGGAACTAGAAAAACCCCTTAAAAATTCTAGAACTATTCTTTATAGATTTTGCACTGAAATACATTGACTTATTTATTTCTTGAAACTAGAAACCCGGCCCCCCAAATTCTAGAAGTATTTTTTTGTAGATTTTTGCACTGAAATTCATTGACTCATTTATTTCTTAGAACATAAGCAACCTACTCAGAATTCTAACTGATTAATTTTACGGACATTTGTATTGCAACTGAATGAATTGTTTATTTATTAGAGCTTAAAGTACAACCATGGAATCATATTCGATTAATTTTTTGTTAGTTTTAACACCTCATTCATTAAGGATTCCGTTATAATGATTTTCTGCGAGTTGTTTCTTAATGGGTGACTTTCTGTGAGTTGTTTCCTAATAGGTGACTTTCTGCGAGTTGTTTCTTAATGGGTGACTTTCTGCGAGTTGCTTCCTAATGGGTGACTTTCAGCGAATTGGTTCTTAATGGGTGACTTTCTGCGAGTTGTTGTTTCTTAACGAGTGACTTTCTGCGAGTTGTTTCTCACTGGGTGACTTTCTGCGAGTTGTTTCTCAATGGGCGACTTTCTGCGACTTGTTCTTAATGGGTGACTTTCTACGAGTTGTTTCTTAATGGGTGCCTTTCTGCGAGTTGGTTATTAATGGGTGAGTTTCTGCGAGTTGGTTCTTAATGGGTCTTTGTGCAAGTTGTTTCTTAATGGGTGACTTTCTGCAAGTTGTTTCTTGATGGGTGACTTTCTGCGAGTTGTTTCTCGATGAGTGACTTTCTGCGAGTTGGTTCTTAATGGGTGAATTTCTGCGAGTTAGTTTCCTAATGGGTGACTTTCTGCGAGTTGTTTCCTAATGCGTGAATTTCTGCAAGTTAGTTTCCTAATGGGTGACTTTCTGCGAGTTGTTTCCTAATGGGCGACTTTCTGCGAGTTGTTTCTTAAATGGGTGACTTTCTGCGAGTTGTTTCCTAATGGGTGACTTTCTGCAAGTTGGGTCTTAATGGGTGGCTTTCTGTGATTTGCATCCGAATGGGTGACTCTCTGCGAGTTGTTTCTTAATGGGTGACTTTCTGCGAGTTGTTTCTTAATGGGTGAATTTCTGCGAGTTGTTTCTTAATGGGTGACTTTCTGTGAGTTGGTTCTTAATGGGTGACTCTCTGGGAGTTGGTTATTGATGGGTGACTTTCTGCGAGTTGGTTCTGATTCTGAATGGGTGACTTTCTGCGAGTCGTTTCTTAATGGGTGACTTTCTGCGAGTTATTTCTTACTAGGTGAATTTCTCCGAATTGGTTCTTAATGGGTGAC
Source organism: Macrobrachium rosenbergii (assembly GCF_040412425.1). Taxonomy (NCBI): domain Eukaryota; kingdom Metazoa; phylum Arthropoda; class Malacostraca; order Decapoda; family Palaemonidae; genus Macrobrachium; species Macrobrachium rosenbergii. Next base: position 3,276,238 of record NC_089759.1, on the reverse strand, counting down.
TTTCTGCGAGTTGTTTCTTAACGGGTGACTTTCTGCGAGTTGGTTCTTAATGGGTGACTTTTTGCGAGTTGGTTCTTAATGGGTGACTTTCTGCGAGTTGTTTCTGAATGGGTGACTTTCTGGGTGTTGGTTATTAATGGGTGACTTTCTGCGAGTTGGTTCTTAATAGGTGACTTATGCGAGTTGTTTCTCAACGGGTGACTTTCTGAGAGTTGTTTCTTAATGGGTGAAATTATTGATAACGCCACCAGTTCAAAGGCTTATTCCACAGGGCCAAATATAATTGCAGTTTTAAAATCAGCCAAGTAAAATGAGAGTGTACTTTTACATTTGATTACAATCTAATTAAATCCTCCAAAATTGGGTTGGGGGGGGGGGGGTAATAAATTCATTACAACGGCTTCTAAAATGCCTCAAGTTCTATCAAATCAAAATGAAATTCGACACAAAGCGTTTTAAATACTCGTGATCTTGTAATGAACTGCTGAGGTAACCTTTGAAACAATTATGTCAGGATGATATTTTCCAAGTTTTTTTTTTACTGAAAAGATTTGTACACTACACTGCCCTAAAATGGAAGACTGCAGTATCTGTAAAAATAAAAAAAAAATGAGAAAAATGGTAGGTACTCCCTTGCCTTACTACTGATTTTGCAGATACTGCAAATGGAACCCCCTAAATACTCGTGGAAAGCATTGAAGATTCATTCTGAAATTGCAGTAACTTGTGTATTAGTTTCACGAGCCCAATAAGTGGTATGTCTCAATTTTGAAAATTTTGCAGATACTGCAAATGGGTCCCCCTAAATAAAGGATTCAATTTTGAAAATTTTGCAGATACTGCAAATGGGACCCCCTAAATAAAGCATTCACGAATCATTCTGAAACTGCAGTAACTTGTGTATTAGTGTTTCACGAGCCCAATAGGTGGCATGTCTCAATTTTAAAAATTTTGCAGATACTGCAAATGGGACCCCCTAAATAAAGCATTCACGAATCATTGTGAAACTGCAGTAACTTGTGTATTAGTGTTTCACGAGCCCAATAGGTGGCACACCTCAATTTCGAAAATTTTGCAAATACTGCAGTTTCCATTTTAGGGCAGTACAGTACATCTAATCCCCTTGTAGTACGTAATTTTAAAGACTACATAAAGTAATTAAGGCGTTCTGTAGTAAACAAATAAATGAAAATAATCAAAAGTCATTAGAGTCTACAGTAATCCAAACGATTGAGTCATTATTTTCAATCTAAATGTATAAAATATAACGGAGTATTTTATAACTTGTCTAAAGTTATCTTAGGGTTTTATTTTTGCATAATAATTATGGCGTAATCTAAATGATAAAATTAATTTCGTAAACAATTTTCCTCGTCCTTGAATTCATACCTCACAACCTATGAATTAAATCAGTGTTATCCTATAATAATAATAATAATAATAATAATAATAATAATAATAATAATAATAATAATAATAATAATAACAATAATAATAATAATAATAATAATAATAATAATAATAATGGAGAAACAAATCCACATTCATATTCGAGTTCCCTTTTCAATTTTTAATACATTTTTACCCATACATAACTGGATTTGTTCTCAGTTTCAAGACTCATGCTACTATGAGGATTTTAATAATAATAATAATAATAATAATAATAATAATAATAATAATAATAATAATAATCCCAGAACTACATTCCTCACTCACCAGCAATCAAGTCATCGAGCTCCTGAAGGCGCTGACGCTGCCTGGCTTCAACGCTGTATTCGTCGTCCTCATCGTCTTCGTCATCCAGTTCCTCCTTCCTGGGAGAGGAGTCGTTGCTGTGCGACTCCTTCAGGGAACGTCCTCGTTTGGAGGAGGACTGTCGTCCTCGGCCCTGCCCCATGCGAGATGGGTCAATGTCTTCGTAGTGGTTCTCCACGGAGGAGCTGCTGATTGTGGAGGCTGCATCGTCGCTACTGTGAACGTCGGCTTTGACTGCCCAGGGAGAAAATGGGGAAGGTCTTATGCATCTTTGGCGAAGGGGGACAGACAGTAGGACATTTGGGCATTAGGGCAGTTGGGGTAGAGGGGGCGTGAGGGTAGGGAAGGAGGTAGAAAGATGGCATTTCTGAGAGGAACTACAAAGCAATGGAAAAACAGAAGTATCTTCAGTATCATAAATATTTATGGAGATTGAGTTCTTGGGAAATAAACTACCTTAACTATCAAATAATAGAGACACATACAAGGCCAACTAAGCATCTACAATGGAAAGTTGGTGTAAAAATACTTTCGTCAAAGGAAGGGAATAGTGTTTTGCAGACAGGTCCAGTTTACTCTTTGAAAATATGAAAAGCAAAGCTGAGCTACAGTGGCCATAAGGGTACTAGATTGACTGGGGTGGGCAAAAAGCTGGCTTCGACCTCGTAAGCGAGAGAGAGAGAGAGAGAGAGAGAGAGAGAGAGAGAGAGAGAGAGAGAGAGAGAGTAATGCCTAGTATAGTTTTTGCCAATGGGAAAGTTAACTACGTCTGTACAAATGGTTAAAAATGCAGGTTTTCCTGGAAACAGAATGTTGTAGCAATGCGTCTGTCTTTGATGTGTCAAAAGTCTTGTTAAATGATTGATGATCCTCATCTGTTTTCAACAACAACCAGTGACATTTCTCTTAACCATTCAGTCACTGAAACTTCCCGAGATTTGCGAATGAAAAACAGATCATGGATGAACAGCTTTCCTGGGACTGAGAAAAGCGACAAATGATGACTATAAGACACAATGCTTTGTCACAGCCAAGTTTCTTCAGCATTCTTGGAGGAATTTATTCTAAGAATCTGAACGATTTGTTTCAGTTTTAATGATGAAGAAAATTCATGTGGCAAAAGCTATTTTCATTAGTTTTGCACATAATATGCCCAGGCTTCCCTTCGTTTGTTGAAACGATGTATAAACAGAAATATACATATGTACATAGACGCGCACACACAAATAATGCACTATATATCTTCTTCGTTTTAACGTGCCTTTTCCCATTTTTATATGGGGTAAGCACGATACCTTCTTTTTGAAGGACTTTGATTTGGCGTTGGGTTAGGCCGTAGCCTCGATCGGCTGCCCTGCTATATATATATATATATATATATATATATATATATATATATATATATTAGAGTTAACGTAAATATAAGAGTTTCACTTATTCAATTTTGCAACATCAAGTAATCTAGTATTAAGTGTATTAGTTTTAAGGAATTAATATGTAAGGACGTATTTTTAAGGCAGTTTATGGAAAGCTTTGTTTTGGTTTCGTTAGTTTGCGCCTCCTCCCCGCTCGTTAAAGTGTTTGAACTATCGTATTAACGATTGTGGTCTTTTGTTTACCTTTTCTTGAGAGTGGTGCGACTCCCGTGTGGTGACGATTGGAGGACGGGGTTTTGTCTGAAGAGTTCGGGCCGTACTTTGCTTCCTGAAACATCTGCAGTTGGCGTTTAGTGGATTACTCCTTGAAACCAGAAATTGTTTTTGAAGCTGCCCTTCGCAGGTACAGTTCTGTCACCTGCGACGTCTTGTGTCCTGTAGCTGTCGCAGCTGTCTTTGTCACCTGCGACTTTGTCGTGCTGCCACCTTGGTGGATATCCTTGTCCAAGGAGTTGGGTGCCGTCGCTTTTTCCCGGTACTCCCGGAGTTTTGAGCAGCTTTCTATGATAATTTCAAGGACGCCCTTATAAGCTGCAGTTGAAGGAGCAATCTGGCTCGTGAGGTGGCAAGTAGGGAGAAAAGCACCAGGTAGGAGTCTGTTTTTGTGTTGGCCGGGCAAGCTCGCCACCAGCTTCCCCCTCATCTGTGGTTACCTGTGTGTTCGTCCCTCTCCTGTTAGCTGAGTCCAGTTGTGTTGAGAACACGGCCTCCCTTAAGGCGATAAGTTTATTTTGGATCACGGCTTTTCGTCTCTGAGAGAGGAGGTTTGAACTGTGTAATTATAATTCTATTTTATTATCTTTAAGTTTATATATATATATACGTATATTGTTACGATAATTCTATATTTAGTATTAGTCGGTGTGTGTTTAGATTGTAATTTGTAGGTAGGAATTTAAGTGTTTTCTCTCTTTTTCGACCTTTTCCTTCTTTCCTCCACTATTAGATATAGGTATTTATTGGTATTAAGTTTGGGTCTGGCCAACCTCTGAAAAACACATTATTTTTGTCAGTTTTTTTTTTTATTTGTGTATCTCTTCTTTTATTATCATTTCTGTCTAGGGTTTAGCTCTTTAGCTGTTAGGTTATCCCACGGGATAAATTAAGGACTAGTGTGAGTCCTAGGTACTTGCAAAATTGACTTGGTGTTTTTTTTTGCTTGTTAATAAATATTATTGAGTTTTCCCGAGTGTTTTCGTTTTCCATTGACCATTGTCTGCCAGTTACCTGTGTACATCACTGAGCATACCTAAAGTTTAATTAGAGTGCACAAAAGACCTGCACCACGGCCCAAACAGGGTCTTAAGAGTGGCGACCGTGACAGGATAGATTGCTCAGGGTACTTGGTGGTTCTGGTCTGTGGAGCGACGCAGGTGATCTTTGTAATATTTATTATTTTGTAGTTTTTGCCTTTCTCCCTGATTTCTTTGTTTTTGTTAAGATGGAAGAGTTTGTCTTTGATCCAGCTGAATTTTTGGGGTCAGCTGACTGTATAAAGTATTTGTCTATTTTAAGTAAAAAACATTTGGTATCTTGTGCCCAGTGGTTAGGAGTCCCGCTGAAGGGCGGACACTAAGAAGGAATTATTGGTGGTGGTTAGGGATAGGATTTCTCAGGGTTTGGCTGAAGCGGAGCATTTGGTTAGTGGAGAGGAAAGTGATGGTGAAGGTAGTCTGTTTAGTAATGGTTCTGAGGAGGACAAGTTGAGTATGAGAGCAGGTTTGACTTTGTTTGAGGATCCTCCCCGTACCGGTATTATTTATGAAGGTCCCGCCAATTTACCTAGGTCTAATGTGTCTACTAATCCTTTTTTGCCTCCCCCAAATCCTGCTCCAGTTGAACCTCTGGCTTCTGATCATATTTTGGGAGCGTCTGAGGAGGATGTGGAATATAAATTAATTTGTAAAAGGATTGAGTTGAAGAAAATAGAGTTTGAGGAGAACGAGAGGATGAGGCGTCACGAGTTGGAGATGGCAAAAATAAATGTGGAAATGGCTAAGCTGCAGGGGTCAAATATGGTCAGTTCCCTAAGAGTACTTATAATGATAAATTTAATTTAGGTGTGGCACTAAAATTGGTGCCTGTCTTTGACGAAAAGAATGTCCCGGAGTTCTTTAAGGCATTTGAACGTGTCGCCACCCGGTTGTCCTGGCCCACCGAGATGTGGACAGTGTTGATACAGTGTAGGTTGGTGGGTAAGGCAATCAGGGTGTACAATGCCTTGGAGGAAGGAATTGCTCTGGACTACCAAAAAGGTTAAATCTTTAATTCTCAAATCTTATGACTTGGTCCCCGAGGCCTACCGCCTCAAGTTTAGGAACTATCCTAAACACCCTTCTCAGACCTTTGTTGAGTTTGCTAGGGTCAAGGAAGAACAGTTCGATGACTGGCTGAAGAGCCGTCAGGTAGTTTCTTTCGCTGCATTGAGGGAATTGTTGCTCCTTGAAGAGTTCAAAAGGCCTGTAGTAGGGAGTTGAGGGTCCACCTTGAGGAGGTCAAGGCGGTGAAATTGAGTAGTGCCGCTCAGTTGGCGGATGAATATGTGTTAACGCATCGTGCTGGAAATAGTAACTTTGGTTATAAAGTTTTGAATAATCCCTCTTCGCGGGTTAACAGTAATGGAAGGAGAGGAGAAACCTCTTCGTCTTCCTTCAATATTCCCAAAGTTGTGGATAACAATTCTTTTCCAGGTAATAGGAGTATTGGTGGAGTCTCAGGAGGGCTTCCTTCTTCTCGGGTCTTTGTTAACAGAGGTAGCAATAATAATAATAACAATAATAATGATAATAGAGGCACTGGACGTAGAGGAACCTGTTTCTGGTGTGACAAACCTGGTCATTTCCAGAACCAGTGTAATGCCCGTAGGAGGTATCTCCAGAGGAATGGACAGAACCCAATTTCTTTAATTTCCAACAGGTCTAGTTCTAATGATAATAAGGCTGAGAAGACAGTAGTTGTTAGCAGTAGTGTTGATGATAGTAGCAGTAGTTTATCTCCTAGCAATAAGTTGTGACTTCAATTTGACAAGTATGTGTGGCCAGGTAAAATAATTCATGGATCTAAAACTATCAAGGTAAAGTTTTTGAGGACACTGGTTCAGCTCGGTCTCTGGTATTGAGTGAGACCTAAATGGTTTAAAAGTGTGTTCAGGTAATTACGTTGTTCTGGGAGGGTTCCCGAACACTGTTGTTTTCTGCTCCGTTGGTGGATGTCAGGTTATCTTTTCCTGGATACGATAGTGTTACCGAGTTGGCCGTTGTCGATAGTCTCCCCATCCCTGGTATTGATGGTATTTTGGGCAATGATATGCTCAATAGCGAAGGTCAGGAATTATTTCCTATATTGTCCATTCATGCCAGTCCTGTAGCTGTCACAACCCGTGCTGCAGCAAGAGCTGCGGATTTAATTAATGATGATGATGACTTGATGATTAGTAGATTAGAAGTAGATATAGAAAGGCCCGGGTCAGTAGATAGTAGTAGTAATAATGATATTGTTAGTGTTTTGAAATCTGATTGGGACCGTTTAGCTTTTATTGAAGCCCAGAAAAAGAGTTTGACTTTCATTTAGGTGATGTTGATGATTTGACCAAGCCTCGGTTTTGCCTAATTAAAGATTTGTTATACAGGATTAGTCGACCACCCACTGATGATCTGAGCAAGACGTCTCGGATTGAGCAAATCGTAGTCCCTTCTCAGTTCCGTGAATCAGTAATGAGTCTCGCTCACGATAATTTCTTTTCAGGTCATTTTGGTGTGTGGAAAACTTTTCGAATGTTGGCACAATATTTTTGGTGGCCTGGTTTGAAATCATCTGTGAAGCAATTCGTAAAGGAATGTGAGGTTTGTCAGGTTATGGGAAAACCTAATCAAGTTATTCCCAAAGCCCCTTTAAATCCTATTCCCGCCATAGGAGAACCGTTCTCGGAATTGGTGATAGATGTGGTTGGTCCCTTACCCAAAACTAAATCTGGTTATGTTTATTTATTAACAATTATGGATAGAGCCTCTAGGTTTCCTGAAGCTTTCCCTATGAGACGAATAACCTCTAAAATAGTTTTGAAAAATTAATGGATTTCTTTTCCAGGTATGGTCTCCCTCGGGTTATTCAGACCGATTGTGGTACGAATTTCACGAGTAAGGTATTTAGGGGTAAATGTGCTGAACTGGCCATTCAGCACATTACCAGCGTACCTTATCATCCGGAGAGTCAAGGAGTGGTGGAGAGGTTTCACCAGACACTCAAATCCATTCTGAAGAAACATTGTTATGAACATGGTAATGAATGGGATAAGGCACTCCCATTTGCCCTCTTTGCTCTGAGGAATCATCCTAATGCCTCAACAGGTGTAGCTCCCTTCGAGCTGGTATTCGGACATAAGGTACGTGGTCCATTAGAAATTTTTAGCGAAGCTAGTGTCCGATCGAAGGGGAGATGTCAAAATTGGAGAGTTTGTGGAGGATTTGAAGAAGAGGTTATTTAGTGCGTGGAAGTTTGCACGTGATAATTTGAGTTATTCCCAGATGGTAATGAAAACTAATTTTGACAGGAAAACTAAAGCTCGTTCCTTTGAGCCCGGAGAACTGGTTTTGGTTTTGAGTATGGACCCGGACAATTTTCTTGAACCAAGGTATAAGGGTCCATGGAAGGTATTGAGGAAATTGTCTGAGGTCAATTACGAAATTGAAGCTCCAGGTTCAAGCAGGAAGTGTAAAATTTTTCATATTAATAGGCTAAAACCATATCACTGTAAGAGTGTTGATCCTCTGGCAATTGTTTATGAGCCAGGATCTGTGACTGAGGAACTTCCTCCTGAGGTTTCAGATGATTTAGTGTGTCATGTATCTTCAGATGCTCTTTTTGCTAATGTACAAAATTTAGAAGTTTTGCAGGAAGGTCTGGAACACTTAGATGTTAATCAGAGACAGGATATACTTAATTTAATTTATTCCTTTCCAGATTTATTCCAGGATTCCCTGGTCGTACTAATTTCCTACAGCATGATGTGGATGTAGGTAGTGCCCCCAGTTAAACAAAGTCCTTATCGGTTGAATCCAGTGAAAAGGGATATAGTCGATAAGGAGATTAAGTATATGTTGGAGCACGACCTCATTCAACCATCCGTTAGTCCTTGAGCTCCCCTATAGTTCTAGTTAAAAGGCTGACGGTAAGTTCCGCATGTGTGTGGACTATCGGAAGGTTAATGCTCACACAAAGAATGACTCATTTCCTTTGCCTCGTATAGATGATTGCCTCGACCAGATAGGATCTGCCAAATTTATTACTAAGCTCGATTTGCTGAAGGGTTATTGGCAGGTTCCGTTATCTGATCGAGCCCGTGAGATCTCTGCATTTGTTACTCCCTTTGGTTTATATGAATGTAGGGTGATGCCATTCGGGATGAAAAATGCAGCGTGCACTTTTTCAGAGGCTTATGAATAGGGTCATTTGTGGTTTAGAAGGAACTGAAATTTATATTGATGATTTGGTGGTATATAGTAATGACTGGCATACGCATTTGGTAAGATTGCGTAAGGTATTTGAGGCCCTTAGGTCTGCTGGTTTGGTTATTAATTTAGCCAAGTGTGAATTTGGTAAGGCTAAGGTTTGTTATTTGGGTCACGAGGTTGGTTTGGGTCAGGTGGCTCCGAAACAAGCTAACCTCGAGGCTATTATTAATTTGAAGAGGCCAGGTAATATTAGAGAGGTGAGAAGAGTTCTTGGTATGTTAGGTTACTACAGGAGGTTCCTGCGAAATTTCTCAGACCTTGCTCAGCCTCTTACTAAACTTTTAGAGAAGGGTCAAAAGTTTTGTTGGTCTAATCAATGTGAGGAAGCTTTTAATAAGCTTAAAACAGTTCTAATTTCTAAACCTATTTTGACTTCCCCAGATTTTCAGAAACCTTATATAATAGCTGTTGATGCCAGTGACATTGGCATTGGTGGGTCCTTTTCCAAAGGGATGATGAAGGTGAGGTACACCCTATATCTTATTTTAGCCGAAAGTTGTTGCCGGCTGAAAGGCGGTACTCAACCATAGAGAAAGAAGCTCTTGCTTTGGTCCGTACCCTGATGCATTACAAACCTTATGTGACTAATTTTTCTCTTCCTATAGAGATCTGGACCGATCATAATCCGCTTGTTTTCATTGAACGTATGAAAGGAGCCAATCAGAGGATCTTGCGTTGGGCTCTCTTGCTTCAGGAATTCAAGCTGGTTATTAAACATATAAAGGGGTCTGAAAATAAGATTCCTGACGCTCTCTCACGAATTTGAAATGTTTGCCTCCCCTCCCTCGTACGCTGACCTGCTCTTTTCTCCTGTGGGTTTGTATAAAAACAGTTTTTGGTATATTGTAAGTTATGTGTGCACGTGAATTTCTTTAGTTTAAAATTTGTAAGTTTGTTTTCTTGAGTTTTGTGACTCGGATTGGGTTGTTCTGGTTGGATGTTTGTTTGATGCATTGTGTGAAGGTTGGATCCGATCTGTGTAAACTTTCTTGTTGTCGTACATAGCTTAGATAGGTCACGGGCTCACGGGTCTGTAGCACAACACAGCCGTTTTTTAGGCGCTACAGGCTGGTGTATGAGTGGTGACCTAGACTGAGTTAAGGTTAATCTATTAAGGTTTTGGTCTTTATTTTCGTTTGACTAATATTTATGTTTTCAGAATAATTTAACCAGGTCACGGGCTCACGAGTCTGTAGCACAGCATGGCCGTTTTTTAGGCGCTACAGGCTGGTGTATGAGTGGTGACCTTGGTTGAGGTGGCACTATCCCCATGGTGGTCGCATTATATTATTGTTGTCGGTTATCTAGGTTTAGTCTTAAGTTATTTATCTCCAAGGTACGAAGTTTTTTTTAAGTTTAGTGTATAAATCTAGTTTTATTTTTAGGCCATTAACTTTAGTCCTGTTCCGTTGTTGTATTTAGGTCTGTTGTATAATGACCTTTGTTTCTTCTTTTCAGGGTCTGTGTTCTTGTTTTGTAGTTTAACTTTAGTGTTTATTTCCAGTTTCCGATATTATTTAAAAAAAAAAAAAATTGTGTAATTTTTTTTTTTTTCTCCGGGGAGGAAGGTATTAGAGTTAACGTAAATATAAGAGTTTCACTTATTCAATTTTGCAACATCAAGTAATCTAGTATTAAGTGTATTAGTTTTAAGGAATTAATATGTAAGGACGTATTTTTAAGGCAGTTTATGGAAAGCTTTGTTTTGGTTTCGTTAGTTTGCGCCTCCTCCCCGCTCGTTAAAGTGTTTGAACTATCGTATTAACGATTGTGGTCTTTTGTTTACCTTTTCTTGAGAGTGGTGCGACTCCCGTGTGGTGACGATTGGAGGACGGGGTTTTGTCTGAAGAGTTCGGGCCGTACTTTGCTTCCTGAAACATCTGCAGTTGGCGTTTAGTGGATTACTCCTTGAAACCAGAAATTGTTTTTGAAGCTGCCCTTCGCAGGTACAGTTCTGTCACCTGCGACGTCTTGTGTCCTGTAGCTGTCGCAGCTGTCTTTGTCACCTGCGACTTTGTCGTGCTGCCACCTTGGTGGATATCCTTGTCCAAGGAGTTGGGTGCCGTCGCTTTTTCCCGGTACTCCCGGAGTTTTGAGCAGCTTTCTATGATAATTTCAAGGACGCCCTTATAAGCTGCAGTTGAAGGAGCAATCTGGCTCGTGAGGTGGCAAGTAGGAGAAAAGCACCAGGTAGGAGTCTGTTTTTGTGTTGGCCGGGCAAGCTCGCCACCAGCTTCCCCCTCATCTGTGGTTACCTGTGTGTTCGTCCCCTCTCCTGTTAGCTGAGTCCAGTTGTGTTGAGAACACGGCCTCCCTTAAGGCGATAAGTTTATTTTGGATCACGGCTTTTCGTCTCTGAGAGAGGAGGTTTGAACTGTGTAATTATAATTCTATTTTATTATCTTTAAGTTTATATATATATATACGTATATTGTTACGATAATTCTATATTTAGTATTAGTCGGTGTGTGTTTAGATTGTAATTTGTAGGTAGGAATTTAAGTGTTTTCTCTCTTTTTCGACCTTTTCCTTCTTTCCTCCACTATTAGATATAGGTATTTATTGGTATTAAGTTTGGGTCTGGCCAACCTCTGAAAAACACATTATTTTTGTCAGTTTTTTTTTTTTTATTTGTGTATCTCTTCTTTTATTATCATTTCTGTCTAGGGTTTAGCTCTTTAGCTGTTAGGTTATCCCACGGGATAAATTAAGGACTAGTGTGAGTCCTAGGTACTTGCAAAATTGACTTGGTGTTTTTTTGCTTGTTAATAAATATTATTGAGTTTTCCCTGAGTGTTTTCGTTTTCCATTGACCATTGTCTGCCAGTTACCTGTGTACATCACTGAGCATACCTAAAGTTTAATTAGAGTGCACAAAAGACCTGCACCACGGCCCAAACAGGGTCTTAAGAAATATATATATATATATATATATATATATATATATATATATATATATATATATATATATTTGTTTGTGCATTTACTGAAAAAAATTTATTCTTTCATTTATGATTTATTTCACTCTCATATTAGCCTACGACATTCTTTGTTCCTTGATTTTGTGTAGCAATAGATAAAAACTTGAAATAAAAATTGTGGAGTACCAAACTGATAAAAGCTCGGCAATCATTCAAGTTATGCCGATTTGCGAAAGTAATTCAGTTATCATTTCTACCGATTATTAAAAATGTGCATGAATTTATACAGAAATGACTCTCAGGTACCAAGTGTCAAAGGCAACCAGCCAATGACAGCAAGTCGTTCAGTTTTTCGGACTGAGCATAAGTGCCAAAAGAGAAAATTCCTGATAAAGTGTTCAAAGTGATGACTTAATCACTGAGACAACACTTTCACCAAAAGGCAGGTGGGTGAAAAGCGAGTTTTTCTTTTTTATCTTTTTTAGTACAATTAAAAAATTCCGTACAGAGAAATATCTCTTCACTTTTTCCAGTAACTCTACTCTTTTCTCTTCCAAATCGACGTGTGTCTACTCGGTAATTTGTGATGAAAGTAAATGTCTTATTTTTTTAATTTTTATTTTTAAGGTGGCGGGGGCGAAGAACGACATGAAGTTTTGCTGTAGCTTGACAGATTGGTTATTATGAACGATGATGTTGGTGCTTCATCGAATGGTAGCTGGTTTCTTTTTAAAAAAAATGTGATCCAATTCTAATCATTGTAGAGTAACGTTAGATGGAGGTTGTTCAACTCTCTCTCTCTCTCTCATTTGAGAACCACGTCAAGAAGAAAGTTGATACATCATCCCACTGCTCTGGTTTACATTTCTTCATATATATTTATTTATATTCCTTGAAGTTATCTTTGAGGTAATTTGCATACTTCTTTCCTAGTTTTCCAGACTTGTTTTTTTTTTTTATAAAAACACTTCAATTTAGCCTTTCTTGTCTATCGTTCAGTGTGCAGGGGAAAAAACATCGTAGGGAAATATTGGTGAATTTGTTTGCAAATCACAGTAAATGATTGACAAAAAAAAAAGTCATTTTTACATTCTCTGTAATATGAGTTGCCAGAGGTATGCATTTCATTTTTAAAATCAAGGCAGAAGCTTTTAAAAGTTATAATTGAGTCAGAAATGAATGAATTCACTGACCTTCTTCTCTTAATATATATAATTATATATATATATATATATATATATATATATATATATATATATATATATATATATATATATATATATATATATATATATATATACATCTGTCAATTCCTACCGCTCTAAAAATGGTGCGCAGACGTTACGTTGTCCAAATTAACTGGGTTGTCTCCTTGAAACGGGCTGCTCTAGATTCATGACATGCTTATTCTTTAAATATCATTCTCATATTTCCTCGAGTTCTTATCACGATAAGAAAACTGCTGAAGAATGAAATCGGGAATCCTGGACTTCATTTATTATAACGAAGCACTCAGCATAAAATATCTGCGGTAAATTTTCATTTGAAGGAGCGCGAATGTCTAGTCGAAAATGAATAGGTTTTATGGTATTAGGATTGCCAAGAAGTTGTTGTATTATTAAGTCCTTAGATGTATTTGTGTTCAGAATGTACAGGTAATTTCCCTAGATACATTTATTCACAAATGAATAAAGAACGAAATATTTTTCGCCGCATTATAGTCCGGTGTCCGCCTTTGGGATGTTCAAACCTACTTTTCTCTGGCCCTTTGAGCGGGAATAGTCTTATATTGTCAGTACTCAAGCTGCATGGGGCTGTTGCCATTCCCGTCTCGCATCAGTGGGTGAGCTAAAAGCATAAATTACCGAATGGTTTCACTAACAAAGTAATTGTAAATTTAGGAGTAGAGAGAACCGCATCTCGTGAACGGGGCTGAAACCCACCAGATGTTTTTTGTAATGTTCGTTTCATGTTCCTAAAATGAAAAAGATGTGGACAAAATCATTGAATTTATTTGACTTCTGGTGGTGATTACACTGTTGAAGTCGACAGGAAAGTAATTAATAATTAACTGGCTTCCTTTCTGCCTCTTAGTAAAGTAACAATTTGGAGGTACTATCTCGGATGGTGAGTATTTCAAGTGACGGAACCGTCCGAGGGGCCATGTCCTTGAAAGTGATTTAATTCTCTGGTCTATAGAAGAATTGCTGTTCCACTGATGTTGCACTCATGATAGAAAGGAAGTGGAGAATAGGTTTTATAGGCTTTTGTGTAACTGCACACACACATACACACAAATACACACACACACACTAATCAGCAAATGAATCTAAACAGGCCCTACACGCCAGACCCAACCCACACTGAGTAAGGCGAAACATTAGCAAGCTTTCTGACATCTTCCAGCATCGTGATACGTAGGTGTCCGTCTCTCAATCAATATTAACATTCTGGTACAAAATATAAGTCCCGCATCATCTCTGATGCGTTTTCACACAGTATGAGCTTGAAGCAACTCTAAATTTACCACAAATTTCAATTACTTCTCGCATCTGGGTAACGAGTGGCTAAAAGAAAACACCTGGAAGGAAACCCATGGCGGGACGAACCTTTTGTTTGTACTGGCTCAAGCGGAAATGACAATATCAATTTGGGAAAAGGGATTATTGCTATAACTGTCATCCATTCATCGTTAGTCAACAAACCAACTATTGCCACTCGAATTTATCGGTGAAAGACTCTCCCGTGTACTACTGTTGTCTTTGATAATAATGATGGTTATTGATGATTCAAGGATTCGAAAGTTTTAGAAATCTAAACGGTTATATTATTATTTGTCTGCTATTATCGCAAATCGTTGGTGCTATATAATACAAAAGAATTTTATTGAAGAGGGTCACAGCTGTTGGCAATTACCTTCGTATCTGGGGGTGAAAATTACTTACCCACGCGTTGGGTGAAATTGAGAGAAGAGAGGAGAAATAATTTACTTAATGATAGTTGTAAATAAAATGTAAAAAAAAAGTAAAAAAATCGCCGAAGTTTCTTCGGCGCAATCGAGTTTTCTGTTCGTCCGCACTTTTTTCTGTCCGCACTTTTTCTGTCCGCATTTTTTCTGTCCGCACTTTTTCTGTTCGCCCTTTTCCTGTCCGCCCTCAGATCTTAAAAACGACTGAGGCTAGAGGGCTGCAAACTGGTATGTTAATCATCCACCCTCCAATCATCAAACGTACCAAATTGCAGCCATCTAGCCTCAGTAGTTTTTATTTGATTTAAGTTAAAATTAGCCATAATCGTGCGTCTGGCAACGATATAGGAAAGGCCACCATCGAGCCATGGTTAAAGTTTCATGTGCCACGGCTCATACAGCATTAAATCGAGACCACCAAAAGATAGATCTATTTCCGGTGGCCTTGATTATACGCTGTAACGCCTGTACGGAAAACTCGATCGCCCCGTAGAAACTTCTGCGCCTTTTTTACTTGTTTAAGTAATGGAATGGCATTACATTCAGGGAATACGGAAGCAAGGGTAGAGTCCCGCAGGGGACCGAAAAGAAATCAGGATTACTGGATTGCACGGAAAAGGCGGATTTTCTTAATTATGAAGTGAACACTTACTACAACAACAAATATACAGTTTCAAAGGAACGCGATTATAAGTAAATTAACTTTACATATGTAAATTACTTAATATACATAAATTAATCTTATATACGTAAAATAGTTTTATATACAGACATTAATTTCGTATATGTAAATCAATTTTATATTTGGAGATAATTTTACATACGTAAATTAACTTTACACATGTAAATTAATATTAATTCTATATATACATAAATTAATATTATATACATAAAATCATTTTATATATAGACATTTTGTATATGTAAATCAATTTTATATTTGTAAATTAATTTTATGTACATAAATTAATGTTATGTAGGTAAATTAATTTTAAATATACGTATATTAATTTTATATACATGAATTAAATTTATTTTGTAAATTAATTTTAAATATACGTATATTAACTTTAAATATACGTCAATTAATTTTATACACAAAAATAAAATTTTGTATACGTGAATTAATTTTATATTAAAATATACCGCTTGGTAACTTCCAGACTGCTTGACTGCACGAGTGAAATACAAATATTGAATTCAAGTCAAAATATCGTCGATTCTTGAAAGATCTCTGTGATCTAAACTAACAAGAAAAATATTAAGTTGTTATTGACAATAAAAATTACCATCTGTTATCAAAACCGCACGTTATCTGCATTACAATGAATATTACCAGTGATTCTCAAAAGGGTGTTGCCACAGACAGTGCCTAGGGGTGCCGCAAGATTGTCAAGAATTTTGTCTTGGCAAGATCATCTCAATGAACATTTGTGAAAAAAAAAAAAAATTTGCAGAAGTTTCATCAGTGTGTCTACTCTAATTATGTTTATCTAATTCTTCTGATATGCTCTTTGTTTGCACAGTATATTTCTGCACGTCCGGTGTGCTGGTTTTGGTTTGGGTATGGATCATAAGTTTATTCATTAAATAAGAAGTTAATTCATGTGATATGGTGGGGTGGTGCAGAACGGGTGCCACGGTAATGCTTACATTTAGTTAGGGTGCCATCACTAAAAAAAAGATTGAGGACAGCTGTTTTATACACTTGAAAAATAAGGAATAAGCACAGGAGTGATAAAATAATGAGCAAAGCCACGCCAGGAGAATTTTAACGTTTTACAAGCAATGCTTGTAGTATCAATGGACGCCAGCTGCTTGACGAAGCACAGGGTAAGCTGTTCTCAAGAAATGCATAATTTTCTCCCCGCCGTCAGACTATAATGATCGGAGTTACTAATGTGAGCTGGAGTTGCTTATGTGAGCTGGAGTTGCTAATGTGCAGACACTAAAGGAACTTTTTATCGACTGAATCCGCACTGAATTTTACAAGCAGGGAGGGTTTCAAAGTGTCTTTTTTCGTGGGAAATAATAATAATAATAATAATAATAATAATAATAATAATAATAATAATAATAATAATAATAATAATAATAATAATGAATATTTTATCACCTCGAAATATCTGTGACTATGAAAACAGACATCCTGAATTCTAATTCTGATCAGGTATATTTCGAAATCTGCCGGAATCCTCCCGCACGTGTATTCAATGAAATCTAAAACTATATTTTCGGTTTCCACTGAAATCTACTAAAATGAAAATTGATTCTTATAGTTGGCAATGATGTAAAATCCTTCTAATAACAATGAACTAAAATGAAAATTGAATTTTATAATTACTGCTGTAAAATCCGCATAACAACATGATTTGGATAATAGTTCATAATTGCTGCTCAGCTTATTACTAATTCGTGCATTAACCCGCGATTTGCAGAAGAAAAATGAAGTGGATAGGCGTAAAGAAATGTAATTGTGACGCCATATAGTTTTTATTTAAGGGGAAAATGAGGCTACTGCACTAAGTGCGGGTTATTATTATGAACTTGACGAATGCGTGGATAAGTAAATAACTCTTTCAACAATGGAGGTGAGGGAGGTACCGTCATGTTTTGTGACATACTTTTGGCGTATCGCTCGCTCTCTCTCTTTCTCTCTGTTTCGACACCTGTTTATATATATAATATATTTATATATACAGTATATATATATAAATATATTATATATTTAATATATATATATATATATATACTGTATATATATATATATATATATATATATATATATATATATATATATATATATATATATATATATATATATATATATATACAGTATATATATATATATATATATATATATATATATATATATATATATATATATATATATATATATATATATATATATATATATATATAGAATATACACAATGTATCTATATGTCTATATTTATCTATATACTGTATATATATATATATATATATATATATATATATATATATATATATATACAGTATATATATATATAAAATATACACAATGTATCTATATGTCTATATTTATCTATATACTGTATATATATATATATATATATATATATATATATATATATATATATATATATATATATATATATATATACAAAACCATACACCCTTTCTCTTGAGAAAGGGTAGATCCAGAAGGAGTAAGCCTTCTGTTTGTCATCAAATATATTTAGGGGTTCACCTCCTAGCCCTACTCTCCACTTCGCCCTGGCCGCAGCCCACAACAGTCGTCTAACTATCAAGCATATAATTCACAGGCAACGAAATAGGAAGTGTCAGGTAAATAGCCTATGTTTCCAGACATCACAAATTTGATTGAGGAAAGCGACTTACATGATTGGTCAGAATATTTGGAGGTGTCTGAATGAGAGAAATTGATTGAAGGAAGTCAGCGAACTCTTGCTTGTGAGGATAAGGGAAAATGGAGAGAGAGAGAGAGAGAGAGAGAGAGAGAGAGAGAGAGAGAATACTTATTCAACCTTCCCTTTGGCAGCCCATTTACCATTGCGCTATAAATCATGCAGATGTCATTCGCAGAGGAAATACAATGGGTACCTAATGCCAAGGGAGAGAGAGAGAGAGAGAGAGAGAGAGAGAGAGAGAGAGAGAGAGAGAGAGAGAGAGAGAGAACAATGAATCGAAGTCACTGAAACTGAAACAAACTGAATATGTTCACTTCGGTACCATTTTATACCCGAGTTAATCGTGGTGTATATATATTCAAAAGTCAACGTCCCAACAATCCCATTAAGGGGGCACGAGATTACAGCTTCCCTACAAAATATGTGAGCCTGCGAGGCCTGGCGTGTGCGCCGAGGCCGAGAGGAAGAAGGCAGGATTACTACCCAAAATAATTATGGTAAAAAAAGCACGCTGCGTTGACCTGAAGGAGGCGAATCCAAGTTGTGGGGAAGAGTGAGGATCTTTCATTTAGACTAAGAGCCTTAGATTCAACCCTTTCGTGGAATAATGATGCGTGAAGATGCACGAGTCCCAAATGAATATGAATCAGCTGGTGAGAGAGGAATTATTTGGGCACCCAGAGCAATGCCACATTCTTCTCAGAAGGCTTATCAGGCACTTAATATTATCCTATTTCGGCCTATCCGACTCCTGGTGAAAGTCTAGTGTCATATTTGGTTTTGGCTGAATTTTACGGCAGGATGCCCTAAGGTCTGAACCCTACCCTCCCCATTTATCCGGGCTTGGGGCCGGCACTGAGTTGGATTGGCTTGTCCCCCTTAGCTGAAGAGATACAAACGACTGTCAGAGGACGATGTGTTTGACCGAGCCAGGCGGAGGAGGAAAGCTGTCAGAAACATCGACCCCATATACTCTTACTGTAGAAGTGGGAAAAGATGCAGAGAAAGAAGAAGAATATGATTCTATTTCAGCCCTTACGATTTCTTAAGAGAACCCGTAGGCACAGTGCTTAAAAAGTCCAATGTCCTTTTGCACAAGGCAATTTAACTTATGTGAGTAGGAGTATGAGATGATTTCCACGATATTTGTATTTTTGAAATATCAAATAGAATAGTATATAGAATTTAGGCCGAAGGACAAGCACTGGGACCTATGAGGTCAGTCAGCGCTGAAACGGGAACTGACAGTAAAAAGGTTTGAAATGTGTAACAGGAGGCAAACCTTGCAGTTGAACTATGAATCAACTGATATGAAAGGGTGAAAAGTAAGATGGAAGAAAGAGAATGTGAACGGAAGTACAGCAAAGGAATGAAAGGGGTTGCAGCTAGGGGCCGAAAGGACGCTGCAAGGACCCTTGAATAATGTCTACACTGCCCCGCATGAGGTGCACTGACGGCACTAACCACCTACAGGCTTTGTCAAATGCCTTTCACTTAAGGAATTCTAAATTATGTGAGTACTGGTCCGCTGGCGTAGTGGTTAGTGTCGTGGCATGCACTCAGATGACGCGGGTTCGCGTCTCCCCCAGGGCAATGAAAAATCACTGGCCCTGTATCATGATCAGTTACTGCTGCAGCGTGAGGTCTGCAATGGGAGGTTGAAACCAACATTCTTTGGAAAGAAGCTTGAATTTCAAGTCAATGGCCCCTTTGGTGTGCTTGTTCCATGTGAATAGGTTTCATCAACTGAAAAGATTTCAGATTGAATATTTCATTAAAAGACTTCCCGCATTCTACACACTATCCTTTTTCCAATATGAATATTGGTCAGTTGCTATCCAACATCGCTAAGCCTGGAAAGCGAATTATAAGGAAAATAGAAAAGATTCCGTATAAGATTAATTCGCATAATACAGACATCCTTTTCAATAAGACCTGTTTAAGAGAGGGTCTATTTCCTTCTAATAATAATAATAATAATAATAATAATAATAATAATAATAATAATAATAATAATAATAATAATAATAATAATAATAATAATACGAGTATGAGATGACTTCCACAATCTGTGCATTTCTGTGGTTCAAACTTTGGGATAAATATCCCCCTTCCACGACGTGAATACATAAAAGCTTCTTCTGAGGAGTCTGCTGCAGGATCGCCCGCCCCCCCAAAAACAAATCGTCCTTCTGTGTACCTTCCAGACAATTAGCTCTCGTCACGAGTCCTGCTTCTCCCTCCAGCTGGCCAGAGAAAACAGTACTGCTTCCTCCTCTAGATGGGCGACAGATGGCGTCTTCTCCTTCTTCTTCTTCTTCCCTGGGACTTATGCTTTGAATTCCAGTCACCAATTCTTTTCGTTCTTTTTTAGTTTTCTGTAAAAGAGAACTATTATGCCCGCTTTGTCTGTCCATCCGCACTTTTTTCTGTCCGCTCTCAGATCTTAAAAACTACAGAGGCTAGGGGGCTGCGAATTGGTATGTTGATCATCCACCCTCCAGTCATCATACATATCAAATTGCTGCCCTTTACCTTCAGTAGTTTTCATTCTATTTAAGGTAAAAGTTAGCCATGATCGTGCTTCTGGCAACGATATAGGGCAGGCCACCACCGGGCCATGGTTAAAGTTTCGTGGACCGCGGCTCATACAGCATTATACCTAGACCTCCGAAAGATAGATCTATTTTCGGTGGCCTTGATTATGCGCTGTACAGAAAACTCGATTGAGCCGAAGAAACTTCGGCGCATTTTTTACGTGTTTTTTGTTTTTCCTTCTCTTTCGCGGACGTGGTGTCGGTGGCCTCACGGACGTATGGTGTCAGTGGCCTCAGATTTGTTTATTACAACGACAATTGTTCTCCTTCTGTTGTGACTGACGTCAAAACTCAAGGTCAAATTGTCTTCAACTTCATTGCTTACTGTCTGGTAATCTGAACCTTTTAATTGAAAACATTCGGTTGTGCTGTTAACTCATGCCAGTTTTTTTAAAGACTGGTTTTCTCTCTCAATTTATCAGGAAATTTGTCCTAATTGTTCACCATCTCTTAAGAAATGAATTGTAACCAGATTCTAAAACTCATGAAATTAAATGAACATGGAGTTATGTGATCCGCAATGCTCTCATTTAACGTGAATCCTGATAAACTTTGAGTGGGGTAGCATCACAGTCATGAGAATTATGCTTTTGTAGAAAAAGTATATATCGACGTCACTAGTGTTGAATATTCCAATACTGGTATTTACTCACAGATTTTACAAATGTGTATATGTATATGTATAAGTATGTATTACTATATATATATATACATATATATATATATATATATATATATATATATATATATATATATATATATATAATATATATATATATATATATATATATATATATATATATATATATATATATATATATACATCACACACACACACATATATATATATGTATATATACATATTTAATAAACGCCGACGACGTCATTAAATTCCTCTTCCTTTACTTCTGAGTGCTTTGTAAACTTTCTACCAAATCCGTCCCAGTTTCTGTTTACCCTCGAACGAAAATTTCTATTTACCTCCAACTGGGAAGATTTTTACAACTTGTTTTTGTGGTTTTCTTTGTTCCTCCTTCTTCTTCTTCTTCTTCTTCTCCCTTTTCCTCTTCCTCGCAGCTAAACGCTGTTATATGTTTAGGAAGCAATTTGGGAAAAGGATGAACGTGTACTGGAATCTATTTGCCCCGAACAGAATTATTATTATTATTATTTATCAGGAGATGAACCCTATTCGTATGGAACAAGCCCACAAAAGGTGCCATTGACTTGGAATTCCAGTTTCCAAAGAATATGGTGTTCATTAGAAAGAATTAACAGAAGGCGATTGGAAAAACAGAAAGAGGAGACCGGTTATTATAAAAACAGACAAATTGACATTTTAATAAATGAATAAAAATATAAGTAAAATATCATTATTCCCATTCCCGTCTCATTCGCTTCCGAAAACGGAGAATGTCAGATTGGCTTCTGCTGTCTACAATAAAAAGATGAGTAAATAGCTAACTAAAACATCAAATACTTTACAGTAAATTACAAAATAAAAAAAAGAATAAAGATATGACGTGTACGAAGACTGACATCACACATATGTCAGCTCAAACCTATTCATTTGTTTGTTTGTCTGTTCGTCTTCACGACGCGTCAGCTTGACGAATGAGAATAAATATTTACGTAAAAAAAAAAAAAAAAGAATCATTGTGGTTGATGCCTGACATCACCCAAACGGCGGTTTCCTTCAGACCCATTATTCACATGTCTGTGCCTTCGTATGTCTGTGAACGTTCGAGAGATGGGTGTCGGCTGTGTCAGTACCAGCAGATGGGGTTATGCAATAAAAAAAAAAAAAAAAGACGTGTCCCACTTACATTCATTCGCTCAAACTTTCGTTTGATTCGTGTTCTGACATTCGACCCGTTCATTGTAATACTTATGTTTTATATATATATATATATATATATATATATATATATATATATATATATATATATATATATATATATATATATATATATATATATTTATATGTAATACACACACATACATGCATATATATACTGTACACGGTATATATACATATATATAGATGCATATATATATATATTATATTTATTTTATTTATTCATTTATTTCCAGAGATTCAATTGAAACCAGGTAAGTTTCTTTCTCTCTTTAGGCAAGCATGAATACATTTGATAAAATCCATCAGAATCTCTACGCCACTGGCACTGATTGATTGACTGAAGACTGTGAAAAGTAACATAAATTTATATATACAAAGAGTTGATAGTCTGAAATAAACTGGAAAAAAAACACATAAAAAATTCTCTAATTAGCTTTGAATAATCCCTTACCTGAACTAACAAAGGCTAATTCATTCGTTATGAGAATCATGTTTAAACAGCATAAATGTATTTTCGAAAACGGAACAGTGTACTTTTTTTAAAAATTACTTTAACATACATGTACATGTGTACTCATATACACATGTACATATAAGGTATATTACACGCACACACATACACATTTTATATATATATATATAAAATGTGTGTGTAACAAATATGAACATACGTATACGAGTACACATGTACATGTATGTTAAAGTAATTTTTTTTTTTTAAAGTACAAAGCACGTTAAAAGAAGAAGATTGTTCCTCTTTCGAAAATACACTGATGCTGACTAAACACATTACACACACACACACACACACACACACACACACACACATATATATATATATATATATATATATATATATATATATATATATATATATACATATACACATTATATATGTGTATATATACATACATATATATTTATGTATATACATATATATATATATATATATATATATATATATATATATATATATATATATATATATATACATATACATATATGTACGTATGTATATAAGTACACAGCGTAAACATTTACATAAATGCAATCGCACTTGAAAATCAATAAAGAAAAAATACTTCTTTCAATTTTCAAGATTATATTGTGCCTGCTTGTGCGCGCGCGCGCATTCGTGTACCTACACAAATCAATAACCTTCCCGCATAAAAACCCCAGTTATGAAGCCGTCCATAAACAACGTTTTCTCGCCTCTACATTAACGTAATGAAGGAGACAGGGCCTCCACATTAAGCTAATGAACTCGGCGTCGGCCATTTGCGAACAAGGCAGGCGCCGTTTGAGATGAACAGGAGCTACTCAGTCAGAAATGACATCCCGATTTCTCTTCTCCTCCCACAGCATAACTAATGGATGTCCAGGGAGCAGAAAATCCCGTCAGAAAAAACGCGAGAGTAGGCCTTATGCCTCAGTGGCTGCTGACACGGCCCAGGGAGATTGACTGACTTGGCTGTCTTCTCGCTCTGTTGCTGTAGCATTGCTAATTATTTCTCGTTTTTTTTCTTGCTAATTGACGAAATTGGATGCAATTTCAGTCTAGTTTCTTTTTGGTAAATTAGTTTTTGAGTTTTGGGGGTTTCCTGAGGGGAATCTGATTGTTGACGGAGTTAAAATCTTCTATGATAGCCATATTGATTTCATTTCATATTTTCACTAAGGATAAGCTTTATTTCTTATGATTTATAGCATAAAATGGGTGTGATTCACTTTGACGAAGCTCTTGTTTTACAGAGAAGTCAATCTATTCATCAATAACATTACTAACACTTCAAAAATCAAGATGATTATATATCTGTCACCCTTTGCCTGTAACTTCAATTTCTCTCTCTCTCTCTCTCTCTCTCTCTCTCTCTCTCTCTCTCTCTGTGCAGGATGATTTCCCTTTGAAGACCTCTTGTGTCTATAGTCTGCTGACTGTGCTTAAGGGTTTTCACAGCTGAAGACTACAGAAAGAAAGATAGTTAAATAGTTCAGTTCATTTCATCTGCTGCTTTGTATTATCATTACTTTAACTGATAAGATAGTAGAAACGCTTGTATTATTATTATTATTATTATTATTATTATTATTATTATTATTATTATTATTATTATTATTATTCAGAAGATGAACCCTATTCATAAGGAACAGGCCCACCACAGAGGCCACTGACTTGAAATTCAAGCTTCCAAAGATTATGGCGTTCACTCGAAAGAGTACCAGAAGGTAAAGGGAAATACAGAAAGAGGAGATCACTTATTAGAAAAACAGATAAATTACCAAATAAATAAATAAATAAATAAATAAAAGACAAAACAGAAAAATAAATAAATGAAAATGTCAGCAATGTACTACCTCCACTCTAACCGATCCGAAACACCAACGTAGGCTCTCAGTCGTCAAATCAAAACAGATGGCACCTTTTTGCAATGACAGGTAGGAGCAATTAAAGGTTATATACAGGTCGTGATTTAACCTCGCCCTAACATCAGCCTCCTCTTGTAAAACGAGAGGGAGAACGAGAGTGAACAAGAGTGAATAGGAGTGAAACTTTGTTATAATTCTTAATATTGTTTTATACTATTATTTTCCACATAATTTCTGTCATTATCATCATTATGAATTCTATTTTTTCTACTTCTTCAGCAACTGTGTGATACTGCCGATTATTGGTTTTATTTATCATGTTATTTTATGTATCTAGACTGTGTGTTTTGTATTATATTGGTATATTCCATGTATATGGCCCTGAGCTGAAATAAATGATATTATTATTATTATTATTATTATTATTATTATTATTATTATTTAAGACAAAGGTCAAGCGCTGGGACCTACGAGGTCAATCACCGCTGAAAGGAAAATTGAAAGTAAAGAGGTTTAAAAGGTGGAACAGGAGGAAAACATTTTGCAGTTACACTATGAAACAATTGTTAGGAGTGGTTGGAAACGAAAACGGAAGATATAACGTAAGATATACGAATGGAGGTACAGTAAAATGAATGACAGGGGGTGCAGCCAGGGGCCGAAGAGACGCTGCAAAGAACCTTAAGTAATGCATACAGTGCACCTAGTGAGGTGCACTGACAGCACTTAACCCCCTACGGAGATAAGAGTGACGGGGGTGGGGAGGGGGAAGAATTTGGAATGCTGTCATCGGCGAGATCTGTCACTCGAGGCTAAACCACTTCGTGATCTGAGCAAATAGGTCGGGAGACATTTTTAAGCGCCGTAGGAGGAACAATAAAAGAAGTAGCGGTTCAGCGGCTTGTTTCAAATGTAAGGCTGTGTCACGTTCCGCCTGGTGGTGACAATTGGCTGGAATAAAGACCTTTATTTTTATTTTTATTTTTTTTTGGGGCTACTTCCTCGGTTGGTCGAAGCACCTGTTGCAGGTGCGATGTTAAGCCTCGATAGTTAAGTCAGTGGAAAGGTTTAATGAGTGAGTGTATGTGTATGTGTTTGTGTTTTTGTATGTATGTGTCTTTCTGTATGTGTATACATACAAGAATTCATAAGGTAAGAGACGAAGTTGAAATAAGAATTTCTATCGTACAGAGTTACCAGTGATTCATAAATAATTATAACACATTTGTTATAATCAAGACCACCGAAAATAGATCTATCTTTCGGTGGTCTCGGTATAATGCTGTATGAGCCGCGGCCCATGAAACTCTTAGTCGGCCGTGGTGGCCTGTGTTGTTGCGTTGCCAGGAGCACGATCATGGCTAACTTTAACCTTAAATAGAATAAAAACTACTGAGGCTAGAGGGCTGCAATTTGGTATGTTTGATGACTGGAGGGTGGATGATCAACATAACAATTTGCAGCCCTCTAGCTTCAGTAGTTTTTAAGATCTCAGAGCGGACAGAAAAAAGTGCGGACAGAAAATGGTGTGGACAGAATAAAGTGCGGACGGACAGACAAAGCCGGCGCAATAGTTTTCTTTTATAGAAAACTGAAAACTAAATAAACAATAATTATCAATTATCATCAATAACTAAAATCCTCATTGGCACGAGTAGTGATCTAGCGCCAACACTTTATTGTTTTTTTTTTCTTTTACATTTTTTCAATCTTATTTAATCAAGTTTCCGTTTTTCTCCGAAAACTCAATTACAATCTCGTTTGGCTTCAATTACCGGCATATTCCTTATTCCTCTCGGTAACCTTTCCTTTGATCTTCGGAAAATATTTGGAAATAATCTATCGACAGGTCAAAGTTAATATTTCACATTGGATCTGACTGATAGAAAATAGAATATAGAATTTTGGCCAAAGGCCAAGCGCTGGGACCTATGAAGTCATTCAGCACTGAAAGGGAAACCGAGAAATAAAAGGTTTGAAAGGTGTAACAGGAGGAAAACCTCGCAGTTGCACTATGAAACAACTTTTAGGAGAGGGAGGAAAGTAAGATGGAAGAAAGAGAATATGAACGGAGGTACAGTAAAAGGAACGAAAGGGGTTGCAGCTAGTGGTCGAAGGGACGCTACAAAGAACCTTAAGTAATGCCTACAGTGCAACACAGACGGCACTACACCCCACCCCTCCAGTAGAGGTATGACTATCTTATGAGAGTATCTCAAAATTAATGGTCTAGGAGTGATTTTTGTTTATCGCTTGACGCCAGGTAGAGGTAAAAAAAAGTCAATCAATCAATTTACTTTTAAGGCTGATTCTCTCCTTTTGTGATGAAGTAATTTCGTTTTAGCGATTAGAGTAAATAGGACCTAACATGATTTTTTAAAATTGACTTTTGAATAAAAATGTCTGCTTCACGAACCGTAAGAACGACCATAACCAGGCTGCTCGTCAGTGCACCTCATGCGGTACACTGTAGGCATTGCCTAAGGTTCTTTGCAGCGTCCCTTCGGCCTCTAGCTGCAACCCCTTCCATTCCGTTTACTGTACCTCCTTTCATATTCTCTTTCTTCCGTCTTACTTTCCACCCTCTCCTAACGATTGTTTCATAGTGCAACTGCTTTGAGGTTTTTCTGCTGTTACACATTTCAAACCTTTTTTTATTGTCAATTTCCTCTTCAGCGCTGAATGATCTCATAGGCCCCAGTGCTTATTGGCCTTTGGCCAAAACTCAATATTCTATTCTATTCACTACCAGGCTGTTAAGAATCTCTCTCTCTCTCTCTCTCTCTCTCTCTCTCTCTCTCTCTCTCTCTCTCTCTCATATGTGTACATTTAG
This sequence comes from Macrobrachium rosenbergii, assembly GCF_040412425.1. NCBI lineage: Eukaryota > Metazoa > Arthropoda > Malacostraca > Decapoda > Palaemonidae > Macrobrachium > Macrobrachium rosenbergii. The sequence continues at coordinate 3,248,574 of NC_089759.1, read as the reverse complement.
CAGATTATTTATTTGATGATTCTACGCAGCTTATTACTTATGGAACTTCATATCTGGAAAACCAAAACTCCTCGTGCAATAAGGTCGAGCCTACTAAATATGATTTCTCATTTTAGGCAAAAACATCCTTTTAAAAAGGAAGTGTAACGATTTCCAAAGTGGTAAGATGAAACTATAAACCGTCCAGAGTATAAAGTGATGGCGGTAATAAAAAATCTACAAACAACTATACAAAAGAAAATAACAAATAACGAAACAAGACAACAACAAGAGAAGGAACACTGAAACCGGGAGATTCCGGGAGCGTGAGTTTTGTTATTCAAGTTTGCATTCAACTTCTCTCCTTGAGGTTTCCTAACCCCATTTCCTCAGGGCTCCCCAACCTCCTGGGGTCCCCTCCTCACACCCCTTAGGATTCTCTACCAAACCCCAATCCCCAACACCCTGGGGGTTTCCAGCCAACTCCCCCCTACCTTCCGCCCAGAGGCTCAGTACACAATAGGAAGGGCCAGTCATGAATCTCAATTGTATACACAATACACTGTAGCCTACGTCAACAATACTGTAGGCACGTGCGCGCGCGCTTTCGCGCTAACGTGCAGATGCACGGAAAGCCGTACACACACGTTACCTGCACGCACTGCAAATAATCCTACAAGAGACTATCATGTTTATGCTTCAGAGAAACTTTGTGTGTCTTTCTCTGAGTACCATAGATGGAAATTTTATTTCACAGTCATTACTCTCTCTCTCTCTCTCTCTCTCTCTCTCTCTCCGATAGCTCTAGGGCTTCAAATGTGGTCCCTGCCGCTAGCAATAGATCCATATAGATTCTACTGAAATTGGAAAATTGTAATAAATTGGTGTTTGTTTCAAGTACGAGCTATGACTGCTAACATCTTAAACAATCCCGTCTTTTACAATCATTTGTAAACGCTAATTATGAAATTATAGTTATAAAATGAAAATCAGGTTGTTACAGAAATTAGATCTGGAAGGTTTTATCTGAGAAAGAAGATACCTTTGCATCCATCACTGCCAGAAAAATCTAAGAATATCTCTTCCGGAACACAAACACAGACATACATCGAACGGCTGGTGAACGGACAGACTGACAGACAGACAGACAGACAGACAGACAGACAGACAGACACACAGACACTCACACATTTATAAAATCCAAATTGTAATTACCTTTATTTCACCGAATATGGTGATAAGGAAAGTAATCCTTAATTATTTACTATACAAAGTCAGTAACTTTTGGCTTCAAAATTTTAGAAGCATCGATCAAATGCAAGAATTATATATTAGGAAGACGTAATAATAATAATAATAATAATAATAATAATAATAATAATAATAATAATAATAATATATAATAATAATAATAACGGAACTACGATGACCCAGCATATATGACATGAATCTTAATGTGAATTATGATTCAAGAATATCTAAAGCAAGCTAAATTTGTCAGCCTTGAGAATGATGTGGTCTTTTATAATGATTACAATGTTCAGTCGTTACAATGACAAATTGTGCTATAATGCTTCATTAACGCATAGAGGCCTGCGAGCTAAAGAATGATCTAGGAGAGTATTTAAAGTCTAAGAATACTCAGTATTTATAAAAATAAGACAGTTGGGGGTGTTTGGAAAATAATTGACAGATATAGTGTCTGAAAAATAATTATATTTAATTTAATTTGTATCAGATAGTTGAAAAATGATAAACAGAACTTAAAAATAAGTAACTGATAACAAAAAGAATGCCGCATATATATTCCTGCAGTTGAGTTTAATTATTATTATCAGTCAGAAGATGAACCCTATTCATATGGAACAACCCCACCAAAGGGGCCACTGACTTGAAATTTAAGCTTCCAACGAATATGGCGTTCATTAGGAAGAAGTAGGAGGAGGTCAAGAGAAATGCAGACAGAAGAGATCACTTATTAAAAAAGAAAACGAATAACGAGCAAATTAATAAATGTAAACAAAATTAAGAAGTGAAAATAATAATCACTATACCTGGCGACTCGTAACCTGAGTCGTGAAGATGATCAAATTCTCTCACTGACTCATAATGCGACTCAGACTCGACGCTCTCAGTGTCTTCCGTTGTTCTGTGGTTGTTGTTCTTCCCTGATTCGTTATTGTTGTTGTTGAGCTCATCAGTTTTTGTCTCGTCAAACGGACGAGCCAAGTTCTGGCTTCTGTCATTCTGTTCACTCTGATTCACAGACATTTTCCCATTTTGGTCTGAGGAATCTTTCACATCACAGACGTTCCCCGGTTCCTCATCAACGGCCTCATATAGAAGAAGCCCCTCGTAGCTCTCCTCGCTGTCACCTCTGATTTCACTGTAAGCGTCACTGTTGGTGTGGTCACTGGCTGTATAGTAGAGGGAATCTGCAGCAGACTCCTCGCTGTCTGTGTGATCGTCACTACTAGGAATACCCGTCGGTATAATGTCACTGTCCGTCAACCTCAGGTCACTGTTACCGTTTTGGGGTTCACTCGCTTCCCCTCTCTGAGATTTCTTCTTCTTCTTCTTCAGTGTAAGAGTTCCACATTCCTTGAGAGAGGATTCTGGCGCGTATTCAGCCATATCACCACACGATATGGAATCATCACACGTGATGAAAGTGGCGTTGGTGGTGTTGTTGGTGGTTTTGGTGCTGTCGGCGATGGTGTCGGCAGGCAGCACAGTGGCAGCAGCCTCGGCCATGTCTCGGGTTGAATGGCAGGTGTTGAAGAGGGTGCTGTCAGGGCCTCCCCCAAGAACAACAGCTTCGTCACGCTCGGCGCAGTGACCGCCTCTGGTGGGGCGCAGTAGAGTCTGCCCACCGAGAGGGCTTCCATTCCTCTCTTGGTTCTTCTTATTTCCTGTTGCCTCTCCGTTGGTTACCGAGGGTTTCGCTTTGGTTCTGGTGAGGGAAGCATATCCATCAGGGATACGCTTGCTAGCCCTTGGGAGCGTCCATGTACTTCCTTTTCCCTTCGGAGGACGTAGAGGAACTCTCTCATTATCAAAAGGTCTTGTTAACGACTGGTGGCTTTCTTTGTAACACATGACTTCCGAGTAACTTTCTCTGGGGATATGTTTACTCAACCCGACGTCCAACGGAGGGGGGCTTGCAGCCCCACTGATTAGCTGGTGATTTCCACTGCGTTCGTCGGTCGAGCGATTTGCTAAATGAGATCGAGTGGAAAGGGTGGTGAGGTTGTCTATTTTCCTCAGTAATTCTGGCGGCTCTGCGTCGAGATATTCACTCCCCGGCTCCATAGACTCTGGGGGGCTACACAAAATTTGGGAAATGGTGTTCACGAGGCTGACGTCCTCTCTTTTAGTCAGCTCGTACGAATTCTCGTACAGACTTTCTAATCCATCCTCGATGCTGCAGACGCCGCTGATATCTAGCTGACTGTCTGGAACGTCCTGGAATCCGGGTTCTTCGCCAGCTACATCAGCTGTAGTGGATGAGGAATGGCGATCAATTAGTGACTGTGCTTCCTGGGGTTTGAATCCACCCAGCATATCCGCTGACATACTTTCTACCGACTTTCTGTTGAGGGCCTGATTGTCTGCGAGGGCCTCTTGGTCTTCGCAAACCGTCATTTCAGTCAGGATTGACGAAGGATCGCCACCATCGATCATTTCGTAAATGGGCTCTTTTGGGTCATTATCAGACCCTCCGCCACCGCTAATTTCGATCATGTTGCTGTTGACAGTTATGTTGTAGCCAGGGGCGTCCCTGGAAGCTACCGGAGGCGGAGCTCTAGGTCCATTTTCTGCGGAAGGGGCGCTCAGTTCGACAACGGCCTTGTGGACTCTGACGCTGCGAAGAGTTCCTTCTTCTGCAGTCGACTGGTGGGAAGTGGGCAGCAAGACTTCCTTACCGCTCGTAACCACGAGCCTAGTTACTAATTGGTCTTGGCCCTCATCCTCCTCCTCCTCCTCCTCCCCCGCCTCCTCCCGAGGGCTTCTTCCAGGTCCCCCGCCTCTTTCACTTCCGTTTTCGACGTCGACGACGACGAAGTCGATCCCGTTTTCTTTGCGGTCGTGTTTCGAGCTCTCTTGGAAGGGGCCGTTCTGAGTCACTCCGACTTCTTCTGCCCCGCTTTTCAGTTTCCGGAGGCTCTCTCTGTAGGCCTTTTCGAGTCTGCGCTGCTCCCTTCTGCGGGAATTGAGGCAGTTGAGGAAGAACAGCGTCTGCACGCAAGTGTACGTGAGGCCTACTAGGCCTAGGACGAGCACTTCCAGCATTATTATTAGATGAAAGACGGAAACCAGAGGTTGACCACAATACCACCCGCGAAATCCATCATGTCATCGACCCAATCACGTCACAAAAAAGCAAAGTTGATATTTTCAATCACCTGCAAGAGAATAATTAATCAATAACGGACCGTCATTCACGAGAGAAAGATATCTCGAGAAGGCGCGAGAAGGTTCTGGCGCTTTCATATATCACTTAATTTCGTTCGAGGAGGAGGGAGAGGAGGATTTAGGTGGTCCTCATAATTGCCGAAAATTTCTGAGTCATTATTTCACTCTCACGAGTTTCTCTTCCCCTCCTCCTCTTCCTCCTCCTCCTCTCGTCTTCGCAAGCTTGGCTCTCTCACGAGATTAGTCCTTGGTCTTGTCTCATTTCGATTCTTCTCAAGAGACGATTAATGTGGTCAAAGAGTGAAATTGGCTTTCAGTTAATTGAGTGTAAATTAAAAATGAAATAGTGGATATATATATATATATATATATATATATATATATATACACACACACACACATACACATATATATATATATATATATATATATATATATATATATATATATATATATATATACCTATATATATATATATATATATATATATATATATATATATATATATATATATATATATATATATATATATATATTATAGAACTGTGTCATATTGTAAAATTTACAATTAGATGATGAGTGGTTTGATAGCAGTAACAATAAAATTCGTGCAAAACATAATAATAATAATAATAATAATAATAATAATAATAATAATAATAATAATAATAATAATAATAATAAAAAGTGAAAGAAACTAATTAAAGATATCATCAACTGGATCTATAATTATCACTTCTCGTTCAAAGCGATTTTAATTATTCTGAAACTTCATTTCAGAGCTAACTACTTTTGCACGGACGTGATCTCACAATATGAATACTGAGTCTAATATACTAAAAAAAAAAAATACTCACGAGTCTTCAATGGAGAAAGAAATTCACAGCTATGTATGGGTACATATATCTAAAAATAAATCTCTACAGAGAGCTTTCTGGAATCTGTTCGATTCCCCTTTTTAATCTCTATATTGAAAAATAAATCTCTACAGAGAGCTTTCGGGAATTTGTTCGATTCCCCTCTTCAATCTCTATATTTTAAAAATAAATCTCTACAGATTCCCTGTATTCTAAAAATAAATCTCTACAGAGAGCTTTCTGGAATCTGTTCGATTCCCCTTTTCAATCTCTATATTTTAAAAATAAATCTCTACAGATTCCCTGTATTCTAAAAATAAATCTCTACAGAGAGCTTTCTGGAATCTGTTCGATTCCCCTTTTCAATCTCTATATTTAGAAACAAATCTCTATAGAGAGCTCTTTGGAATCTGTTCGATTCCCCGTTTTAATCACTGTATATAAAAATAAATCTCTACAGACAGCTTTCTGGAATCTGTTCGCTTCCAGAGAGCTATCTGTAGAGATTTATTTTTAGATATACTGTATGTACTCATACATAACTGTGGATTTCTTCCTCCACTAATTCAAATATTTGGAGGTTACCAGAACAAGTTCTACTGAAGCACACGTGCATTGAAACTTGGGAAATTCGGGGTCTCATGGCTTAAAAAAATGAGTAAAAAATGCGCCGAAGTTTCGTCGGCGCAACCGAGTTTTCTGTACAGCTACTACAGTGTATAATCAAGGCCACCGAAAACAGATCTATCTTTCGGTGGTCTTGGTATAATGCTGTATGAGCCGCGGCCCATGAATCTTTAACCATGGCACGGTGGTGGCCTATCCCATATTGTTGCCAGAAGCATGATTATGGCTAACTTTAACCTTAAATAAAAACAAAACTATTGAGGCTAGAAGGCTGCAACTTGTTATGTCTGATGATTGGATGGTGGATGATCAACATACCAATTTGCAGCCCTCTAGCCTCAGTAGTTTTTAAGATCTGAGGGCTGACAGAAAAAAGTGCGGTCGGACAGACAAAGCCGGCACACTAGTTTCCTTTTACGGAAAACTAAAAATTAAATAAAAACTCTCGGTTTGAAAAAGGTAAATTAAGGATCCCAAAAATCTTAGTGTTACAAGTTGTACATGAAAGATGTCCCTAAATAGGTAACCATTCAGACTCTACGATTCAGTGACTGTTTTATTCCCTAAAACAATTCTCCTTGCATTTGGATAATTTATCTACATTTTTATCAACTTACTTGCTCATTTGTTCATTTATTTTTTCAAAATAAGAGATCTCTTCTTTCTGTATTTCCTATTACCTCCTCTTACTTCTTTCCAATGAGCACCATATTCTTTGGAAGCTTGAATTTCAAGTCAATGGCCTCTTTGGTGGACTTGTTCAATATGATTAGGGTTCATGTTCTTAATAATAATAATAATAATAATAATAATAATAATAATAATAATAATAATAATTCCTAAATTCCTAAAAGAAAAAGGATTTGGTGAGGTTATGGGTTGAGGGAAGAAGGGTCTCAACCTCACTCGACCTCACACAAGGTCAAACTCAGTGCCCACATCTAGCAACAGGTTAGAAGAAGAAAACAGTAAAAAGAAAAGCGATTTGATGGGGTTATGGGTTGAGGAAACACGGCTCTCAACCTCGCAAAACCTCTCT
>NC_089759.1:3231656-3239156 GCF_040412425.1 Macrobrachium rosenbergii | reverse complement strand
CTAGAGGGCTGCAAATTGGTATGTTGATCATCCATCCTCCAGTCATCAAACATACCAAATTGCAGCCCTCTAGCCACAGTAATTTTTATTTTATTTAAGATTTAAGTTAGCCATAATCGTACTTCTGGTACCGCTATAGGTACCGACAGGCCATCACCGGGGCGTGACTGAAAGTTTCATGGGCCGCGGCTAAGAGTTTCATGGGCCGTGGCTGAAAATTTCATACAGCATTATACGCTGTACAGAAAGATCTATTTCGCCGAAGAAACTTCGGCGAATTTTTTGCTTGTTATTTAATTGAAGCTACATTTAACATAAGACAGATCACAGTAGTTCCCAAAATGGACAACAGAGGGCACTAGCGGTCAACGAACACCCACTGATCATTCACTAAACGAAAGTCTCACTAAAGCACTGGCAATTATCTTGAATGGTTTCCATTCTTTCTGAGTTTCTCTGGGAGCGAAATGGTTCAGCAACAACTCAGGAGGAAATTTTTCTTTTCCCATGGGAGTTTAGTCGAGAGAGAGAGAGAGAGAGAGAGAGAGAGAGAGAGAGAGAGAGAGAGAGAGAGAGAACTTTGGGAGATATTTCTAAATGGTTTTTGGGCTTTATCGTAAAATGATTTCATGACATTATGTGAAAGATTATTAAAAACTATTGTGTGAAAAATTTCCCAGAAATTTTACCAAGAAGATCTAGAGTGATGTGACTCTAAGAAATTAAAGAGAGAGAGAGAGAGAGAGAGAGAGAGAGAGAGAGAGAGAGAGAGAGAGAGAGAGAGAGAGAGAGAGACTTTGGGAGACATTTCTAAGTGGTTTTCTAAGTGGTTTATCAGCTTTATCACAAAACGATTTCATGAAATTGTGAAATATCACTAAAACTATTGTGTAAATTTTTCTTAGAAATTATACTAAGAAGAAAGTTTATTGTGACGCGACTTCAGTAAATAAATAAATAAGAAGTATGATTATAGCATGAAACGACTCATGAGAAATTAAATAAAAAATTGAGGATTTTGTGTGAATAGATTTCTGGGAATAATAAAAAAAAGTTTGGGTTTAGGGTGAAATGATTTTTTATAAATTACAGACATAAGGAAATAAAAAAAAAATTACAGTTTTATGGGAAAGGGATCCTTTTTTTCTGTATTTCCCTTTACCTTCTCATATTTCTTTCTAATGAACACCATATTCTTCGGGAGCTTGAATTTCAAGTCAATGGCCCGGGTGGTGGGCTTGTTCCCATATGAACAGGGTTCATCATCTGAATAATAATAATAATAATAATAATAATAATAATAATAATAATAATAATAATAATAATAATAATACTGAATCGGAATCGAGAGGCAAAATTAGGGATTTTGAAGCGACTGAGGAAATGTAATTTAAACTTGAAACCAAAACATCCTAATTAGTTACAAAAGAGAGAAACAACGAGAATAATCAATGGTTAAAGGTAAAAAATAAATAATTAAAGATAAATACATTTAACAGAAAGATAAGATAAATGTATTAAAAAAAGATAAAAATATTAAACAAAAAGATGAAGATATGTAAATGTAAAATCTAATCTAATGTGCATGGCTTATAGCTGGAAAAATAAGGATCTAATTACAAAAAGAAGTGAGTACAACAGACTGCGATTTATCTTTATAAGGGATGATGCTTATATCAATATTTGAATCATATATATATATATATATATATATATATATATATATATATATATATATATATATATATATATATATACACACATACACACACACATGAATAATCGTCTATGCAAAACCATTCACTTGCAAATATATCTGAATAAACAAATCGTTCTTAGAATAATATTGACTAATATAATGTCTAAATCTCGCAGACGCTGCTGAGGGAGAGATACAATAAGATAAATGAGAGTATAAGACCGCTTCGAAATCATTAAACTTCGGTTAACATTGACCATATGTTGTATTCTCACGTCACGACACCCCCTCCCCCAACCCCCTCGTCAAAAGTGGTGTAATGAATGGTAAGAGTATTTGCTGGTGCGGAGAGGCAAGAGAAAAAGATCTCCAGATATGGTCTCAGCAATTAGGACCTATGCCAGTTGAATTTATATATTCATGGAGGTATAGAGTCTAGAGAACAGAATGATCACCTTGACAATAAACACAATTAAAAAATGCGCCGGAGTTTTCTGTATATCGTATAATATAGGCAACGAAAATAGATCTATCTTCCTGTGGTCTCGTATAATGCTGTATGAGTCGCGGCCCACAAATCTTTAACCACGGCCCGGTGGTGGCCTGGCCTATATCGTTGCCAGACGCACGATTATGGCTAACTTTAACCTTAAATAAAATAAAAACTTCTGAGACTAGACGGCTGCAATTTGGCCTGTTCGATTATTGGAGGGCGGATGATCACCATGCCAATTTGCAACCCTCTGGCCCCAGTAGTTTTTAAGATCCGAGGGCGGACAGAAAAAGTACGGACAGAAAAGAGTGCGGACGGACAGAACACCTTTCAGTGTGTATGATGAAAGCTGTGTAGGGTCTAAGATCTCAGTAATCAGTTCCTATGCCAGTTGAATTTATATATTCATGAAGGTACAGAGTCTAGAGAAAAGAATGAACAGCTCTACAATATAATGAAAATAATGACCGATTCTTAACAAATTTCAGTAGGTATGATGAAAACTGCAATGGATCACAATGAAACCTGAGGCATAACAGACTAAGAATATAAGAAAATGAAAAGAACTATGAAATATATGATAGTCATACATTATTTCCTCATTAACAGCTTTTCAGTGAATCTTTTGTATTATGAAATTATATCACTACAGTTCCAGATTCGTTTTGGGGGGTACCTAGGGATTTTGCTTCTGCAAAAGCAAAACACTGAAAAATGTATTTGCTTTTTTTTTCTCCTCTGCTGTCTTAAGATAGGATATAATTTGTAGATTGTACAAAGGAAGATATATATATATATATATATATATATATATATATATATATATATATATATATATATATATATATATATATATATATATATATATATACGTCGTGTTATGTAAACTCATTACTTACAAATATGCCACAGGACTGTTTACTATAAAATCATGTAATCGTCCACTCCTTCTTCCTTTCTTTCAGAAATTCAGATAGAAGGGGAATAAACAAAAATATAAATACAGTACATAAATAAATAAATAAATAAATAAATAAATAAATAAATAAATAAATAAATAAATAAATAAATAAATAAATAAATAAATAAATAAATAAATAAAAATTCATAAGTAAATGAAGTGCATCAAATGAGCATCCATCAACAAACACGAATTAATGTCCAGTGAAAGATACTTTTTCTCTGATTTAGGAAATGTCAAGTTCTGTTTCCATGAAAAAAAATTAATATATACAGAGTTTTTATTTCATATAAACACCACTTCTATGGCTTATTACACACCAGACAACTTCACAACACGACAAAATAATTTTTTTTATCGATGCCTGAAATATTATTTTGCGTGGCAACTCATGCACGACGGTGTAAAGAAAAAAAATCTAAATAAAAATAAAAAGCATTAGCGATGCTTTGAGCTCACTTCATTAGTCACTGCATAGTCACTGACACGGCAATAAAATATTAGGAAATAAAGGTAAAAATTTAGTTTTTTTTTGTAGTTTTTTTGGTAGATGCTTTTTATCATCATCACTTATAGTACGTAAGAGTACCATTATACTATCCGATAACTGATTTTCATATTTTCATTAATTTTTTGTTTTTATAAAGATGAACCGGTATTCTGCATAACGCTACATCTCAGAATACTACGACAGGGAGTACCGTACACTGTCGCACGGACGGACGAGGAAAGACTGTACAGACAGCACCACGACGAGTGTACCGAGGACGTGTGCGGTACACAGTACGTACGGACTGAGTGGGGTTACACATGCGACACACAGCACGACTGTAAATAAACTGAACGCCTGCAGACGCCAGATGCGTCGGACCTTTTAGAAAGCTCTCAAAGCCACTACCACACCGCTCACTTAGTCTCTCTCTCTCTCTCTCTCTCTCTCTCTCTCTCTCTCTCTCTCTCTCTCTCTCTCTCTCTCTCTCCGCCGTGTGCTTTCCTGCCCGTTTTCCGCAAAAGCTCGTAGACTGTGACGTGATCGTAGGATTTTAGTTTTAATCTAATTGCTTATGAAAGAAAGTGGCGAGTGAAAGGATTGGCTTTCCAAACTTTCGGTTTCCTTAAGGTTTTTTTGACTGTTTTAATTAGTATCGTTATATATATATATATATATATATATATATATATATATATATATATATATATATATATATATATATATAGGACCAAGGGCAGAGGAAGACGTCCATAATAACGGCATACCTTTATTTGTGCTTACGTTTCAAGACATCTGTCTCATTATCAAAGCTAGAATAAGTAAAATATAAATATAAAATCAGACTCATACTTAAAATTACAATCAAAATATAAAAAAAAGGTTATACAAAAGAAAGACAAAATTAAGAAGACCGTTACCGTTTGTACGGAGTATAAAAGTAGAGTGACATAAACAAAGAATTCCAGGCCGGGGTAAACTCACGTCAGGTACAGAGTTGTTGAGGTAGTTTGATAATGAGACAGATGTCTTGAAACGTAAGCACAAATAAAGGTATGCCGTTATTATGGACGTCTTCCTCTGCCCTTGGTCCTGTTTGCCTCGGTTGATAGCAGCCACCTGTATACCCTCTCAGCTATATATATATATATATATATATATATATATATATATATATATATATATATATATATATATATATATATATACATACAGGTTATTGCAGGCAGACTTACATATTTGGATATTTTCATAATGGTCTTTACGTAAGTATAGGAACGCACGTAATCAGTATATATTCTCACAAAGAAACACACACATATATACAATATATATACATACATTTGCGTTAATATAACTGCACAACATCCTTACACAATAAGCAGATCCAAAACTGACATAAATGACAGTAATCAGGAGAGTACTAGCAATTATCTAATTGCCTGACAACAAAACAGTGACTGACTTTACCGAGATTTACAAATGCTCTTGTATTTATTGAACTGTTTACTGTCTAGATTTACAAGTGCTCTTGTATTTATTGAGCTGTTTACTTTCTAGATTTACAAGTGCTCTTGTATTTATTGAACTGTTTACTGTCTAAGTTAATTTGCGTCAAATTCTTCCCTTTGCAAGGAGTTTCCGTCAACTTTCCCTAATTATTATTATTATTACTATTATTATTATTATTATTATTATTATTATTATTATTATTATTATGATTATTATTATTATTATTATCCAATATCTTACTGCCTCATTTTATTATTGTATCTTTAAATGATAGGCTATGTTTGCTATTAAAATTGAGTCGATTTCCAATACACTGATCTCTACCTTATCTAAAAGGTTTTGTTCTCTACAGTTTTCTTTACTCCTCGTCCAGGCTTCGAAAGGAAAAAGTGATGAACAGGGAGGGAAGATAAAAACAAGTAAAAATTGCACCGAAGTTTCTTCGGCTCAATCGAGTGTTCTGTACAGCGTATAATCAAGGCCACCGAAAATAGTTCTGTCTTTCGGTGGTCTCGGTATAATGCGGCGGCCCATGAAAATTTAACCACTGCCCGATGGTAGCCTGTCCTATATTGTTGCCAGAAGCACGATTATGGCAAACTTTAAGCTTAAATAAAATTAAAACCACTAAGGATAGAGGGTTGCAATTTGGTATGTTTGATGACTGGAATGTGGATGATCAACATACCAATTTGCGGCCCTCTAGCCTGAGTAGTTTTCAAGATCTGAGGGCGGACAGAAAGAGTTTGACAGAAAAAAATGCGGACGGATAGACAAAGCAGTCACAATAGTTCTCTTTTACAGGTAACTAGACAGTTAATTAACTAAAAATGGAACAACAAGCATCTCAGCTTATTCTTCTGGAGGCCGACAGGAGGGGCAACCCTATTTATTAAAAACTAATTCGTTACCATTTTTTTTTTATCTAAAATCAATATAATTTATCGTTGTACACACACTGCCCTTAAGAGAGTAGAGTATTAACAATATATTTTTTTTTCTTTTGCGGTATGTCAGTGGTTCGTTTATTTGACGCCAGGTTAACCAAGCAATAAATTTGGTACAGAGAGCACTTTACACTTGAGAAGTCAGGACAGCTAATAATTTAAGAAATATAATCTTAACTTGTAAAAGTGTATACTAGGAATCTTAAATTTGATAATGGAGAATATGATATGACAGGCTAAGTATTTCAGTTATTATTTTAAAAAATAGATAATGGTTTGCATCAGTGCTATTTACATCGTAAGTAATGATTGGTAAATAAAAAGTTTTTTATTATTATTATTATTATTATTATTATTATTATTATTATTATTATTATTATTATTATAATTATTATTATGAGTCCAAAATGTGCATCCTTTCATATGAAATATGCAAAAGGACCACAACTTACATTGCAGGCTTTTACTTAATGGAATGTTTACACGTGAAAGAGGGGAGAAAATGAAACCCCAAAAAATAACAAAGGGAGATATATATGTAAGCAAACCGTCAAAAGGAATAAAGTCGATAAACACAAGAAAACGATACAGATCGAAGTAAGAGCATCATTGGAAAACCTAATAAAATCTAAGACTCCAAATAAGTAAGAAGAAGAAAGACAAATTTCCCCGAATATTTTCCCAAGATCAGGTTAGTGACATGGGTCTCTTCTCAAAAATTTAGCCCTGAAAATCACACCGCCGATTCACATTAAGAGAAACCGCTTTTCACAGTTTCATTTGGACACGAAGAAGAAGAAGAAGGAGAAGAAGAAGGAGAGGAAGAAGAAGAAGGAGAAGAAGGAGAAGGAGAAGAGGGGGAGAGATTTGATTCCTGCATCATTACGAGACCGGGTAAATAAAAATGATCTCTTGGTAGAGAACGTTTTCACAAAAGATCTAAGCTTTGGAAAGAATTCGATGGAAAGGAAAAGGCTTTTCAAAGAATAACATGGTCCCCCAGAAAAAAACAAAAAACGACGCTCTCCCTCCTCCATGTAATAAAACCCATGCTCCCATTCCTCCATGTCCGAAAAAACCCACGTTCCCACAGCCCCATGTGCAAAAAAAGCCATGCTCCCACTACTCCATGTCCAAAACAAACCCACGTTCCCACTCCCCTATGTCCAAAAACCCACACGGCCAGCCCTAGGAGAGCTGTTAATCAGCTCAGCGGTCTGGTTAAACTAAGGTATACTTAACTTTTTCCCACTCGCCACGCCCTAGAAAAAAAAATACGTTCCACTCAGCCACGTTAAAAAAAAACCACGTTTCTCCTTCTCCACGTCAAAAAAAAAAAAAAAACCATCCTACCCTCCACAACGTCCAAAAGAAATCATGCCCCTCTCCCCCACGTCC
>NC_089759.1:3221656-3224156 GCF_040412425.1 Macrobrachium rosenbergii | reverse complement strand
CATGTTCATGGGAATGAAAATCCATAGACCTATAAATTAAGAATTTTTTTGAAAAGGTCAACATAGTCTTTTTCCTTTCCTGTTTTCTACTGGCCTGGGCTACATACGGTCACGAGGGTGATGACCCATAGGCCTATGCATTAAAAAAAATAAAATATCTGTTTTAAAGGTAAAAATACGAGAAAGCCGTTAACTAGGCTGAATGGACTTCCCCCTCTTGTTATGAATGACCCTAATTTTTAGGCCGGTGAAAATGGCTGTCTGTGACTTCGAGAAAGTCACTTCCGGTTCCTTCTTAATGAACGCTTTTAATCACTCTCCTAATTACCTTGCGCTCAACTTTTATAAAGACAGTGTGCGCCTCGGGTCTAACTTGGTGGTTTGGCCTGATTGATTGATTGACGTCAGTACTTAATCTTCGTCTCAGTCTTCCCGGTTGACAGGAAATGATACTGCCCCTATTTACGTGTTACCCAAGTTTGATACAAATCGCTATTATCTTTCGTAGGAATTCAGGCGCCCTGGTCCTCCCTACAGGGTTTTCGAGTAAGGTGTTAAACTGATGGGAATGTAAAAACTTATTTTGTGTAATATGGAGAACAGAAAGGGAAGTAAATGAATGATGAAATGTTGCACTACAGTGTAGCATATCATAAACATGTCGGCAACTTATCTCATACATGTAGCAAACATGTTGACAACAAGTCAACGACTGTGATCGGAGAACAAGTCTTTCGAACGCTGAATAATCCTATGAAACCCTGGTTACAACTACCAATAAGTTATTAACTGGTATTTGTGACATATGTATGATAAGTTGCCCACGTTTGTTTATGACCTTATACTGAAGTGTGGACGCATCTTTAGCTTTCCATAAACGTGTCAGCAACTTATCTCATACATATAGCAAACATGCGGACAACAAGTCAACGACTGTGATCAGAGAACAAATCTTAGACATGGTGAATAATCGTATGAAACCCTGGTTAGAATTAGAAATAAGTTGTTAACTGGTCTTCAATATGTTGGTGACATATGTATATGTTGCCCACGTTTGTTTATGACCTTATACTGAAATGTGGACGCATATTTAGCTTTCCATAAACGTGTCAGCAACTTATCTCATACATATAACAAACATGTCGACAACAAGTCAACAACTATGATCGGAGAGCATATCTATTCAACATGTTTGTGATATCTGTGCGATAAGTTGCCGACTGAGTATATGACATGTTTTTATGTAGTCTTTAGCTTTCATCCATACCCCCGAAGATAAATAAGAAAATGCGGAGTTTCCGTGAGCAAAATGGGCGGGCACATACCCTTCTTGCCCTCAGTACCCAGGTTCTCTGCTCTAAATACCATACACACACATCCATCCATCTTAAGAAAGGAGCAGGAATTACTGCGGATAATATTCACTCTTACTGAGAACGCCGTGAAGCTACCACAGACTAGGTCACGCAGAAAAGACTCGTGAGTCATCAGTTCACCGGTCATGATGCCCCTTTTGGAGGAGAAGAAGAAGAAGAAGAAGAAGAAGAAGAAGAAGAAGAAGAAGAAGAAGAAGAAGCTTTCGCCACAACTTTCACGCTTCGAGACCCGAACACGGAGTTGACGATCGGTTCCGTTCATTAGCATAACGAAGAGGCGGAAACCAGGTGTCATCGCCGTTCCCATGTCCGGGTATTTGACGCGTCCTATGCGGCTCCGTCAAATGAAGGAGTGGTGGAAGGAGTGGTAGTAGAAGGAGTGGTATAAGGGCTTGGAGTAAGGGGAGTGGGTAGGGGTTGGCTGGGAGGAAGAGTTAATTACCTGTTCCTGTAGGTTAACTGTAGAAGTCCGAGATTGTTCACTGTGAACGTACAGCTAAATTTTAAGGTCTGTTTCTCTTATTAGAGTCTCATCTTTAATTGTGATAAACATCTGTCTGATTTCATAATACACAAGTTCTTTTCTAAACAAGGATTTACCCTGGTTCTTTATTTGCACAAATTCGGGAGCTTTGGTGGGCCTCTTATTCAACGGTTTATAATACTTACACGAGTCTGCTTTTTAATAAATAATCTTTCTCAAATGTAGGAGTTTATGAAACTGGTCTGACAAAGAGAAACTATATGTCTGCTAATATTTGTACTTGCTTGTAAGATACTTATGTATATATATATATATATATATATATATATATATATACATATATATATATATATATATATATATATATATATATATATATATACATACATATATATATATATATATATATATATATATATATATATATATATATATATATATATATATATATATATATATATATATATATATATATATATATATATATATATATATATATATATATATATATATATATATATATCCATATATATATATATATATATATATATATATATATATATATATATATATATATATATAGTTTATATATATAAATATATATATATATATGTATATATATATATATATATATATATAT
>NC_089759.1:3206656-3216656 GCF_040412425.1 Macrobrachium rosenbergii | reverse complement strand
ATCACGTAGGTCGGGTCTGCTTCTCAGCTGAGGTTGGTAACACTTCATTCTCCCGAGAACCTGGAGCAAGACTTTGTTACTTAACCTTTGAAAGAGAAAGCAGGGGAAGACGACCAGGCAGAAGAATGAGAGGAAAAGCAACTTTCAATTAGAAGAAGAGGATTATTTGGCAGTTTTATTTTCTGAAAGTCAACGACACAACTGAATGGGATGAAACGACTACCAGCTCTCTTTATTTTCTTCGTGTCTTCGACATTTGACCCGATATTAGACTGTCAAATATATTTCGAAATATCATGAATGTACTGTATGAAATAACAGTGTTGCCAAATATTGACTTTCGCAATACATGTATAGCAATATTGCTGCTGCTCTCTTATTGTAGAAGCTCAACACTTTAATGTAAAAAACCTGTGAATATCGAAAGAGTTATGGGTATATGTACAGTATATATATATATATATATATATATATATATATATATATATATATATATATATATATATATAAATATATATATATATATATATATATATATATATATATATATATATATATATATATATATATATATATATATATATATATATATATATATATATATATATATATATATATATATATATATATATATATATATATACGTATGTGTGTATAATTAACTGACATGGAAAAAATGATAAAAATATATCTTTACATTTTTATAATTTTCAGCATTATTAAGCTTATGAAGAATCTCATTTTGCAATGAATCTAACAATGAAAATAAGCTGTGTATGTACACTTCAAGTCATATTTATATAAATATTATTTATTATAGTATTAAAAAAATTGTTTTTCCTATTATCAATAAAGTTATGATACCCGAAGTATTATTATTTTTAGTATTACATATGCGGTACCTTTCCAATCCTTCATCCCTAAATCCCACTCGTCTGCATCCCTTCCCAAATATACCAACCCCTCCCCCCCTCTTCCCAATCCCCTACCGCCCCTCCTCCAAACCATGCAACCATTCCCCTTTCTTCCCCCTCGGGAGGAGAAGGAACATGCGCACAGACCGCTTTCTACTAACCACAAATGCTTCTGAACGACACCTTTCTTTCCCACCTGGAAAAAATCTGATAATTTTATTACCTTCTTTAGGGTCTACGGACAGGTAAATCTCCCGGTTTCACTTTGACGCCTTTCTGCTTTGTTCTGTTATTTTTTTGTTTTTTTATTGTTTTTTTTAGGGGGGTCTGCTACCTGATTTTTTTTTATTGTGTTTTATTGTTTTTCTTTTGTGTGTTATGTGATTTTATGAGCTTTCGTTAAATCTTGTAACTGTACGATTCTCAGAATGAGTTAATTCATGAGTAATGAGTTAATTCAAGAGTAATGAGTAAATTCATAAGTAATGAGTTAATTCATGAGTAAAGAATAAACTTAAGAGTAATGAGTAAATTCACAAGTAATGAGTAAATTCACGATTAATGAGTAAATTCAAGAGTAATGAGTTAATTCAAGAATAATGAGTAAATTCATGAGTAACAAGTTACTTCAAGAGTAATGAGTTAATTCACAAGTAATGAGTAAATTTAAGAGTAATGAGTATATTCATAAGAAATGAGTTAATTCAAGAGTAATGAGTTAATTCATGAGTAATGAGTTGATTCAAGAGTAATAAGTTACTTCAAGAGTAATGAGCTAATTCATGGGTAAGGAGTTAATTCAAGAGTAATGAGTTAATTCAAGAATAATGAGTAAATTCATGAGTAATGAGTTAATTCAAGAGTAATGAGTAAATTCATGAGTAATGAGTAAATTTAAGAGTAATGAGTTAATTCGAGTAATGAGTAAATTCAAGAGTAATGAGTAAATCCAAGAGTAATGAGTTAATTCAAGAGTAATGAGTAAATTCAAGAGTAATGAGGTAATTCAAGAGTAATGGGTAAATTCACGAGTAATGAGTTAATTCACGAGTGATAAGTTAATTCAAGAGTAATGAGTAAATTCAAGACTAATGAGTTAATCCAACAATAATGAGTCAATTTAAGAATAATGAGTAAATCTAAGAGAAATGAGTAAATTCGAGTAATGAGTTAATTCATAAGTAATGAGTTAATTCAAGAGTAATGAGTAAATTCAAGAGTAATAAGTTAATTCAAGAGTAATGAGTAAATTTAAGAATAAAATAATGAGTAAATTTATGAGTAATGAGTAAATTCAAGAGTAACGAGTTAACACAAAAGTAATGCGTAAATCCAAATAACGAGTAAATACATGAGAAATGAGTTCATTCCTGAGTAAGAGTAAATTCACGAGTAATGAGTAAAAATTCAAGAGAAACTCAACAACTGTTCTTCGATTCCTCGTAACACTGATTTATCTGTCTTTATTTGTCATTTCCTTCATTCTGCGGTTTTCTAACAAATGAACATCGTAACAGAAGTAAAAAAAAAAGTAAAAAATGCGCCAGTTTCTTCGGCGCAGTTGCGTTTTCTGTACAACTTATAATTAAGGCCAACGAAAATAGATCTATCTCTCGGTGGCCTCGGTATAATGTTGTATGAACCGCGGTACATGAAGCTTTCAGCCGGCCGTGGTGGCCTGTGTTGTTGCGCTGCCAGAAGCACGATTATGGCTAACTTTAGCTTTACATAAAATAAAAACTGATAAGGCTAGAGGGCTGCAATTTGGCATGTTTGACGACCGGAGGATAGATGATCTACATACCAATTTGCAGCCCTCTAGCCCCAGTAGTTTTTAGGATCAGTGGGCGGACAGAAAAAGTGCGGACGGACAGACAAAGCCGGCACAATAGCTTTCTATTACAGAAAACTAAAAAAATAAATAGAAAACAAAACAATCGACTTCTTGATTCGCGGATCAACCCAAGAATGCTTAATTTCGGCCGGAATAGAAATTCACAGCTGAAAAAATTAAATAAAAGCAGCAACTTGATTGCATAACCTGGAAATAATAAAGATTCCGATGCAGGCCAATGCTACGAATTCGAGTGGCAATTGAATGAGACTGAACATCTGTGCTTTGGCTGCTTGTCTGAAAGCAGATTCAGGTACATTTATCTACTATTTTAGTTATCTATTTGTTTCTTTTTTAATAAGTGATCTCTTCTTCCTGTGTTTCCATAACCTGTTGGTAATTCTTTCTAATGAACGACATATTCTTTGGAAGCTTGAATTTCAAGCCCCTTTGGTGGGCTAGTTTCATATTAAAAGGTTTATCTTCTGAATAATAATAATAATAATAATAATAATAATAATAATAATAATAATAATAATAATAATAATAATAATAATAATAATAATAATAATAATAATAATAATGATAAAGAATTTCAAGCCAATGGCCCCTGTATGAATAGGGTTCATCTTCTGAATAATAATAATAATAATAATAATAATAATAATAATAATAATAATAATAATAATAATAATAATAATAATAATAATAATAATAATAATGAATTTAACGTAACAGGTAATGTTCGTTGGACAACTGACGGCAGATATCATATGAGAAGTATGACTGTTATTCCCAGATACAAGAAAATGATTATTGACCAACACACATCTCCAGGACACCATTTCTTAGTGAAAGTGAACTTACGAGCAGGTCCCAAATTCATGAAGCTAAACAGATGGATAAAAAAATGAGGACTCCATTACATTATGAATACGATGAGAAAATGTTCAAACTATAAAGCGTGAACAGCAATGGCAGATAACGCAATAATAATAATAATAATAATAATAATAATAATAATAATAATAATAATAATAATAATAATAATAATAATAATAATATACAAACTATAGTACGAAGGATGTATAAATGAATGTTATGGACTGGAAACTCAGACAACCCTAAACTTGACGCCGTTGTTACATTTGCAATGAGAGAGAGAGAGAGAGAGAGAGAGAGAGAGAGAGAGAGAGAGAGAGAGAGAGAGAGAGATGCACTGAGCAAGTAATAAGTAAAGCATAATATTAAACAAAATGGAATCCCACTTTATACAAAACCTGACTGAATTTCTTTAATTACTGAATTGCACTAAATATAGAATTTAGGCTCAAGGCCAAGCACTGGGACTAATGAGGTCATTTAGCGCTGAAAGGGAAATTGACAGTAAAAGTTTAAAAGGTGTGACAAGAGAAAAACCTCGTGGCTGCACTGAATCAATTGTTAGGAGAGTGTGGAAAGTAAGATGGAAAGAGAATATGAAAGGAGGTACAGCAAAAGGAACGAAAGGGGCTGCAGTTAGAGACCGAGGGCACGCTGCAAAGAAGCTAAGTAACGGCTACAGTAACCCGCACGAGGTTCTTCAATTTTACTGCAAGAA
Organism: Macrobrachium rosenbergii; assembly: GCF_040412425.1. Lineage (NCBI taxonomy): Eukaryota > Metazoa > Arthropoda > Malacostraca > Decapoda > Palaemonidae > Macrobrachium > Macrobrachium rosenbergii. Next base: position 3,212,308 of record NC_089759.1, on the reverse strand, counting down.
AAAATAAAATATGTCTCGGACATGTGAAGGCACTTCAGCAAAACTGAGACACGAGAAAATGCTCTTATCAAATGTCAAATTCAGAGAGAAAAATTCAGTTGTCTTTCGACGCACGTACTCAGAAGAGTTCTTGCTGGCAGAGCTTGCCTGCTTTTAATCACCAAGTGAATCTTGAACATTAAGAGACACTTTGTAAAAAGAGAGAAAGTCTCTGTTAGACTTTGTGGAACTGCATGTCTTATAATAATTGTTTTTAATCATTTTAGGCACTTCACGGTGATTTCTTTGAGCAAGTTACAGAATTCTCTTTAGAAAAAATCAGTGTAGGTCATTTTCCTTTGGTTCTTTACACAATTAACTTCTAAATCTTCTGATTTTGTGAATTTGTACACCTTTTGATAACTGTTTTAACCATATATTTTAGGCACCTAACGATGATTTCTTTTGAGCAAGTTTGAGTAAATTTTTTTTCAGAATTCTCATTCAACATCAATGCAATACAGTTTTTCTCTTATTCTTAATACAGTTTCACTGTTAAATCCCCTGATTTCAAGACCAGCTGATCTTTCACGACCTCCAAGGGTGTGGAATGTTTACAACGAAGAAAGGATTTCCTTGGTCAAACTTACCCCCAACTTCCAAATTTCAATCCTGCTTCAGGAATTTTTACTCTTTTCTTGATTCCTTTCTGATTATTATTATTATTATTATTATTATTATTATTATTATTATTATTATTATTATTATTATTATTATTCAGACGGTGAACCCTATTCATGTGGAACAAACCCACAGGGGCCACTGGCTTGAAATCAAGCTTCCAAAGAACATGTTGTCCATTTGAAAGAAATACCAGATGGTAATAGGAAATACAGAAAGAAGAGATTACGCACTAAAAAAGAGAAAACAGATCAACAAATTACTAAGTAAACAGATAAAAATGTAAGTGAATTATTAAAATACAAGGAGGATTGTATTAGGGTAGTAGTGCATTGCATCTTTGCTTGAACTTCCCAAGTTCCAATTGCACGGCATCCTCAGGGAGACTGTTCCACAGTCCAACGGTGTGAGGAATAAAGCACCTCTAGAACTGGAAAAACATAACCAAGTTATTTTTCTTGTTATGTTATAAACAACAAGGCCTCTTGACCACTAATAAGACTGACGATTTGGCAACTAAAACAAATGAGTCATATAAACTTAACATGAATGAATATCTTGAAGTAAAAGACGTATACTAAAAGCAATCGATCTTAGCGCAATCTAACGAGGCCCTTTCCCGTAGTAAGAGAGAAATGAGAAAAATACACAAACTACAGTTATTTTTATATAATGACGATAAAAACAAGTAAAAATTGCGCAGAAGCAACTTCGGCGCAATCGAGTTTTCTGTACAGCCGCTACAGCGTATAATCAAGGCCATCGAAAGTAGATCTATTTTTTGGTGGTCTAGGTATAATGCTGTATGAGCCACGACCCATGAAACTCTCAGCCGGCCGTGGTGGCCTGTGTTGTTGCTTTGCTAGACGCACGATTATGGCTAACTTTAACCTTGAGGCTAGAGGACTGCACTTTGATATGTTTGATGATTGGAGGGTGGAAATCAACATACCAATTTGCAATCCTCTAGCCTGGGTAGTTTTTAGGACCTGAGGGCGGACAGAAAAAGTGCGGATGGACAGACAAAGCCGGCACAACAGTTTTCTTTTACAGAAAACTGAAAATTAACGGTCATTGAATCAGGAGCCAATTATCACCTGTCGGTCAAAATTCGCTGGGATGTCAAGATGATGGTCCCCTGACGGCAACTTTTTTTTTTTTTTTTTTTTTTTAATAACCATCGATTCATCATTCAACAGCTGACTGGCTGTCTCTGCTTCGTGTGCGGAATGTATAAGATGCGTCCACTGATATTCTGGTTTTTGCTAAATGCTTTATATAAATTAAGGTCTCATGCGAAGACACGTACTTGTGTTTTTATATATATATATATATATATATATATATATATATATATATATATATATATATATATATATATATATATATATATATATATGATAGATAGAGACATATTACATGCATACACACACACACACACACACACACACACACATATATATATATATATATATATATATATATATATATATATATATATATATATATATATATATATATATATATACAGTATATATGTGTGTGTGTATGTGTACGTATACTTAACTCTGAAGCTTTCCGTTATATAAACAACTCACCGATGGTTCACATTGCTTTTTGTTATAAGTTACTTTCTCAATTACCACTTCTAGGTTTAATATCCGTATATCAACTTTATTATTATTATTATTATTATTATTATTATTATTATTATTATTATTATCATATGGGAAAAATTTCAAAGGCAATGGTGCAAGTGCTTTTATGAATCTCAGATTTCTTTCTACAAAACCAATATATATATATATATATATATATATATATATATATATATATATATATATATATATATATATATATATATTAATAATAATATATATATATATATATATATATATATATATATATATATATATATATATATATATATATATATATATATATATATATATATATATATATATATATATATATATATATATATATATTTTCAATATCTTTACCTTAAAAATTAGGTTATATAAGAGAGGAAAACGACGTCAGCAAGTGATTACAAACACTGAATACCTTTAAAAAGAAAATGAATTACAAAGAAACTTGAAAATTGCAATTAAAATTACGTCACTGTCAGCTAAAACAATGAGAGATCTTGCAATTTCGTTTGCAATAATGACTCAACACTGACCTTCACATGCTATTGAATCGTTCCAAATCGTGACTGCCAAAAAAAAAATCTTGATCCAGAAAAATTTCATGGGGGTACCAATTTTCACATTATACATACACATACACACACACACACACATATATATATATATATATATATATATATATATATATATATATATATATATATATATATATATATATATATACATATATATATATATATATATATATATGGAGCCTTGATGGCTCAGTCGGTAGAGCAGCGGCCTAGGACTTCGTAGAGGTCCGTGGCGCGGGTTCAAATCCGCAGCCGACTGGTCAGAGAAGGCGGACACTTTGCTATCCGTGTAGGCACCCCGGGACTACGTATGTAATCAACAGATAGGTTTGCTGAAAGCAAATGGGTGTTACAGACTAATACACACATAAACAAAACCACTCCAAACATCTTCTAAAAACATAACAGACACCTCACACGTCTCGTACTGTCGACCTAACCGCCCAGTTCTCCTCGCTGTTGGGAAAAAGGGAGCTGGGGATTGGTACAATACACGTATACATCATTACCGGGGTCTAAGCGATGTCAGGCAGGGAAGCCGATCAAGGCTACGGCCTACCCCAACGCCAAATCAAAGTCCTTCGAGAGAAGGCATCGTGCTTACCCCATATAAATATGGGAAAAAGCACGTTAAAACGAAGATATATATATATATATATATATATATATATATATATATATATATATATATATATATATATATATATATGTATGTATATATTTCTTCAGCATATCTTTCAGTATTTAAGCAGAAATTATGAAATGGACAGTAATCGCCTGTTCTATCCGGAAATACCAAATCCATCATCATTATTATTATTATTATTATTATTATTATTATTATTATTATTATTATTATTATTATTATTATTATTTTATTCTTTTTTCTCAAAATTTTATTATTTCTTTAATAGGTTTTTAATTTTTTTCCCATTTTTATATTTCTCATTTACATTATTGTCTAAAACTTCAGCATTATTATTTTGTCATTATTTTTCATGGGGGAGGGGGCCACGTGCCCAGGTGCCCCACCCCTATATCCGCTAGTGATACTGGAGGAACATTTCCCAAATATTTCATGTGCCCGTAATGAGAGAAATCAGAAATGTTGTAAATGTTGTAATACCATTTTTAAGAGTCTTATAACTTACCTGAATTACAGTATTGTGTGTTTCTATATGATCTAACAATATTCAGGTTGAATTTTAAATAAGTTTCTATATTTACTTAGTATACTTTCTGTTTTCTCTTTTCAATATATGGGCAATCTATTGATGATCGTTCAAGAATGTTTTTATATGTATGTACTCATAATAATAATAATAATAATAATAATAATAATAATAATAATAATAATAATAATAATAATAATAATAATAATAATAATAATAATATAATAATAATAATAATAATTTTGCTTCAGTTTTCTGCACATGGCGTTTCCTCTATAACTGTGCAGTTAAAATATGAATGTGGCAAAGACAGTCGTGTTGTTTTATCTACAGAGCCATCCCCTGTTAAGAAAAGTGGCTTAATAATAATAATAATAATAATAATAATAATAATAATAATAATAATAATAATAATAATGGTCGAATATAATAGCAGACGGGCTAATGAACACCTGACGCCTAATGTAATCTGTATAACGGATTCCAATTACTGTAAAACACCAACGGTTTAAGAGAGAGAGAGAGAGAGAGAGAGAGAGAGAGAGAGAGAGAGAGAGAGAGAGAGAGAGAGAGAGAGAGAGAGAGATTTTTCTTATGAAACGCAAGTGAAGATTGGTAAAATGCAGCAAAGAAACTGAATCAGAACACCCACGAATCAAATTAAAGTTGAATACGACATTGGAATGGGCGAGATTTAATAGAAGTTATTAATTTTTTCATGACTATAATTAATCTAAAGACGGTTCTACGTTAATGAATACGAATCAAAATGAAAAGAAATTCAAAATTATTTATGTTAATTACTCTTAATTAGCCGAGATATTTTTTGGGTTGTATTTTATCCATGTACTGTAAAATGTGTTATAGCTTCAGAAACTGACAGAAAATAGAATAACTACAATATAGTTTCCTGGTGTGAATGCCTTCTTTGGACAGGAGAGAGACACAAGGGAGAGGGGGCGGGGGGGGGGGGTACAGGAAGGGGGTCTGAAACCCCCGAAGGGCTGGTGACAGATGGCAAAGCTTGCCTGCCTGGCTCTGTAAAAAGAACCGAGAACTTCCCTGGAGGCACAAACATACTTACCACCTAAAGTTAGATAGATGGTCAAAGCCTTTTTGTTGTGTGTTGATAAAATTAGTCTTTAAAGTGATTTAGCTCACGGATGGTTAGTGAGGTTTCTCCGTGCCGTTTACTTTCATGCAAATAGAGATCTTTGTGGTTAAAATGAAAGGGTTAGATCTGACAGTACAGCTTCTGTTGAGGTACATGAGGGGGGACCACTTACCTTTCTTCGTCTACCTGGAACAAAATTAGAGCTGCCACAGCTTGACGACTTACCTTTCACGGGAGATGATGACGAAGGGATCTGCGGAAGTTCTCTGCCTTCGTAATTGACCTTCCCTTTCTTGTCGAGGTTGGGCTTCGCGTATTCAGTGGGATGTTGGTGGGCTTTCTTGGAGTGTCCGTTTTCCTTGATGGCGCCGCCAGCTGCCGAGTGATCGTGGCCATTCTCGTTTTCTATGCGACAGCTGTTCTTGCTCGAAGAATGCTTCTTCCCTTCGCTCTGCCTGACGCTTGACCGGCCGCTCTTG
>NC_089759.1:3166656-3199156 GCF_040412425.1 Macrobrachium rosenbergii | reverse complement strand
CAATATGTTTCCAACATGTTTATAGCATGTTTAGTGTAGTATCACACACTTTTATTATGCACCGGTCAGGACTACAAATACGTCGTTGACTTGTAGTCACCTAGTTTGTGATGTATGTGCGACTTGTTTCCGACATGTTTATATGTTTGATGTGGTGTCACCAACTTTTATTATACACGACAATGGTACGAACGGCACAAAACTCTATGGATTCTTCACGCCTAACTGTACTTTGATAAACTCTACGGAGTCTCCACACCGCATTTCGATTCCCCATCATCGTGTTCTGAAGGAAATCCCATCCTACCCTTCGGGCAAAGGCAGAAGAGACGAAGCGAGCCTCCCTTAGGGCCAAGGGTGAGTGAACAGAGGACCCTGACCCTCCCTCAAGGTTAAGGGAGGATTAAGAAAGCGCATGCGTGTATCAAAGGCTCGGGCAATCTTGCAATCTCATCCTGACCACGTCGAGGATTGACAATAAGAACCTCTCGAGAAATCTCGGAGGATGAGGCAGAGTTCGTGCAAAGGACATATTGAACTCGTCCTCTCTCTCTCTCTCTCTCTCTCTCTCTCTCTCTCTCTCTCTCTCTCTCTCTCTCTCTCTCTCTCTCTTCGTGTGTTGCATTGCATTACCTTATGCTGCACAGCATTAGACGGAATTTTATTTTTATAATTATTTTGTATAAAGTGTAATTATTGTTTTGTGTATAATTAAATTTGGGTATTTCAATAGTTATACAGTAATAACCAAAACTGTTATTTATTTCTATACAATTATATGTATATTTCATACATAGAGAAATTTCCCCTTTTCTTATTTTATATAGAATACAATCGTTGTTTTGCTTAGAATACATATTGGAAATTTATACATAGTTATACAGAAGTGACAAAAATGGTCATAAAAACAATCATTTTCATTATTCCTTTACATAATAAAATTTTCTTCCTTAAAAATTGTTTTGTATAATATGCAATTATTACTGTCTTCAGAATGCAAGTTCGGTATTTGTTTACAATTATATAGATATAAGCAACATGGTTAAAAAATTACAATTTGGTTATTTCTATAAAATGTTTGTACAGATATATTTCATAACATGACTAGCAACACCAACGAATTATAATGATAATGGTGATAATGATAAAGAAATAAACCAGTGAACGATACATTAAGTTAAAAACTGATATATGAGACAAAAAAGGAAGAATCGAATCTGTCTTGTTCCTAATTATTATGACAATCTCGTCTGCATAATGGACGATGCAACCTCTCTCTCTCTCTCTCTCTCTCTCTCTCTCTCTCTCTCTGAGGAGATTATCCTTCATCCATCTATGATAAATGATGCCTCAACATTTTTTTATGTGACTGCAAAAAAAAGAAAAAAATTGAAAATTATGAGGGAAAAAAATATCTGCAGTCGACTTATCGTCTAAATATTTGTCATGACGTCACACTAGCGTCTGCAGGTCAGCGAGGAAGCACCCGGCGAAGATTGGGTAATAATAACATAAATAAATGAGAATGGAAATACTGGCGTGGTGCGCGCGCGCGAGCGCACAAAGACACAGTCGCGCAGACATAAACATACATATACAGTATATATATATATATATATATATATATATATATATATATATATATATATATATATATATATATATATATATATATATATATATATATATATAAACATTCTAAGGTTTCAACCTCTGTTATTATTATTATTATTATTATTATTATTATTATTATTATTATTATTATTATAAAATAAGTCAAGATCCCATGCTGAAAAAGATAGACAGATAAGGAGGTAGGTAAGCAGAGAGAGAGAGAGAGAGAGAGAGAGAGAGAGAGAGAGAGAGAGAGAGAGAGAGAACAGTCTATTAATCATCAAAATATGTAAAGATCCCATGCTGAAAAAAGAGAGAGAGAGAGAGAGAGAGAGAGAGAGAGAGAGAGAGAGAGAGAGAGAGAGAGAGAGAGAACCGTCTATTAATCATCAAAATATATAAAGATCCCATGCTGAAAAAGAGAGAGAGAGAGAGAGAGAGAGAGAGAGAGAGAGAGAGAGAGAGAGAGAGAGAGAGAGAGAGAGAGATCCTTCTATTAACCATCAAAACATGTAATGATCCCATGCTGAAAAAGATAGATAGATAAGGAGGCAAGTATGCTGAGAGAGAGAGAGAGAGAGAGAGAGAGAGAGAGAGAGAGAGAGAGAGAGAGAGAGAGAGAGAGAGAGACCTCTATTAATCTTGATATAATACCAATCTCCCAGAGCTGCGTTGCATGTCTTACTGAATCCAGACTAGACTACGTCCTACCCATTGCCCGGGGACACGTACACACAAACAATTCACTAAGAAAGAACTGGGAGGGTTCTGGAACAAAGAATAACAGAATGGAAGTTCAGGACGATGAACTTAAAAGACTCTTTCTGAGAAAGGTGTGTGTGTGACGCAACAGAGCAATGGCGTATTTGTACTTGGTTGATCTTTCATGAAATAGATTTTTCATTTGCGATAATGGAGAGGCAGCTTAAGGACGAGATATAGCTGAAGTAAATAAAAGAATGAGAACAAAAATAAATTAAATGAAGGATAAGTGGATAAATTAATTAATAAATAAATGATAAGGGAAAGTATTTTTAGTGTACCCCGTAGTTATATTTAAGATCTGAACACATGGGAAAAGATGGCAGTAAAAAATGTGATTTTACACTGGCACTGTATACACTTGTGATAGAAAATAACTGGAAATACACAAGCAAAAAAAGTAAATCAAAATACACCCTGTTCAGAGTAAACACAATTATAAAAGGGTTACACTATTACAAAATAAGAGAGAAGAGACCATGTGTTAATTTACAAAGGACTAGAACCCTAATTAAGACAATTCCTCATGCAGGATGTTGAATGAAATAAAATGGTTTGTATTTACATAAGAAAGTCGTTTTGATGCTCGAAAAGATTTCTCTTAGTGACATATGCAAGGGTAATCTTGTTTCAAAGATTTGTTCAAAGTTTTGCTGATTACAATTTAGTGATGATAGTTTGTGTGTGTGTGTGTGTGTGTGTGTGTGTGTGTGTGTGTGTGTGTGTGTGTGTGTGTGTGTGCATGTGTGTAAGATACCTACCAGACAGTTACATGAATATACATGGTAAAACAATATTAAGAAAATCAACAGTACTCCCTTACTCCATCTACCAGTTTGGGGTTTGTCCATTTATGATACACATTAAGGTTGAAAAAAATTATATGTATCACCAGCATAAGCAAATTACTTAGATTATATAATTTCGAATTACATTTTCGACAAGTTAAAACAATTACTATAATAGGGGGTTTCATAATAAAGCAATATGGAAACTTAAAAATTCAAATAATTATAAAAATTTACATATCTCACTTTCATTACGAAAAGAATGATAAAAACTGAGGTTTGCTGACAATTTTTGTGGGTCAAGAATAAAAAAAATTAAAATAACAATTGTATGTAATACAAAGGGAATTATAAAACCTAAATTTTGGTAAAAATGATTCTGGGCCAAGATAAAAAACATAAAAATAACAACTAAATTTGAGTAAAAATTATTCTGGGCAAGACAAAAAAAAAAAAAAAAAAAACTAAGCCATTTCCCGGAAACGTTTGATAAGTGAATGAATTTAGCAGAAATTGAACGACGCATCAAACCTATGGATAATGGTACTTCGAAAAATCTCGTTCTTATGTAACGACAAAAAAAAAAAAAAAAAAAAAAAAAAAACTGTCGGCGGATAAAAGGTGTTTTAAGCAAAGGGCGTTGCCTATTGGACGTGACTTAAAAAAAAAAAAAACATGAAAAAACAGAGTAAAATATATAACATGCATGTCCCGGTCGGCACCACAATTTTATGTTATGGTCGCTTATAAAATGACATTCGATTGGTCACTGTATAAGAAAAAAAAACCATAATATAACATCCCGCATCCAATTGTCTGTCGTATATCCTGGACACTGTATAGTGTATGAAACCGTATATGTGAGGGGGATAATGTATGCGTGTGTATACATATATATTTGCACCATCAACTTGAAGGCAGGGTCTGGAAATTTCAGGTTTAAAAAGGGAAAAAGGACAACTTGTGGCCCCATTCGTGTAAAGGCCAAAATATGTGTATTCTTATATATACACAGAGTATATATATATATATATATATATATATATATATATATATATATATATATATATATATATATATATATATATATGTGTGTGTATATAAAACACCATCTGAAAATTTAGACTGCAGTTATAGGAGGCTATCAGTAATGCAAAACTTTGTCACTGTCATGAGAACAACATAAGCCCATTTATGTAGTGAACTATAAACTTAAAGCTCCTACGAAGTAATTCTAAGCAAATGAAAACAACTTTCAAAAACAGCTGCTTAGTAAATAAACAAATAAATAAAATAAAGAAATAAATATAAATAAATAAAACACGGTTATCAGCGTGACTCCTGATTGACATTCTGACAGGAATCCAGTGAATGGGTTGACTAATAACTGTTTTCAAGATGGTTGTGTAATGTTAGCAACTGACTACCCGGCGAGGTATAATGAAGCTACCCATCTCTTCAGGCCTGATAATAGCTGAAAAAATCTATTGAGTAACACGTAAGTTAAATAAAATAATCTTTGAATAGGTATTTCGTTGACGACTCTATCCCATAAAGGTTTAATATGTAAACTTTACAGTTATTTTAGGTTCTTCTTCCCAATCGTGAAATTGGAATATAAAATTTACCAAAGGCTACCCGCAAGGACCTATGAGGTCATTCAACCCTGAAAGGGAAACTGAAAGTAAAGGAGATTTGAAAGGTGTAACAGGAGGACAACCTCGCAGCTGCACCATAAAACAAGTGTTAGGAGAGGGTAGAGGAAAGAGAATATGGACGGAGGTACGGTAAAAGGAATGAAATGGGTTGCAGCTATGGGGTCAAAGGGACGCTGCAAAGAATTTTAAGTAATGTCTACAGTGCACTGCGTAAGGTGCACTGATGGCACTAAACCGCTACGGGGTTTGCTAATCTTATCTGGAGTAGATCAGAGCAATGTTCTATCCGTCTTCTTTGGTTGAGTCAGATAAGTATATCAAAGTCAGACAGTAAAATGTCTATAATAATGGAACTTCCAATGCGATATTTTTTTTCTATGATCAGTTTTTGAAAGCTGGGTTATTTAGGTTGGTCTTTCATGATCATTGCCTATAAATATGAAGCATCGTGTTTTGTTGCTGCTTACTAGTACAAGTTAAAATTCTATCAGGTTTTCACGCTGTGTCAAAAAATAACCTTGAGGCAATGTCCATGATTACAGGACATTTTAATATAATTATCAATAATGCATCTATCCCTATTTTCTGACCATGAAATGCAAGATACATAAAACTAAAGTTTATTTTTAGAAGTGTGGTCGGAAGCTTAATTTTAGAAGCGTGTTCTAAATTTTAATTTTAGAAGCGAGGCCTAAAATTTAATTTTAGAGGCTTGGTCTAAAATTTAGTTTTAGGAGCGTGGTATAAAGTTTAATTTTAGACGCGAGGTCTTAGATTTAATCTTAGAAACGTGGTCTAAAGCTTAATTTTAGAAGCGAGGTCTAAAGTTTAATTTTAGAAGCATGGTCTTAAGCTTAATTTTAGAAGCGTGGTCTAAACTTTAATTTCAGAAGTTGGTCTAAAGTTTAATCTTGGAAGCTTGGTCTAAAGTTTAATTTTAGAAGCGTGGTCTAAAATTTAATTTCAGAAGCATGGTCTAAAGTTTAATTTTAGAAGCGTGGTCTTAAGCTTAATTTTAGAAGCGTGGTCTTACCCATGACACATTAACAATATCTATGACATTGAGGCCAAATTCTCACTGATATGAAATTTAAGTTTGAGACCAATGATTCTGTTGCATAGTTTGGAATATTATCATAATTAAAGGAAAAACATAATACCTAAACTAACCCTAAATCTTGTTAGCAAGGTTAGGCATCCCTTAAACTGACATTTATCTTTATACGTCTAATCCTTTTCCTGATCTAAGATTTACAAAAATTCGACTACATAGCCAAGCACTGGTGTACTTCAGCCACTAAGCGCTTAAGACAGAGGAAAGAGGAAGTTGGAGTGGCTGGGCAGCAAGATAATGGAATAAAGGCATCGGGAATGGAAGTGCAGTAAAATGCTAAAACTCTAAAGGGTGCAGCTAGGGGCCTAAGGGACGCCGCAAACAACCTTCAGGTAATACCTGAAGTACAGCACATGAGGTGCACTGACAGCAATACCTCCAATATGGAGATAATCCGTTTGTTGTCACGTTCCTAAAAGTTATATTCAACCAATGCAAAGACTCTAAGAATGAAATAACCCCACTTCAAGGTCGGAGCCTTCGTGTCACAGAGCAAATGAAGACTTTTCTGGCCGTTTGCATGTTGCCAAGATTTCTTGATCCAGCTCTCGTCTCTTACAATAATTCTCTTGCAACTCCGTTACGCAATCATCGTCTTGCTCTTTGATTCCGTAATCACGGGTCATTTCCCAAATTACATTGTCTCGAAAGTATACAAAAGGAAACCCCCTTACTGTGCTTGTTTGGCCGTATTGGCTTCGACCGTGCAGTAAACAAAACAATGACTGCACAGAAAGCTAATCCATCAGCCTCAGTTCCAGAGAGCTTGACACTGCTGTTATCAAAAAGAGATTTGAAAAATGCTGTTTATACTGGATGGCCAACGTTCATATTTGCCTATTGTATCCTCTCGGTGACTGAGCGTGTATTGTATACTGTAATAACTTAAGGAAATCCTTCCATGACATGCAATTTATATTGAATTCTTTAAGAATATGAGAGTAAAATAAAATCATTCTGGAATGAGTTTAGCTGACCTGAAGGGATTACATTACCAAAGAGAAGATTAGTATCAAGCAATCTATTGAAGTGGAATTCGAGAACAGATTTCAGTTCTTAAACTTGTATCACCTAAACGTAAAAGACCCCAGTTACACATGTTACACTTACTAAATATGAACGCAACACATCTAATGATGCTGAATGGTTGATTCATAATACAGGCACCAAAAAGGAGACAGGAAGGTGGAAGTGAATAAGAGACCTAGTATGGACCACTGGATTTGTTCATGCTAACCAGGACCAGATAGCACTGCCTGGAGTCCATTGTTTTATTCCTGGACTTCTGGTTCGTGGTTTGAAACATCAGAATACAAAATTATTTTCTCGACACAATATTAGACAAGACTCTTGTTTACAACTAGAATCTGAATTGTATGTTATCGCAATGCAATGAACAGCATCAAACGACGGAAATGTTTTGATACGATATATATATATATATATATATATATATATATATATATATATATATATATATATATATATATATATATATATATATATATATATATATATATATATATATATATATATATATATATATATATATATATTATATATACATATATATATGTATAATATATATATATATATATATATATATATATATATATATATATATATATACATAATATATATATACATACATATACATGTAAGTATACATATTCCTAAAGCATTCCTTTTTTACTGTACGTCATCAATATCGTTAACAATTGCTTCCCAATGTCCGCAAAATAAGAATTCTAACGTATGACAGCCATTTTCAACAAATGAGGGGAAAAATGACAATACACTAAAAAATTTTTTTAATTAAAAATTAAAATAAAAAAAAAACTGATTGACCGAATGATAGTTACTTCTGAAACTAGCGTCACAAATCTGAAAGAGAACAGATACCAGCTACTTTTGTACTCTAGGAAAAGACTGACTTAACAGATATTTTGGTCAAATTCAAGCACAGAATTAGAAATGGCAGTCAAGATATTACAACTCTCGTCTAAGACCACTGTTTCTATTCCATAAGAATGCTTGCACGTTACAATAATAATAATAATAATAATAATAATAATAATAATAATAATAATAATAATAATAATAATAATAATAATAATTCATATACATGATCTGCCATTTATTTCATAATAATAAGTCAACTTAATAATAATAATAATAATAATAATAATAATAATAATAATAATAATAATAATAATAATAATAATAATAATAATAATAATAATATCTCGGGAACGTATGAACTGGATTTGTTGAAATTTCACAGGCTGACTCCCTCCGGATGATAAAACTTGTGGCAGTTATTGCTGATGTGAATTCTATGAGAAAAATCTTTAATTTTCTAATGATATCCACCAAAAGTTAATTGGCATAGAGGTAATCGCACCAATATGAATATGGAGTCAATTACCGAGAAAAATATTACCTCAAATAATTTTTAATTTGGAGCGTTTCTGAACGAAGTGGTAACAGCTCAGTGAAATAAAGTGCAATTTAACTCGTTAATCAATTGCCAGAGGAAAAAATATAAGATAATAAATGGCTTCTACGTATTTAAAGGCTGAAATACAAAAAGGGCACGAAAAAAATTCATGCCCGACTCTCATGAACGTGTGTGAGTGTGGTGACAGCAAATTTCCCTTTTCATGGAACCATAAGAGATTTCTTGTGCAAAAGGTAGCGTCACTGTTTCTTATTTCCGCCGGACATTCCACAATTCAAACAAAAACAACATGATTTCGACGCCACGTTTAAATTCCTTGCATGAAGCATTTCCTCTTTGAAGCTCCAGTGAAGACGGCTTCGCACAAGAACGACAATTATGCGCTGAGGGCACGATGACAACAGTCAAGGCCAACTTTCGTTTTTCAACGTACGAGAGCAAAAGATCCAGTGACTGACGGTGAGGACAATGTCAGTCATTCAGGACACAGGATGATGATGATGACGATGAGAGTTCGATGGATGAGGACGGCGGCGCTGGCGGAACGGGCGGAAGTTGTAGGAACTCGGTGGAAAAGGGGAGAGAGAAAGGGTGGGAAAGCCAACCAGAAAGTCATAAAAGAAAAACATGACATGGTGGTGCACGTCATTCACTTTCGATTTTTGATGGCGTTTTATTGGCGCGGCGGTTCACGAATCGAGGCTGTATTCACGAATCGAGAATGTATTCACGAATCAAGGATGTGTTCCCGAATCGAGGATATATTCACTAATCGAGGATGTATTCACTAATCGAGGATGTATTCACTAATCTAGGATACATTCCCGAGTCGAGGATGTATTCCAGAATCGAGGATCTATTCACGAATCAAGGATGAATTCACGAACCAAGGCTGTATTCACAAATCAAGGATCTATTCACGAATCAAGGATGTATTTACGAATCAAGGCTGTATTCACGAATCATGGCTGTATTCACGAAGCACGGCTGTATTCCCGAATCAAGGACGTATTCACGAATCAAAGACGTATTCACGGATCAAGGGTGCATGCACGAATCTAGGCTGCATTCACGAATCACGGCTGTATTCACGAATCGAGGATGTATTCACGAACCAAGGCTGCATTCCCGAATCGAGGCTGTATTCACGAATCAAGGACATATTCACGAATCAAGGATGTATTCACGAATCAAGGATGTCACCACGAATCGAGGATGTATTCACGAATCAAGGATGTATTTTTCAAAAGTAAATGACTCATTGATTCATTTCAAACCATAATTTTTGCTAGGAGTTTTGTCTTGCAACCTGACGGTGACTAGAATAAGGAATAGTTCTCTGAATGCTGATGTGGAATCTGGTCTCCGAGTGTCTAGCCGAGGAGCAAATTCACTCCTGCTCTCTGCAGAAGTCTCCTGAATTCATGTGCATCTGTTTTATTTTCTATTCCTGCATATTTATTTAACACCTTATCCTATGACTGGTCTCTTTTGCATGCTGATTTCCCTTTGGGGCCGGCCCTCTTGGGTTTATGTAGTCTGTTGCTCTGTCCGTAAGGGGTTTCAGCTGAAGATATAAAGAAAGTAAGAAAGAAAGAAAGTAAGAAAGAAAGCTAGAAAGATAAAGAAATAATGTAAAAATGTACAAACGCGTAACACGAACGCATTCCTTATCAGTCAACAGCTTTAAAAAAAATCAGCACGGCTTGTAACAAAAGCGGGAAAGCGGTTTCAGACCGAGGTAATCTCTTGAGATCGTGCTTGGAACAGCAGCAGCAGGCAAGCAGCAGGCAAGCAGCACCTGCCCAGCAAATCATCAACACGTGACGAAAGGGGAGACGAAGTGGTTGCCACAGTAGCAAGCAACATCTGGGTACATTTTGCTCTGAGTTAATTGTGATAAGACCTGTCAGATGGCTTTCTGTTTGATGTGAAACTTAGCTCTTTATATGGAATAGGGAATCCCTTAAAATATGGGAGATAGATGAGGTTTCCTGTTCCGTGGAACAGCGAAAGATGTAGCGAAATAATTGCAGCATGACAAATACACAAACACACTCACAGAGAGAGAGAGAGAGAGAGAGAGAGAGAGAGAGAGAGAGAGAGAGAGAGAGAGAGAGAGAGAAATCTGACTTTATCTTGTGATTTCTGCACGCAATATATCATTATATTAGAACCCTTTTGTGGTCTACTTCTTTCTTACCTATTCTTTTCTATTTGTACCTATTCTTTTGTACCCGCGCTTGGGAACAGAAATATATAAACTCAGATAAAGCAGATTCATGCTTCTAAATTAACAAAATAATTAAATATTAACAAAAACAAGAATAACTATTAGGTATTGCTAATATGAATGCAACATTTCATGGGTTTGATAATAAATAGGGTTGAAATGGATGTGTCTCATAAGAATGAAATGAGAGAGAGAGAGAGAGAGAGAGAGAGAGAGAGAGAGAGAGAGAGGTCAATCTGGAGTCTAATAACCGGGTATTCAGTCCAAACGTGACTCCTTTTGAAACGATATGTCTGTCAATGAGGCTCTGTTAAACCGGGCATAGTAATGAACCAAGTTAATAATAGGGATTTATGGCAATAATTGTTTTGATTAAGATAATTTTTATACGAAAAAATAAAACCGAAGATGTTTTGCCGTGAAAGTAATCCGTATTGTTTTTTTATTTGTGACTTTGAATTCAAATTAAAACTACAGTGAATTCACGCTAAAATATGCAGATGTAATAAGAATTTAAAGGAGGTATATTTGCAATCTCCTGGTTTCTCTTACTGTTATTGTGTGTGTATATCTATTTAAAATTATATAATATACATACATACATATATATATATATATATATATATATATATATATATATATATATATATATATATATATATATATATATATATATATATATATGTATATAGATATCTATATATATATATATATATATATATATATATATATATATATATATATATATTTATATATTTTATATATATATATATATATATATATATATATATATATATATATATATATATATATATATATATATATATATATATATATATATATATATATATATATATATATATATATATTCGTTAAACGCTCATTAAAATCATGAGTTTTTAACTACAATTCGAAATTTTAGCTCAAAACCTAATTGCACTGCAACAGGAAACTAAAACGCTCTGTAGTGTAAAATGAGCTCTGTCAATTTCCCTGAAATTAAGATCACCACCAGTGGAACCAATTTTGTTGATTGCCATCAAAGCCCACGAAGAATTTTAGAAAAAAAAAAAAAACAGTTCTAGCTTGCTCGCGCCAATGATCGCATGATTATCCAAAGACACCTTTGCACAAGAATGACAATTATGCGTCGAGAGTACGACATACAAAGTTGACAGTCGTTTATCAACGTACGAGAACAAAAGATCTAACGACTCGCGTTGAGGATAACTTTGATGTCTTCATTTCAATTACACTTACATTCATCACTCTTCTTCACCTCCATATTCAGTATTCCTCAATTATACATTTACAGAAATGTCTAATGTTAGATTGTTTCGTAAATACACGCACTATGCCATCTAATTCTGAGATAGGCACGTCATGTTTCCTTAAAACCTGTCGACAAAATTAACCTGACTTCCTGATTCTGGTTAGTAGAATTTTCTCAGCGTCGCAAAGCTAGAGGTGGCAGCTTCGTAAATATGAGGTAAATTACCCATCTCGAGCAAGTGATTCATCTGCAAGGTACACGCAAGCTTCCAGGTCATAGCAAGGTCACTGTCATCGATTTCAGGCCGAGAGGGGTACAGCGGTACAGCAAGAGTTCAATGAATTTCCTTTAAATTGTTATAATTTTTTATAATGTTACAGTATTATACTATTAAAATTTTACTTTTATAGAGTTTTTTTTAATGTTAAGATACTATTTAAGTTTAAAACTAATGTCCAGCCAATGGTTGCGACATTCTCGAAGATGTCACGTCAAGATAGTTCATATTAATTTGAACTTTCAAACTATCTAGTTTGATAGTGACAGTATACTTGAACAATCTGGTATACAATAATTAAAATGAGTCAGCAAATAGAAGTTTGCAATATTCAAAATATTCAGCTTAAAAACAATTGTAAGATTTACACCCAGAATTTAATAGAGAGTTCATGGCGCCTCCAACCCAGAGGTTACAAAAGCGACGAGACGAATTCCCAACCCGAGGTTTTATTGTTCTAGAAGGTATCAATCTGGTTCCTTAACAATGACCTCCTCACCCCGGTCACCCACGTGGCCTCCTAAACGGTGAAGCAAGGTCACGCTCTCATTAAAAGCTGGACTGGAGACTAAGGTTATTTTTTTGCCTAGAAGACTACAGCAGAGATCAAAGACTGAGAAAGATTGATAAGTAACATTGGAGAATAGGGAGTTTCCCCACATGAAACCCTTATTTCCTATGATCATTCATTAAATCATTTACCCATGTCATAAACATGTCATAAACACACGTCGCCAACTTGTCGCATAGGCCTACATATCACAAACAGGTTGACAACAGGTCAACGACTATGAGTGGATGACGAATCTTTGACAAAAGCTTGGTAGTCATGTGAAACACCGGTAGGGCCTACCTGTAAGTCACTGACTTGTATTAAACCTGTTTGTGATGTGTTTGTAATAAGTTGAATTGAGCTGAATATGGAATTTAGGCCAAAGGCCAAGCACTGGGACCAATGAGGTCATTTGGCGCTGAAACGGAATTGGCAGTAAAAGTTTGAAAGGTGTAACGAAGTAAACCTCACAGTTTCACTATGAAGCAATTGTTAGGAGAGGGCGGAGGAAAGTAAGATGGAAGCAAGAGAATATGAAAGGAGGTACAGCAAAAGGAACGAAAGGGGTTGCAGCTAGGGGCAGAAGGCACGCTGCAAAGGACCTTAAGTAATGCCTACAGTGCACCGTATGAGGTGCACTGACGGCACTACCCCCCTACGAGGGTTTCTTGTTTGTGTGTGTTTTTATAAGTGCAGTTTATATATATATATATATATATATATATATATATATATATATATATATATATATATATATATATATATATATATATAATATATATATATATAAATACATATATATAATTAAGTATTATCGTGCGTATTTATTTTACATCCAGGTGCCACAGACTACCCCAGGGGAAGAGGAATCACGCAAAACGTGAGTCAAACTGGGTCATTCTCATGCTGCGTGCTGTTTACGATCCTTTGGAAGGATTATGATTTTGGGATGGTTAGCGGCTGGCGTTAGTCATGCAAGGAACCCCCCGTCCTCCTTTATCCCTTCTCCCTTCCACCCCTCACTCACTCACCCTCCCTCCCCTGGGGGCTTAAAGACACGAATTATTGTTCATAATTAAGCTAAACCTTAACCGTTCGTTTATTACAATGTTTACGTGGCTGGTTGGGTAAATCTTTCCAGAAGAAGAAGAAGAAGATTTTATATAATTACAAAATTATATAATATATATATATATATATATATATATATATATATATATATATATATATATATATATATATATATATATATATATATATATATATATATATATATATATATATAATGCGCGTATATTGTGTGTGTGTACGAACTGCAACGGTATGAGAAAAAATAAACACGTAATGTAGTTCAAATTTCGACATATGCAATTCCCCAACAATGAATATTTAAAGCATAATCAATACCACGACTGCTGAAGAGGGAAATAAAATTAGTTACATTCAACAAGAACAAAACAAAACAAACAAAAAATGTGTGTAATCAAGGCCACAGAAAACAGATCTATCTTTCGGTGGTCTCGGTATAATGCTGTATGAGCCGCGACCCATGAAACTTTAACCACGGACCGGTGGTGGCCTGTGCTATATCGTTGCCAGAAGCACAATTATGGTTAACTTTGACCTTAAGTAACATAAAAACTACTGAGGATAGAGGGCTGCAATTTGGTATGTTTTATGAATGGAGGGTGAATAATCAACATACCAATTTGCAGCCCTCTAGCCTAAGTAGTTTTTAAGATCTGAGGGCGGACAGAAAAAGTGCGGACGGACGGACACAGCCGGCACAGTAGTTTTCTTTTACAGAAAACTAAAAATTAATGCAAAGACTAATAAGACTGGCATCCTATGGCCATTTTACTACCCCGGGCTTGAAGAAGACAAGAAAGAGATAAAAAAAAATGGCGTTTACAGAAGAAAGTATTAAGGCTTTCCGTAATGGATGGAAATTGAACAGATTCGCGGAACTTGTAGTAGAAAGAGATCCCTAAAGCTTGTCTCGTTATCTCTCTCTCTCTCTCTCTCACACACAAGGAAGAAACGAGTTGAAAATCAACAATTATCTGAACTGAAACGTATAGAGAGAGAGAGAGAGAGAGAGAGAGAGAGAGAGAGAGAGAGAGAGAGAGAGAGAGAGAGAGAGAGGGGGAAGCATAGGGAGGTAGATGTAAACAGACGTGGGTAAAGAGATAGATAGATAGATAGATATATATATAGATAGAGAGATAGATAGATATGAAAATCAACATTTATATTAACTGAAACGTAAAAGAGAGAGAGAGAGAGAGAGAGAGAGAGAGAGAGAGAGAGAGAGAGAGAGAGAGATGTACACAGACAGGGGTAAAGAGGTAGTTGATAGACAGAAGAGAGGTAAACAGACAAATCCCCCAAGAATAAATCTGAAATGGTAATCGCGTGACCGGAGAAAAAGAAAGAAAACAAAAAGAAACAAAAGACGGAACCTTGATGAAACTGACACAGTAAAATCCGTGAGAAAATACCATCGGCCACAAGCGTGTCTGAACGTTATAAAATGATGCGCCAGGAAACTGTTTTATATACATACACATTTTTCAGGGGAGAGAAATTCACTGGACGTTTCAGTTCTTATAATAGTCGATTTTCTTGTGGAGAGAGAGAGAGAGAGAGAGAGAGAGAGAGAGAGAGAGAGAGAGAGAGAGAGAGAGAGAGAGAGAGAGAGAATCTGTTTTACATATATGCACATTACTCTGGGGGAGAGAAATTCACTGGACGTTTCAGTTCATATCATCGTTGATTTTCTTGTGAGGAGAGAGAGAGAGAGAGAGGTTTTATATATAATGTATACACATTTCTCTGGGGGAGAGAAATTCACTGGACGTTTCAGTTCATAAAATAGTCGATTTTCTTGAGAGAGAGAGAGAGAGAGAGAGAGAGAGAGAGAGAGAGAGAGAGAGAGAAAGATCTGTTTTATATATACATACACATTTCTCAGGGGGAGAGAAATTCACTTGACGTTTCAGTTCATACAATCGTTGATTTTTCTGTGAGGAGAGAGAGAGAGAGAGAGAGAGAGAGAGAGAGAGAGAGAGAGAGAGAGAGAGAGAGAGAGAGAGAGAGAGAGAGAGAGATCTGTTATATATATACCTATTTCTCTGGGGAGAGAAATTCACTGGACGTTTTAGTTCATATAACTCGATTTTCTTGTGAAGAGAGAGAGAGAGAGAGAGAGAGAGAGAGAGAGAGAGAGAGAGAGAGAGAGAGAGAGAGGAGGTAAAAATGGTAATACTCATAGAATAAAACAAAGGTCGACCTCGACGAGGTAATTCTAACCAGCAAGGAGTTGAAATCATTCATCGGCTATTCTCTCTACACAGACTTTCACATTATCAAAATGCCCCGTAACTCCACCCGCCTCCAAAGCACCCCCTTGCTTAGCAGGCAGCAGCCGGTCGCAGCCGAAAAACAAAGCCGTTTCCCCTTGGGAAAGGAAAAGGTCATACGTAGGACAGAGGAAGTGAAGGTATATACCACCTGGTATATACCTTCGAGAGACCTCCGCAGTCTCCGACGTTCGTTCCTGGCGATCCTTGAGGTCTTTCTCATCCCTCGAGGAATCGATAAAGCAGCTGCTGCTTTGTGTGTCCCGGACGATTCCAAACGCCCCGGAGTGAGTCCCTTGCAACACGCAAAGCGATTTGCTGCACTTTTATATAATTGTAACCAACCTTCCTGTGTTTGTTTGTTTGTGTGTGGAGAAATGCAGGGGGGAGCTCGATCAGTGGGTTATTGGAGTAGCGTTTTCTTGCCTCTCTTAATTTTTTTTTTTTTTTGTAGGACTCTCCTACAGGAAATTTAATGATTACCTATTCGTTCTATTCCCTCATTTCTTTGCTTCAAAATGAATTTACATTGTACATAAGCTGGTGGTATTATACTAATATTAGCTACTATCTACTTTGAATAAGGAAACTCTTTGAAGGGAGGAATATGACCGTCACGTACCCTTCTACAAATGTACAGTATTTAATGAAATCAAAATCTGAAACTTAATACTGTCGAGAAACACACTGAACTGGGAAAAACCGTCGCAGTGTGAAATATCAAGAAAAATAATAGCTCATTTTCCAAGATGCCAGTAGTAGAAGCTGCTGAAAATTTATACTCAGACAACAAAAAAATCCAAGTGTAACTATACAATTTGGCTGGATTGCGGAAAATTAATTGTACTGCAGAACGCCATCAGGCTTAGTAGTAGGGAAAAAAATCGAAGTCAAGAATCTATAGCAAATTAACATCAACAGTATATTATGTGCTGTATTGTTAAGTCTAAGAGCACATTAACATCTACAGTATTTTATGTATTTATTGTTAAATCTAAGTTAAAAGGATTCAGCTTTTTTCGAGAACTCTAATGCAGTTTCAGCCGAGAACTTTTGGACAATCTGAAATTCTGAAAACTCAGTGAGACCTCAAACTATAATAAAGATCTGCTTTATAAAAATTCAGAATCTTTCACTTTCAGTACAATAATATAATAATAATAATAATAATAATAATAATAATAATAATAATAATAATAATAATAATAATAATAATAATAATAATAATAATAATAACGAAAGCAACACAACTTCAAAAGGAGATCTACTTGATAAAAATTCATAATTTTAAGTTTTCCTGTAAAAAATGCTGAAAAGTAACACAACTTCCAAATGAGAAGATGAAAATAAAAATTTCAGGTTAGTTTTAAAGTCTTCACAGAGCCCCTACTTACTCGGCGATATTTTCCTCAGTCAGTTCAAAATGACCTCTTGAACTTGAACGAACGGAAGGTCATTCATTCTATGTGGCAAACACTGCTGCGTAAATCCAGACAACAGACAGAAGAAGCCTGACCTCTCCCCAGTCCTTTCTTGACCCTCACACCTACTACACAACCATTCCCAAGAACACCTGGATTGATACTGGGTCTGTGGGTCTCTTGGACTTCCTAACGGACTAATAGGCGTCTGTCCCTCACTCTCCAGTCAGTCGAAGTTCCTCTCTCTCTCTCTCCCTTTCTCTCCTCCCCCTCCCTCATCTCTCCTCCTCCTCCTCCCCCCAACAACGTACCTCTCTCCCCATTCCACTTCCTCCCCGCCCACCTCGATCAGACCGGACAACAGTTGAACCGCATAGAAAATGGAACAAAGGTATGGCTGGAGGCTCCTCCCTGGATGACCTTATCCATGGCCGCCAAGATTAGTCATCACGCAGTACCACCATAACGAGGACGATTTCTTTGTATATTTGAGCTTTCTGAGTCGCATTTTACTAATGCTCTTTAAGGCTAAGCACTGTTTTCACCAATCTCTTAATGAAAACCTAAGAGAACCCGGCGATGGGCTTTCCATCCTTCCAGGTTTCCATACTCCAGGCTCCGTTTCGGCGACAGACCGCGCTTTTGGCTGGCATCATCAAACATGAGACTAGCGATGGCGCCTTAATCGATCGCACGGAGGTTTCCTCGTGGTGGCATTTAGAACCCTCCGGGAAGCACACACACACACACAGTTGATAATGCCTGGCGTGGCCAATGGGAAAGCGAACTTAAGGGTATGTTTGTTTGTATCCAATGCGTCGCAAGCATATCCGGCAGTCACGCCATTGCCAGACCGCAGAAACCTTACACTGGACATGAGAATAAGAGTGACCATGAGAGAGAGGGAGAAAGAGAAGAGATTAAGGATAAAAGAAAAAAAGAGGGTAAAGACTGAGAACTGAGAACATGAATAGAATCTTGATGAGATAGTAACTGCACAATAATTGAATTTTGTACAGTTAGTAACTCAGTACATTGCACATAATCGTCAAATAACCATACACTCAGATCAGATTACCTGAGTCTAATACTGGACTCTCTCTCTCTCTCTTTCTCTCTCTCTGTGTATAATGATACAGTACATGCCACTCCATTACCTCTACTTGAACAAGTCATCTTAAAAACGAAACAAAGAATTACTATACGGTAATATATATAAAAAAAAAAAACCACCAACCGGCAGAAAATTAAACCGGTTTTATCATTACTGTGTGTAGAAGCGTTTTTCTTTGACTATGTTCTGGGAAGGGACGTTCAGACCGACAGCTGTTAAGCGTCGGCAGTTCGACCAACTGAACGCGACCGGATTTTGTCTACTCCGAGGACGGAAAATAACCGAGGTCTGATGAATTATCAAAATGCAGAGACGCCAGGTGCGTATAGAGAGAGAGAGAGAGAGAGAGAGAGAGAGAGAGAGAGAGAGAGAGAGAGAGAGAGAGAGAGAAGAGAGAGAGAGAGAGAAATAAATTATTTTGCTAATGATGAGAACTCCTAAATATCAAAAAGTATAATTATAACACACACTATAGGTCATAAATGCCACAGAGGACAGATAGCTTGACGTTGATAGAGAGAGAGAGAGAGAGAGAGAGAATTATTTTGCTGATGATGAGAACTCCTAAATATCAAGAGTATATTTATAGCACAGAGGTCATAAATGCCACAGAAGACAGATAGCTTGACGTTTGAAGAGAGAGAGAGAGAGAGAGAGAGAGAGAGAGAGAGAGAGAGAGAGAGAGAGAGAGAGAGAGAGAGAGAGAATTTACTCCGTTAATGACGGGAAAAGCTAAATATTAAAAAGCATAATTGTAACACAAAGGTCTCCAGTATTATAGGAGATACACAGAGATACACACTCACACAGAAAGATAGAAGTGAGAGAGAGAGAGAGAGAGAGAGAGAGAGAGAGAGAGAGAGAGAGAGAGAGAGAGAGAGAGAGAGAGAGAGATATGATTCGTCCAGGACGGGAAATGCCAAACACTCAAGACCACTATTCAACTCAGATGCCTTAAGGTTAATTATGGAGGTGACTGACACTCGCTTCTCACAGTTTCGTGCGAATCGAGGCGATCGTCAATTCCCGGTAGAAAGAAGAAGAAGAAGAAGAAGAAGAAGAAGAAGAAGAAGAAGAAGAAGAAAAAGTTGATGAAGAAGAAGAAGAAGAAGAAGAAGAAAAAGTTGATGAAGAAGAAGAAGAAGAAGAAGAAGAAGAAGAAGAAGAAGAAGAAGGAGGAGAACAAGAGGAAGAAGAGGAAAAGAAGAAGCAAAGGCTTATGAGCCATGGATATTATTGTTCTAATCAACTTTGAGAAAATGCATGAATGTTAATTTTTATGTACAGGAAGCCGACGGGGAGGGAAACTGGTATGTGGACAATAACCCCTAGAAAGTAAAATGAAATTTACTTTCCAACGACGTGATAAATGATTTAAAAGCAATACAGCATTGAAGTCACACAGACCAGGACTGATTGACTGATTTGTTAACACAGACTGGCGTCACAAGTGGCACGGTAATGGACGACGTAGATGAAATATTTTAAAATACGATTTACAAGAAAAAAGTGATATAATTGTAATAGCTTACGGAACATATGAGCTTTTGCAAGAAAGGTAAAGGTTGGTTAAACGAGATATTAAAGTAATATATATATATATATATATATATATATATATATATATATATATATATATATATATATATATATAATCAGTTAAACTATTAGGCCCTTTCAGCTTGAAAAAATATTGTCACGTTGAACCCATTTCTCACTATGCCACATAAGAGTCCTTTTAAGCTGAGTTTATTTCCATCATATTCCTTTCCATACTTATCTAACAAATCTAGCACGTTTACCTCGTCTTGAAATGAGCTTGTAGATTTAAAATGTTTTTCTACTTTGTCAATAAAGAAGCTTCGTCATGTTGAACGTGACATACATATGTGTATATATATATATATATATATATATATATATATATATATATATATATATATATATATATATATATATATATATATATATATATATATATATATATATATATATGTTAGAAATAATCAGCACACAATCATGTGTGGAATAGAAATAAATTTCTGACTCACATCAGGGTTCGATCCTGATGTGATTCAGAAATTTGTATATATATATTTATATATATGTATATCAGATGGAGCCCCGATGGCCTAGTCGGTTAAGGCAGCATCCTCAGACTTCTTAGAGGTCTGTGGCGCGGTTTCAAATCCGCAGCCGACCGGTCAGAGAGGCGGACACTTTGCTATCCGTGTAGACACCCCGGGATTATGTATGTAATCAACGGATAGGTTTGCTTAAAAGCAAATGGGTGTTACAGACTATTACACACAAACAAAGCCACTCCAACATCTAAAAGCATAACAAACACCTCACACGTCTCGACTGTCGACCTCACCGCGTAACAACTCCTCGCTGCTGGGAGAAAGAGCGCTGGTGAACTGGTACAATTCATGTACACAATACCGGGGACTAAGCGATGTCAGGCAGGGCAGCCGATCGGGACTACAAAGTCTACCCCAAAGCCAAATCAAAGTTCTTCAAAAGAAGGCATCACGGCGACCCCATATAAAAATGGGAACAAGCTGGGAAGAAGAAGAAGATATGTATATCAGATAACAAATCATGAATTTCCCTAAACATTCGAAAAAGTAAAGACTAACAAAAGTTTGAAGTGTATGGCAAATATTCCGCACATTTGTGTACACAAGAGACGCGTCTATCATGATACAGATCAGTGGTTCTCAACCAGGGGGGCGCGCCCCCCTATGGGGGCGTCAGCAATTTTCAAAGGGAACACGAGCCCTAGGAAAAAAAAATTTCTCTATTATAGCCGTTATTCTCTTAACAATAGTCGCTAAGAAGCAGTGTCAAGTATCTCACGTATTCACCCCCAAAAAATAAAAACACCCCTTCTCTCTTTCCCCCCTTTTTTTTATTTTCCTTTAAATCTGCAAGGGGGACGTGAAGGGAAGGACCAACTCTTAGAGGGGGCGGGGTAATAAAAAGGCTAAGAACCACTGATACAGATACAAACTAGCAATACGTTCGACATGACAAAGCTTCTTTGTTGACAAAGGGGAGAAATGTTTAACATGCAAGATGATTTCAAGACATAGGTAATCAACCTAGATATGTACAGATAAGAATGGAAAGAAATATAAAGGAAACAGACCAGGTATGAAAGACGCTGTTTCAACTGGAGAATAAAATTAAGTGATTTCAAGAATTCTGAAGTGGCATGGCAAGAAATAGGTTGAACATTACGATATTTGAGCAAGTAGAAGGGGAAAATATTTTAAATAAATGTAAAGTCTTTTTTTAATAATATAGTAAGAAATAGGGCATATATATCAGTCCTCTTCAAGATGTACTGAGAAAAACTAAAATATTCTTAGAAAGTAATACACACTTTCAAGTCGATATATATATATATGTATGTGTATATATATATATATATATATATATATATATATATATATATATATATATATATATATATATATATATATATATATGTCTTCTACATAAACTGAAAAACTACAAAATTCCTAAAAAAAATAAAATCTTCCTTCATAATACAACGAAAAAACAGGACCCAGTTCCCAAATCGCCCCTCAAGCCAGTGAAAAACAGATCATACATAAAAACAAACCCCCTCAAGACAATATGGAAACATTCCTTGAAACAGCCAAGAAAAAAAAAAAAAAAAGACAAAATCCTCAGAAGACACTCACCATCCACTTGAGACAGTTGAGACAGCCCATCTGCGCCGCTGCGTGGACGGGAGCCATTCCGTCTTTGGCTCTCAGGTCGAGTCGCCCTCCAGCCGTGTCTACCAGGTACTGAAGAACCTCCAGATGACCCTCCTGTGCGGCCAGGTAAACAGGGGTCACCGCGTTGTCCATCTGGGCGTTGGCACTGGAGAGAGAGGGAGAGAGAAGGGAGAATAACAATTATTGGTCAGACACGCGAGAGGGATATTGGAGCCATCTGTGCTCAGATGACCACGGGTTATACAGAATTATATAGAGCTCACAGGCCTTTTTGAACTGAATGTGATGATGAAATGCTTATAATTCTTTAAAAGAGGTGATTTTGATCCAGTTAGTGATGACAATGCTAAAGTTTCATAGAGTTATCTAGAGCTCAAGGCCTTTTTTAAACTAAATGTGATGATGAAATGCTTATATTTCTTTAAAAGAGGTGATTTTAATTCAGTTAGTGATGACAATGCTAAAGTTACATAGAGTTATATTAAACTCACAGGGTCTGTTGAAGTGAAGCTTTTTGCAATTGCAGTTGATGAAATGCTAAGATTTTTGTTCTTCAAAGGAGGTGATTTTGATGCAATTAGTGATGATAATGCTAGTCAAGTTTCCCAGAACACAATAAACGAACCATACTACAAAAAAAGAGGTCCCTCTTATAACCCACATGGAGGACTGCAGGCCTCCAAATATAAACATGAAGTTTACAACAGATCTTAAAGTTTTCATTACAGAACTGCATCCTTTATTACAAACTGTACGGTTTCAAAACACGCTCCCTGTGAATTTTTAAAAATCACCAGAACTGTGCTACAGTTTATCCTTGCCATATTTAAATAAATTAATTTGTCCTCACATTCAAAGAGCTAAAAATATGTGAAGCGATTCAAATTCTTGTGCAACTTACTATAACCTACATAAAAAGATTCTATAATGTCAAAAGAACCTTGTAGTACTGAGGGAGTAAAAGAAAATTATATATTTATACTGTATATATATATATATATATATATATATATATATATATATATATATATATATATATATATATATATATATATATATATAAAGAGAGAGAGAGAGAGAGAGAGAGAGAGAGAGAGAGAGAGAGAGAGAGAGAGAGAGAGAGAGAGAGAGAGAGAGAGAGAGAGGGATAGGATAAAATGTTCGTGGAACTTTATATATCACAAACAAAAGCTAAGCACCAAAACAACCAAAAATCTTTTAATAAAACAAAATGATACCATATTAAGTCACTAACATACTACAACAAGCAAAAACTAACCTTACACAGAACAATTAATCATAAAAATCACGTAATGCTCAAACTCCCTCGAATACAGGAAATTGTCTGCAATTGCATTACCTTCGGACAAACACAATGACCCATAAAATCAACCAACTTCAATTGCAAATTTTACTACGGTTGACAAGGATTACGCAAATAAGCCTGGGTCGTTCATCGTACTCAAACAAGGGCAGAATAACTTTCGTTTTTCATTTGTTTGTTAACAGTAAAATTGAAAGAAAGATGGACAAAGAAGGGATGAGCTAAAAAGGAGATATTCAGCCTTAATTATCAAGACCAGTATAATTCTAAACGTCAAACTTATTTATGCAAATAATTTACAACTCTCTCGGAACAGATGGGTCTATAGCAAGTTTGGATTTCAATAATTTACTTACATTTTTATTTACTGTATCTATTCATTAATTTGTTCATTCATTTTTCTTTTTAATAAGTGATGTCTTCTTTCTGTATTTTCCTTTACCATTCGTTATGTCTTCCTATGAACACCATAGGTAGCTTGTTCCATATTAATAGGGTTCAGTCTCTGAATAATAATAATAATAATAATAATAATAATAATAATAATAATAATAATAATAATAATAATAATAACTGTAGTAAAATGTACATTTGTAAAGCCATCAGCTGCTGAGGAATGATTACAGAAAATGAAAAGCAGAAATATCAGTTTATGGAGGACACAGGGCAACAACAGTGATCTGGACAATGCGGAATTTGTAATAAAAAAATAGAAGAGTTTTGAATATTCCAGACGTTTTAAAGTGGGAATTGTGTATAATCTTCAAGGCATAAGTTAATGGTAGATTTAGAAACAATAAGACAACAGCTGGAAAAGATGATAGAGAGTTGCAATCCATCCTTGGAAAAGGAATCCACATTGAAGGACTGATGCTTTTCATTTAGGGTAATTCTTTGTGGATCGTGTGGATTGAAATGGCACGTGAGAATATATTAACGGCGAAAACTTAAGTAGTTTTCTTGGGAGATCAGGCAGCTACAGTATAGTGTGACTTTGGGTAGAAAATTAAGAAGGAATATGTGCTGTTAAATTTATTTATTTTTTTTTGGCTACGTGCAAGTTCATACACAAATACACAAATGCATAGACGAACACAAATTTACTATATATATATATATATATATATATATATATATATATATATATATATATATATATATATATATATATATATTACATGTATATATACATATATATACTGTATATATATATGTATATATATATATACTGTATGTATATATGTATATATATATATATATATATATATATATATATATATATATATATATATATATATATATATATATATATATATACATACATATATATATATATATATATATATATATATATATATATATATATATATATATATATATATATATATATATATATATGTATAAAACACATTCAAAGTCAGCCCAAGCAAGCATAAGCTGGAACGACTGAAAGCATTCCCAGACAACTGGTAAAAAAATTCACCCTTTTTTATATACATATATATATATACATCCCAGCGACCGTGAGTAGGCGAGTTACAAATTATGGGCGTGATGTTGTAAAGTCGAGGGTGGAACCAAAATTAGGATAATAGTGAGAGAGAGAGAGAGAGAGAGAGAGAGAGAGAGAGAGAGAGAGAGAAGGGGGGGGGGTCAAGGGTCCGCTGATCTCTGTCGAATAAAAGGATGTGGTGTAACCACAGATATTCCAACATCACTTATCCCAGCTTCTCTTTCCTATATTCTCGCTGGTTCGTTTGTCACTGTTCTCATGCACTGGATATGAATGCTGTATTTATATTTTACATTTATATCTACACTCTCGTTATTTTCTGTACTGTTTAGTCTTATTTTTTGTGCTATTACAGTCTTGCTTATTACTTTTCTTTATAAAAGGAGAATGTAATATCCATACACAGACACGCATATATATATATATATATATATATATATATATATATATATATATATATATATATATATATATATATATATATATATATATATATATATATATATATATATATATGTGTGTGTGTGTGTGTGTGTGTGTGTGTGTGTGTATGCGTGTGTTTGTATAGTAATATATATACATATAATATATATACATACATGCATATAAATGTATATGTATATATTTATATATAATTTTAAATTTTAGCTGAAATTAAAATGTCACCTGGTACATTACGCAGACTGCTTCGCAATATATGGAATGCGGAAATAAAGCCTGATGATTTGTAATTTGGAAGTTGTAGCTAAGGTACCAAAGAACGGTGACCTGGCTAAACGTGGTGACTATAAAGACAATAGAATCACGTAATCGTAATGAAAATATTCTTTATGCTAGTTCACAAGATGCTGGAGAAAGAGACTGATAACATACTTAGGGATGAACAAAGTGGTTTTAGAAAAGGCTGGAGTTGTGTGTTATGATATAGTGCAACATAGTGCAACAGTGTAATCAACAGAAACCTCATAATGGCTTTTGTTGATTAAAACCAATATTACGGAGGGTCTTACGTCACTATGGTATTCCACTAATTGAAATCTCCCATGAACGAAGCAGATGCAATATTTATGTTCATGGGATCTTGTCAAGTAAATTTCAGTAATATGTGGGGTGCCACAGGGGAATCTTATGCCACCTTTGCTGTTTGCCCTTCTCATAGATTTTATGATGAAAAAAATGTGGTTGGAGATGGAAGAGAAGATCTAGACTGGAGTAACAACAGAAACTTGACAGATATGGGATGCCCAGATGTTACTATTCGATGAGTAAAGCATCACAGGATTTACAATGTTTACAATGTTTGCAGAGATGGGACTTAAGATAAATCTAATAAAAACAGAATTAAAGATGCATAAAAGAATGAAATGGCATTAGATAGAGCACCGAATAATGAAATTGAACCTTTCAAACATTTATCAGCATTGATACCTGGCACAGTTCTCTTGAGGGTGAATTTAATGAATGAATGAAAAGGTCAAATCAAACGCAGGTCAGGTTGAAAAGAATTTGGAAATCAAATAGACTGAAACTGAATCCAAAATTACGGTTATACATTAGTCTAGCCTTCAAGACAAGCGCTTTTACAGACTTCTTACGAGTGTTAACAGATGCATAATAATAATAATAATAATAATAATAATAATAATAATAATAATAATAATAATAATAATAATAATAATAATAATAATAATAATAAGAAGAAGAAGAAGAAGAAGAAGAAGAAGAAGAAGAAGAAGAAGAAGAAGAAGGAATACACTGTTTCATCCATCGAAAAATAAACATTGGACAATATTGACTAGTGTTGATGCGCAGGAAAAGCGAAGTATTAGAAGAATTGAGAAAACTCAGTATAAAATCAATTCGCAGAATTCAGCCATTTTATTCAACAACAACAACAACAACAACAACAAAAACAATAACAACAACAACAATAATAATAATAATAATAATAATAATAATAATAATAATAATAATAATAATAATAATAATATGTAGGTACAAACGGTTTGCAGAACTCTTGCGTGTCTTATTAGATTCAAAACACAATAATAATAATAATAATAATAATAATAATAATAATAATAATAATAATAATAATAATAATAATAATAATGCGTAGGTAGAAGACTCTCGTTTAAACAGAAGGAATGAAATGTGACTTCTGCATCAGCTGCATTCAACTTGTATAAATAAAAAAAGGTAGTGTGGCTGACTCAAGTTCCACAATAATAAGATTTTTCTTTTCTTTACTTTCCCACAAAACTGGGTCACTGTTTCTTTCATTCGAAGGGCAGATGTGACAGTTGTTTGTCTCTACTTAACCTAAAAAAAAAAAAAAGTGCCAAAGAGAGCGAAAGGCTGATGAGTCAGTGAATGACTGACGAAAGATCTGAGTCTGGAAGAAGCGCATGATGGAATCAGTCATGATAAAATTTTAAGTAGATTAAAACTCATGTGAGAAAATATGGACACACACATATATACACATATCTATCTATCTATCTATCTATATATATATATATATATATATATATATATATATATATATATATATATATATATATATATATACGTTATACTCGTACATATGGACAAAAATTATATATCCAAACGGGAAACACAAAAGCATCACAAATTTTTCAAGTAATTTGTATTTTTCCTAACTATACAAACCCGATGTCTTTTACATTAGGAAGTAATGGTTTGTATATCGTGTAGGAACAAATTAGTATTAAAAGTATCATGATGACTAGAGAAATATTATACAAAAAAACGTAAAGTAAACTGTTACAAATATCGAAATGAGCATTATGTATTATAAAAACGATACAAAAACTTAGGAAGCAGCAGATGGGACTAAACAGTTCACCAGACGAAAATGTTTACTGAAACGTTTTTGAAAAACGAATTGATTGTCTCTTTCTATGGAGGATATTCCAGTGCATATCTGTTGTTCATGTAACTAGCATCAAGCAAGATCAGAGAGAGAGAGAGAGAGAGAGAGAGAGAGAGAGAGAGAGAGAGAGAGAGAGAGAGAGAGAGAGAGAGAGAGAGAGAGAGAGAGAGAGAGAGAGAAGCTGAAGCTGTTTAGTCATCCCTGAAAACTGTGCACGGCAAGAACTGATTTCTTTCCGTGACTCCCGTGAGAAGAATACGTTTTCTGTGAACGTTTTCTTTGGGGGGCGATTTCAACGCAAAGAAAACGGTATCCTTGTGGTCAGTCCATCTAAGTAAGCCACTTTCTCGAGTCAATTTTGCCCATAAATGTAAAATTTGGTGATCTAATCTTTTTAATTCGTTAACAATGACAAAAGCAGACGTGTGGCACACCTGTCGTTCCCAGAAGGAGCAGAGACGTGAATGCATAAGAAAGTGGTGATTTACTCCACTGAAATTTCATAATGCTCCGTTTTCTTTTCCTGTCACATAATCACTGACAATTTGCATTAGGAAACGAGTGAATGAAAGCATATGCAATTAATGTTCGATAGTTTACGATGATTTTTAAGAGGGAGAATCATTCGAAATTACATTGATTTATTTACCTGAACACGTAGCACGAGTACATGATGCTTTTGACCAGTTATTATTATTCAGAGGATGAACCCTATTCATATGGATCACTGACTTGATATTCAGAATTCCAAAGAATAATGTAAGTCTAACTTATGATATACCCTAAAAAAAAACTGAATAACATTACTTTGATTATGTACGTGCAAACGATTTACAATTCAAGCATACTTTGCCTACCCAACAAAACCTCACTACGATCTTTTTATATATATATATATATATATATATATATATATATATATATATATATATATATATATATATATATATATATATATATATATATATATAATATATATATATATATATATATATATATATATATATATATATATATTTCAGATTATAGATGAACGACACTGATGTTCATTTGCTATTTATAAGTGTCTACATTAATTTTATTTGCATGCTGATATACGGAACGAGGTTTTTTTTAATTTATGCATTATTAAATTTTTTTATATGACAACGTGTTTCATGCTAATTCGCTGTCAACAATAACTGAATATTTAAACTTGTTTCATACGAGTATCTGTACATCTCAGCAAAGTGGAAAAATTAATAATAAGGTAATGACATTAGTCAACAAGGTAATCGTGATTACTAAACAAAACATTTATATATACAAATATATATGTATGTATGTATATATAATATATATATATACATATATATGTATATATGTGTATATATAGATACACACACACACATATATATATATATATATATATATATATATATATATATATATATATATATATATATATATATATAACTCACACGCTTCAACACTCATGGGAAATTCAATTAACTCTTTACGGCAAAATCATCTGTCAACACTAGCAATGGCCATCAAAACAATTCATCTATGAGCAATTCTGACTTAACAGACCAATCTGTCGAACTCAGACTCTTTTTTATTTTTTTAATAAATATGGGACTCAGAAGGTGCCAGAGAGAGACACACACACACACACACACACACACACACACACACACACACACACACCAAGAACCACAGATTATCGAACAGGCGTCATATGGGAGACTTGCCAGGGAGACAGAAGGTCTGTCTCCCCGGCAGGAGACGTGAACACACAGGCCATAGACTTGAGGTAATTGCGTAATTGCCTCCCATACGGTGTCAAATTACGCCGGCTTCTTGACCAGTTACAGAGGACCAGAGTTACAGAGCGTGAAATGTGCAATAAAGGCCTGTAGCGTTCATCTCTCGTCGGCATAATTAGATACTAAATGCTTACCATCTTGAGTCGAAAGCTGTCATTAAAAGGTTTATTATTATTATTATTATTATTATTATTATTATTCGGAAGATGAACCCTATTCATATGACAC
This sequence comes from Macrobrachium rosenbergii, assembly GCF_040412425.1. Taxonomy (NCBI): domain Eukaryota; kingdom Metazoa; phylum Arthropoda; class Malacostraca; order Decapoda; family Palaemonidae; genus Macrobrachium; species Macrobrachium rosenbergii. The sequence goes on along the minus strand of NC_089759.1, from coordinate 3,169,002 downwards.
AAGCCCACCACAGGGGCATTAACTAGAAATTCAAGCTTCCAACGAATAGCCTATGGTGCTCATTTGAAAGAAATTGCAGAAGGTAATAGGAAATACAGAAAGAAGACAAATAAATAAATAGATAAAAATTTAGATGAAATATTGTCTAATTTAGTGTTCATTCGAATTATTTTCCTATTCCTCTACTTATTTGTATTTTTTATAGATTAAACTGGCTTTATGCCAGCACAGAGTCTTGTTCCTTGAGTAACCCGTAAGAGAAAATCGTAAATTTGAAAGTGTAACATAGCTGGTGTCAAATTTTCATTTGTTTTCTTATATGTCCGAGTGTAAAAACAGGTCAGTAATATTTGTTTTATATACAGGATAGTATAAATTCAGTTTGGATTCTGCAAAACTCAACAATGTTAGGATTTAGCTGAACTGTGCAAGAAAAAATGTGTTATACACCGTTGGACTGTGGAACAGTTTCCCTGAGGAAGTTGGGCAATTGGAAGCTCAAAAGTTCAAGCGAAGATGCAACACATTACCTTTCTCTATATTTCCTGTTACCTTCTGTTACTTCTTTCAAATGAACACCACATTCTCTGGAAGCTTAAATTTCAAGTCAATGGCCCCTGTGGGCTTGTTCCATGAGACTAGGGTTCATCTTGAATAATAATAATAATAATAATAATAATAATAATAATAATAATAATAATAATAATAATAATAATAATAATAATAATAATAATATTTCGATCAACAGAAATGACAGCGCAAAGGTGGAATTAAGTAGAAACGAAAAATATCTTATCAAAATTATCATATGCCAAATGCAATCAATGGCATATCAGTGGAGAGATCTGGACCAACAAACTCTGGACATTCAAAGAGCGCGAGCTTCTCTCTTCTTCTTCTTCTGGATCTTAAAGACAGAATTTTGGAACCAAAGGCGCCGCAGAATCCGTGCGGTATTCGCTGAATACCGCAACGGTAAAGAACTCCAGTTCTTGCGGGGAACTAATTAGCATGAAGAAGTTTTCCACGCAATCCACCCAATATGCACGAAATTCTCGCCGTCAGAAGTGGCGATTTTATGACGCCTACGGATGTTAGTAGCATTTGGGTTAGGTGGTAATGCCTCCCCCTGTGGGATGCTGCTCTAGAGTCTGGGGAGTAACTGATTTTTTTACATTTCCTGAGCCCTTTTCACTTGTGTTCCAACACACGCTCGCCCTTACCTATTTGACCGTTTAGCCCAGATTTCGTTGCATAGGTTAGTTGGTTTTTGAGTGGTTTTCGGATAACAAATTGACGTAGAGACAGAAATACCAAAAAAAGAAGACGATAGTTATCGTCTGGATTTGTCTTCGGCGAGTTTACGCAAGGCTGGGACAATAGATGGTTTTTTAAAGTTGAAACATAGCAGATAAGTTATTTCTCGTGCTGCTGTTTCTATGGGAACTCAAACACGGTTATATGCAGGTTTTTTTCTGTGTGTATGTTTATATATACATATATATTACATATATACATATGTATATGTGTGTGTGTGTGTGTAGAATCTACTGGTCACTTTTACCAGATACACATGTAATTGTAATAGCCACAATGCCCTCTTAACTTCTCGAATTCTTCGCGCTTTTTTTGGATATGCTTGTCACTACAAAGCCGTTAGATCCAAGCTCAAGAAACTGAAGAGACTGTGATGCCCGGTCGCGGGAAACGAACCCGCGTCACCATAATCACAAGGAGGTCACAATGCCGACCTAAGCACGAGAGGGATAAAAGTCTATTATCTCTCGTACCTACATTACCTGTCGTTTTCAGATATATTCATTAGAGCTGGAACAGACCCATCCTCACCATCGTAGCCAAGTGGGCAATCGTTTTTATTGCTTTTTAGGCTGAAATATATATGTAGAATCTACTGGTCACTTTTACCAGATACATATGTAATTGTAATAGCCACAATGCCCTCTTAACTTCTCGAATTCTTCGCGCTTTTTTGGATATGCTTGTCACTACAAAGCCGTTAGATCCAAGCGCAAGAAACTGAAGAGACTGTGATGCCAGGTCACGGGAAACGAACCCGCGTCACCATAATCACAATGAGGTCATGTTGCCGATCTGACCACGAGAAGGATAAGTCTATTACCTCTCGTACATACATATACCTGTCGTTTTCAGATAAATTTATTAGAGCTGGAATAGACCCATCCTCACCATCGTAGCCAAGTGGGCAATCGTTTTTATTGCTTTTTAGGCTGAAAAACTGTATATGTGTAGAATCTACTAGTCACTTTTACCTGATGTAATCGAGAAGTTAAGAGGGCACTGTGGCTATTACAATTACATATGTCA
>NC_089759.1:3159156-3164156 GCF_040412425.1 Macrobrachium rosenbergii | reverse complement strand
GTTAAATCTTGAAACACCAATAAATAATTTTTCACATATAAACCTTAATGTTTAAAAAGACTGCCATCTATGGCAGTTACGATTTGCACTTAAGGAAAAAAGTTTATTGCTTATTCAAGTGTAAGTGTATTGCGGATCATAAGTAGACTGAAGTTACGCAGTCTATGATTCAATGCCCGTCTAATTCTCTTGGCCTAAAATAATTAGCCTGACTAAATTAATCTAAAAATAATCAGTCTATTTAACGATAAGTGTTGATATGTACTTAAAAGCAAGCAGATTGCTTAAACTTTAGAGAAATGTCTAAAAATAACTTTGCTTAGACTTTAGACACATGTCTAATAATAACTAGACCATCGGACTTTTTATAGTCAGGCTCTGTACGTCTAAAAATACCCACAGGTCTAACACTGTGTTCAAAATAAACAGTTTGTCTAAACGTCGAGACTGAAATTACTAGCTAATCTAGTCTACCTGTCTAAACATACAAAGTTCATCGGTTTCTCATGGGGGCGCCCGCAGCATGTTTTCCAAGGGCGGGGGGGGGCGGGCCGGGTGGTGGGTGAATCTTAATACATACCTGGACAGTTTCCGGTATAAAGCAGACAAAAACTTTTGATCCTTGAACTAGCTGGTTAATTCCAAAAACATATCAGAGCCTGCATTTCTTTACTGAATAAAGCAATTATATACGATTATCGTTCGCCTTCTCTCTCTCTCTCTCTCTCTCTCTCTCTCTCTCTCTCTCTCTCTATTATACTATACATACATACATACATACATATACATATATATATATATATATATATATATATATATATATATATATATATATATATATATATATAATTCTTTTCCAGGATTTCAGGGGTGGGGCAAGTTCCCCCTCTTGCCCCTACGTGCGGACGCCCATGCTGTTTCTAAACATGTAAAAATAATCAGACCTTCAAGATCGTATAAAAAAACAGGATATCTTAAATAACCAGTTTGTTTTACACCTTCACATCTAAAATAACCAGTCATTCTGAACTTATATGTCTAGAAATAGCCTGAAATCTAGGCGAACGTTTTAGAATAACCAGTCAGTCTAGCCATACAATGCTAAATATACCTGAAAGTTTAGGTATGTGTTATAAAGACCAGTCTAAGGTGACAGGGAGAAAATTATTTTCTTCTGTCCAAGAGACGATTTTTAGTGTCATTGGCACGGATGCCCTTCACCTCTCTCTCTCTCTCTCTCTCTTTGTATTCCATCCCTTTTACATTGGCACCCCCCCCCCCCCGCCCCAGCGACTAGAATAGCTAGCTGATTGGTGTCATGAGAAACTCAATGGTGAAATGACGCGCAATTAGACCTATGTGGAAAGCTATTAAGACAAGGTGTAGGTCTAAATTGACTTTAAATGCCAAGGATGTGTGATGGTCAGTTACTCCAGTTGAGAGAGAGAGAGAGAGAAGGAAAGAGATAGAGAGAGAGTTTATGGAGTTTGACTTTGAGTTTTGCATTTAGATATCAATGGCATCAGTAGGAGCAAAAGATGTGCTATGTGGACGTCCTAATTCAACTTGAAAAACTCAAGCGTTCCTAAATTCGATATTCTATTCTATTCTATTCTGCAGTAAACAAAATGGCAAATCAGATCGCAGAAATAAACGTTAATTATCTCAATATCTAATCAACTTTCCTCCAGTCCTTAGTTCACTCCTAAAGGAATTAAAACCCATTTATAAATGTGTGGTGATACCAAAGACTTATTAAAAACTCAAAGACTACAGACACAAAAAAAGTTAAAAACTCAAAGACTACAGACACAGAGATGAAAAACTCAGACTGCATACACAAAAAGTTAAAAAACTCAAAGACTACAAATACAAAAAAAGTTAAAAAACTCAAACACTACAGACACGAAAAGTTAAAAAAACTCACAGACTAGACACAAAAAGTTAAAAAACTCAAAGACTACACACAAAAAGTTAAAAAACTCAAAGACTACACACAAAAAGAAAAAAAACTCACAGACTACAGACACAAAAAGTAAAAAACTCAAAGACTACAGACACAAAAAGTTAAAAAACCCAAAGACTGCAGACACAAAAGTTAAAAAACTCAAAGACTACAAACACAAAAAGTTAAAAAAACTCAAAGACTACAGACACAAAAATCCTCACAGACTACAGACAAAAAGTTAAAATACTCAAAGACTACAGACACAAAAAGTGAAAAAACTCACAGACTACAGACACAAAAAGTGAAAAAACACAGACTACAGACACAAAAAGTGAAAAAACTCACAGGCTACAGACACAAAAAGTGAAAAAAACTCACAGACTACAGACACAAAAAGTGAAAAAACTCACAGACTACAGACACAAAAAGTTAAAAAACTCAAAGACTACAGACACAAAACGATATATGTAGAATTCACTCACGGCAAGAGAGTTTAATTTCATTATCAAGCTACATTAAAGACTGTTTAAGTTACACTATAAACAGGCATTTTTCTATTACCCCCAAAAATATGTCAGTTATAAAACTCAATGCACCAATCTCAGAAGAGTTCCGTAGTGTAAGGCAAATATCACCATGGGGTAGAATATAAATAGTAAATAAATAGATAAAAAAAATAAACAGGTCGAATGACTGGGAATAATAAAAATAACAGATAAACTTTAAAATCCAGAAACTGCAACTTCATGTCCTCTAATGTTGACGAGGGTACAGTCGAAAGGTTCTTTGTATGCACATGAATGAGCAGGCTTCAAATGTTTAATGTCAGGCCTCTTGTGTTTCCCAAATATCTTTAAACAGGTATTTTTTGGAAACAGGAAAATGTTTCAAATGTGAATATTTCAAGTCTGTTAAGCAAATAAAATCACTTCATATGGATAACTGTCATTATCCATTTGCATATTACTTTCATTATTTTATTTGAGTAAAAATGACAAACACACACACATACATATATATACACTGCTCCATCACCATTCTGTCACCTCAGATACTCTTACAAGACTACACTTTATAAAAAGATATATATATCTTGAATAAACATATTTCATAAGGAAATATATATCATGTAGTGATATAATTCGCATACTACTAATACCCCAATAAAATGAAGCGAGAAATACTCCATTACAATCTGCCCGGAAAAACAGTTTTTGTAAATCAAAAGGCTCTAAATAGAATTCTTGAATCGATAGCTTTATGCGTGAGGGGCCAAAGAGAAGACATTTATTGTAAACTTTGTAAACAGGAATATTTTCTAACCTACGGAGTTATTCGTGAGAAGCTGTATACTTCCCTAGATGGAAAATGACAAAGAGAGTTTTGATAAGTATAAGAGCTGCATATGTATCAAGAGATTTAGTTTTCCAGGTATATATTACTTTAGTCTGACAGATAGACGTCTCTCCTAATTTTGGGGCTTTATTTAGCTATTTATCAAATAAAATTATACATTATATTGACAGAGATAAACACACAAGAATGTATATATATATATATATATATATATATATATATATATATATATATATATATATATATATATATATATATATATATATATATATATATATATATATATTTAGCAAATATACTGCCCACCAATTTCTCTTATACCTTTGAAAAAGATATTTGCGTGATGGCAATACTTTGGAGTGCCATCATTTCCTAATTAATAAAATGAACTGCAGGTATAAAAAACTTGTTGCCTGAGCTTCACGACACATCATACTTTTTGCAATTTTGACTCGGGTACAAAAACTGGCCTCGTCATCGCGTCACGAACTGATTTTTCCAAATAATATTTTCGCTTCAGGATAGAAAATAAACTGCACAGAAATTATATACATGTATATATATATATATATATATATATATATATATATATATATATATATATATATATATATATATATTATATATATATATATATATATATATATATATATATATATATATATATATATATATATATATATATATATATATATATATATATATATATATATATATATATATATATATATATATATATATATATATATATATATATATATATATATATATATATATATATATATATATATATATATATATATATATATATATATATATATATTATATAGAAGGAACATTCAACAATGGCATGAACTACCTATGAAAAATTATCATTTAAATACATGCGTTTTTGGACATTAAATATTATTGAGGAATTCTCCATCTACATATATACTCGAGTACAACGGCCCTGACCATTCTTATACTTAGCCAGCACACTGATGATTTTAATCTATACTTTTTTTTTTTAAGAAAACAAAGGAAACAAACAAACAGAATGAGAATGATATTCTAAAATCATCCGGCCGCGAGAGACATCATACACCAAAATAATCAGTTCGTATCAAACGATATCATCTGCATAAAGTTCAAAGTTTGCTTGTGTTGAACATACACAGTTGGTTTGTATGCTTTGCTCGCGCGCGCATGCGCACGTAGTCTCTCTCTCTCTCTCTCTCTCTCTCTCTCTCTCTCTCTCTCCCTATTGATACTGCTTACAAATTACTATATGATAAAGGGTTGATGTTGGTAGATATTTCCAAATGGACCGACTCACATACAAAGCGAATATAGACCGGAAACGTAAAAAAAAAAGGGGGGGGGGAATATTTCTCGCACCAATTACTCCTTATTCATCCACCACTGCGTAAAATATTGATCCCCGTTTCAACTATTCGACTGAATCAGAGTTATATGTTACAGGGAATATGTGAAATCTCTAGGGAGTTTGTGAAAAGAGCAATTCGCTTAGAAACATTTGATCACCGGGGCTAGTACTAAAAATGGCGAAATAGTGATTCATCTGCAGCGTTTTGCTGTGTTTAGTACTAGCTCCGGGGAAGTCAAATGTGTTTCATTGTGTTTAGTACTAGCCACTGCGGAATCAGATGCACTTAGGGACATTTGATTCCCAGGGGTTACTACTAAACAAGGC
>NC_089759.1:3149156-3154156 GCF_040412425.1 Macrobrachium rosenbergii | reverse complement strand
TAAAACGCCAGGTTTAGAAACTGGAAGATCACTAATCTTAAGGATAAAACCAAAGATTTGGTTCAGTTGTCACTTATCCTTAGTTTCTGAAACAAAACAGTTAAAAGATGGGCCGAAGTTTCTTCGGCGCAATCTAGTTTTCTGTACAGCTGCTACAGTGTATAATCAAGGCCACCGAAAATAAATCTATCTTCCGGTGGCCTCGGTATAATGCTGTATGAGCTGCGACCCATAAAACTTTAACCACGGCCTGGTGGTGGCCTATACTATATCGTTGCCAGAAGCACGATTATGGCTAACTTTAACCTTAAATAAAATAAAAACTACTGAGGCTAGAGGGCTGCAATTTGGTACGTCTGATGATTGGAGGGTGGATGATCAACGTACCAATTTGCAGCCCTCTAGCATCAGTAGTTTTTAATTTCTGAGGGCGGACAGAAAAAAGTGCTGACGGACTGACAAAGTTACCTCAATAGTTTTCTTTTACAGAAAACAAGAAAACGAGTCAAGATTTTTAAAAACCTGGCTTCATAATATTATCCGGCACTTGCCAATGATTAGTTCTCCACTTAAGGTCGCTGAGTCGTTTACAACCTGTTAGGGTATGACATGTTTCACTGTGGAGTGGACAATTGGCAGTCCAAACTAGCGCATCATGCGATTATCCAGAATTTGCCAGCGATTTTTACTCCATTTATGCTCGCTGACTTGTTCGCAACCTGTTAGTGATATGCATGCAACAAGTTACCTACATGTTTGTGACATGTTTCACTGTGGAGTGGACACCTGGCAGTCCACACTAGTGTATCATGCGATTATCCAGCATTTGCCAACGATTTTTTCTCCGCTTATGTTCGCTGACTTGTTTACAACCTGTTAGTGGTATGTATGCAACAAGTTACTGACATGTTTGTGACATTCTTTTGCTGCAGTGTGGACAGTCCCTGACAAAACTCGGAGCTTTTAACGTCGGTAGAACACAATGTCGAGCTACCTAACCTAGAGCCCTAAAATTGATAAAGCCATCTGCAACTTGCTCCCTACAAAGCTACAACATCTGATGGTGCTAGAAACCTACCGTTATTTTACCCACTGCATCACTCTTGACAGCAGCGGAGGGTTAAGCAATTAAATAACTTCCTTGTGTAAATTGTTCCCTTTGTTTGGGTAACCGTTTCTCGCTCATTGTCGAGTTCTGCATCCTTAGGTCGGTAAATAGATTTGGCTCTCTCAGAGATCAGAGGCCCCCAAAGACACTGAAGACACGTGCTTGAGCGAGGTATGCCTTGAATCTAAACCCGAGGCATTGACAATTCATGCTATGCCTGAACTAGGAACACAAGTAAAAATTAAACGTTTTACTGCTTGGCACATGAGTGGCAGAATCTTATATCTGAAGTAATCAGCTATTTAACGTAATTCTTCATGCGAAGCTGAATGTGTTATTTGCATTCCTGGGGAGCTCAGATATACATTCTTAGTTATTTTTTATAAGTATGCTCATTCTGAGGTTGTTGGTGGCCATTGCTTAAGCTGCTACTAATGCTACTACTGTTACTACTTCTACTTCTACTAATGCTACTTTTATTATTATTATTATATTATTATTATTATTATTCTTCAGACATCAAGATTTACTCTCCTCTGTCACTACCATCAAGATTTGGTTCAATTCTCTTTCTTTTATGGAGAGAGAGAGAGAGAGAGAGAGAGAGAGAGAGAGAGAGAGAGAGAGAGAGAGAGAGAGAGAGAGAGAGAGAGAGAGGTGGATGATGGGTAGTCACATGACCTGCTGATAAACAGCTAATTACAGGAAATGAGCAAACAATCTCCAACAGAAAAATAAAACATTAAATCTGCCGCTTCTTTTCCCTAAACAAATTAGAAACAATTTCTGCTGTAATAGGTGGCCTAATGACGTCATTAAGATATTCTCTCTGTAGTTTAGAAGTCTTTCTAAACTACAGATTTGGAGAAAGTTTGGAAGATGTAGAGGCAGATAGGATAGGTAACCAAGCGTCCCCAAACTTGCCTGAGCTTGAAGAATACCATATATATATACATATATATATATATATATATATATATATATATATATATATATATATATATATATATATATATATATATATATATATATATATATATATATATATATATATATATATATATAGGAATAATCAACACACAATCACGTATGGAACAGAAATAAATTCTGGCTCACTTCAGGATCGAAAACCCAGGTCTTTCAATTGAAAGACAAGACCGCTACCTACCAAACTACAGAAGTCTCGTCTTTCAATTGAAAGACCTGTTGATCCTGATGTGAGCCAGAAATATATATATATATATATATATATATATATATATATATATATATATATATATATATATATTTATATATATATATATATATATATATATATATATATATATATATATATATATATATATATATATATATATATATAGAGAGAGAGAGAGAGAGAGAGAGAGAGAGAGAGAGAGAGAGAGAGAGAGAGAGAGAGAGAGAGAGAGGATTTGACAGCGATAGATAATTACTGACGGACCGCATTCCGTAACGACTGGCATCACGAAGGAAAGTTATCGACAAAAGAATACTTATTTAAGAGATATATAAATTCTTCCTCCTCAGACAGGTTAATAAGCAGGTATAAAGACGCATATCTACAGTTATGTTGTCAACAATGTAGTATTTTTTATGTGTTTTATACGCTGACTTCACAACTGTAATTGCCAACGGCATACAGCAAGCGCATGGGTGCTTTTTGCTTATCAGGAAGCATTTTAGCCAGTTACAAACTTGTTTTAAACCAAGCAAAAGCTTAAATACTGCTTATTTCTACAAAAAGCTTGAATATTGCTTATTTCTACAAAAGCATGAGTACTGCTTATTTCTACAAAAGCTTGAGCACGGCTTATTTCTACAAGAGCTTGAGTACTGCTTATTTCTACAAAAGCCTGAGTACTGCTTATTTCTACAGAAGCTTGAGTACTGATTACTTCAACGAAAAGCTTGAATACTGCTTATTTGTACAAAAGCTTGGGTACTGCTTATTTCTACAAAAGCTTGAGTACTGCTCATTTCCACAAAAGCTTGAGTACTGCTTAATTCTACAATAGCCTGAGTACTGCTTAATTCTACAATAGCTTGAGTACTGCTCATTTCCACAAAAGCTTGAGTACTGCTTAATTCTACAATAGCTTGAGTACTGCTTACTTCTACAAAAGCTTGAGTACTGCTCAGTTCTACAAAAGCTTGAGTACTGCTTATTTCTACAAAATCTTGAATATTGCTTATATCTGCAAAAGCTTAACTACTGCTTATTTCTGCAAAAGCTTGAAATTGCTTATTTCTGCAAAAGCTTGAAATTGCTTATTTCTACAAAAGCTTGAGTACTCTTAATTCCACAAAGCTTGAATACTGCTTATCTCTACAAAAGCTTGAGTACTGTTTACTTCTACAAAACTTGCGTACTGCATATTTCTGCAAAAGCTTGAATATTGCTTATTTCTACAAAAGCTTGAGTACTCTTATTTCCACAAAGCTTGAATACTGCTTATTTCTACAAAAGCTTGAGTATTGTTTATTTCTACAAAAAGCTGGAATACTGCTCATTTCTACAAAATCTCGAATGCTGCTTATTTCTACAAAAGCTTGAGTACTGCTTATTTCTACAAAAGCTTGAGTATTGCTTATTTCCACAAAAGCTCGAATACTGCTTATTTCTACAAAGGCTTGAGTACTGCTTATTTCTACCAAAGCTTAAGTATTGCTTATTTCCACAAAAGCTTGAATACCGCTTATTTCTACAAAAGCTTGAAGACTGCTTATTTCTACAAAAGGCTTGAGTACTGCTTATTTCTACATAAACTTGAACACTGCTTATTTCTACAATAGACTTAATACTGCTTATTTCTACTAAAGCTTGTATATTGCTTATTTCTACAAAAGCTTGGGTACTGCTTATTTCTGCAAAAGCTTGAATAATGCTTATTTCTACAAAAGCTTGAATACTGCTTATTTCTACAAAAGCTTTAGTACTGCTTATTTCTACAAAAGCTTGAATACTGCATATTTACACAAAAGCTTGAATACTAATTATTTCTACAAAAGACTTAATACTGCTTACTTCTAAAAAAGGCTTGAATATTGCTTATTTCTACAAAAGCTTGAATACTGCTTATTTATACATAAGGTTGCGTACTGCTTATTTCTACAAAGGCTTGAGTACTGCTTATTTCTACAAAAGCTTGAGTACTGCTTATTTCTACAAAAGCTGGAATATTGCTATTTCTACAAAAGCTTGAGTACTGCTTATTTCTACAAAAGTTTGAATACTGCTTATTTCTACAAAAGCTTTAGTACTGCTTATTTCTACAAAAGCTTTAATACTGCTTATTTCTACAAAAGCTTTAATACTGCTTATTTACACAAAAGCTTGAATACTGCTTATTTCTACAAAAGCTTGAGTACTGCTTATTACTACAAAAGCTGGAATACTGCTATTTCTACAAAAGCTTGAGTACTGCTTATTTCTACAAAAGCTTGAATACTGCTTATTTCTACAAAAAGCTTGAATACTGCTTATTTCTATAAAAGCTTGAGTACTTCGTATTTCTACGAAAACTTGAAAACTGCTTATTTCTACAAAAGCTTGAGTACCGCTTAATTACTACAAAAACTTGAATACTGCTTATTTCTACAAAAGCTTGAATACTGCTTATTTCTACAAAAGCTTGAATACCGCTTATTTCCAATTTATACCTGACGATATACTCACAATTAGCATCATAATATATAAGCAGGTTTAAAGTAAAAAAGAAAATATAAAACTTCAGACAAATAATAATGCGTAATAGCTAAATTCCAGTACATGGTACGCGATATATACAAGACTGATATGACATCACAGTCAGACTGAAAACCATAATACACGCATGCGTGACGACTGCCTCGGTACGCAGCAGCGTACGAT
>NC_089759.1:3094156-3146656 GCF_040412425.1 Macrobrachium rosenbergii | reverse complement strand
TGCAAAATTTATAATGCAAGGAGAATTTACGTACGTCATTGAACCAGATAATCATTATATCGAAGTACAACTTCCAAGAATCCTTTACTGATAACAGAAACTTAATAATTTGACTTAAGGTAAAGTTAAGTAACGAATTTCAAGCCGTAATGCTCGATAAGCCTCGTTCATCAACGTAAACAGGAAGCGAGAAAACGCTCTCCGGGAAATATATATATGGAACAATTATCGCTCAAAAAGATCTTAACGGGAGGATCTAACGGGAACTCCTGCCGCCCATATCCTGCGCCCGAAAGAAGATAACTGCAGCCTAGAATGCTTAGTCATTCCGGCAGTAGATACTCAGGTAACCTGCAGAGAAAGGAAGTCGTCCGGGAAGCGATGATTGAAGATCGATCTGAATTCGAATCCGGATAAAGGTTATCCAAGTATTTGTCCGTCTGTCTACAGAATCTCTTGAAGTGTTGGTAATGGTAGGTTGGCAAGGGGTCTTGCCCGAAGGCGGCATGTAAAAAGAGATTATGAGGTCTGACGTGAAGCTTTGTCCATCTGTCTACAGAAAGTTTTGGCGTCTTGTTAATGGTTGGTTGGCTTTTAATGAATACGGCCTTATGCCAGCACGGGGCCTTGCCTGGTGGTCGTATGTAAAAAGTGAGTAAAAGGCCTGATATAAAGCTTTGAACTCGAACCAACCAACCAAGTCTGCTGTCGATGGTTTTGACAGAATTCTACTTCCTTATTTTTTGGGGGATAATGTTCGACGAGCCGTAGTAGAATTATTGTAAGATTTTGAGATAAATCCGAACTGGATTTAAGCTCATTAAAGGTGGTTTTCGGTTTACAAAGGTATAAGAATAAAGGAAATTAATTCCTTGTATTATAGAATAGAATGTTACGTGAAGAGTACATGGTAATTACACCTCCACACGCCTCTATTCTATAACCGGAACTTCAAAAGTTCAAGCGAGGATGCTAAGCATTACTAACCTAAAACAATTCTTCCTGTATTTTAATAATTCACTTACATTTTTATCTATCTATTCATTAATTTGTAAATTTATTTTTTCTTTTCTAATAACTTATCCCTTCTAATTACCTTCTGTTATTTCTTCCAAATGAACACCGTATTCGTTGGAAGCTTGAATGTCAAGTCAATGGCCCCTGTGGGCTTGTTCCATAAGAACAGGGTTCATCTCCTAAATAATAATAATAATAATAATAATAATAATAATAATAATAATAATAATAATAATAATATAAGGGCACAACCCAATGCAACCCCATCCATGTTCTTCTATGGTAAAACAGCTGACCTCTGGCGCAGTTCCTGACGAAGAAGTAAAGTACATGACTTTATTGTGGCTTATTCCCACAGGGGACCACACTGCGAACGGTTTGTGGCGAAAGAAAATCTCCTCTGTTCCCACAGTTCATTTTAATGGACAGGCAAATGCGAAATTGTTAATAACAGAGAATTATTTTGTCTTTACTGAATACCTGGTAATGTTTAATGCTAACATTAAAATTTGATCTTCATTGACTTTATGGTAATACAAACGATGAGTTTAATATGCAGGAAATTGTAAAGAAAATTACGAGAAACGTTAAATATATGTGATAATGCGATCTTATCATGCTGCTTATGCGATTCAGAATTAGAGATGTATTTTGAGATATGCACATGAACTGCATAAAATTGCATAAGTTAATGCGTTACAATATCATTCTGACGGTCTGTTGTCTAACTGCAACTGTGCAATACTTTCTTTCATTCGTTATTTATCTTTTACACACACTTATGAATATGTATATGTATATATTGTACGTGTATATATATATATATATATATATATATATATATATATATATATATATATATATATATATATACATATACATACACGTGTGTGTGTGTGTTTGTGTGTATAACATAGAAGAGCAATTAGAATAATAATCCCTGACAATTTCCTAAAAAGATGAATCTGAAAAATATTTATTGAACATAATCCGAAACAAACTGGTCGTTTTTCAGACATCCCATTGCAATAAAGGTTTACCTTTTTCAAAGCAATGCTAGTGTGTTATAGCAAGTTTGACAAGTTTTCTAAAAAGTACGTCGTATAATCAAGGCCGCAAAAAATAGATCTATCTTTCGGTGGTCGCGTTATAATGATGTATGAGCCGAGGCCCATGAAACTTTAACCACGGGTCGGTGGTGGCCTGGACTATATCGTTGCCAGACGCACGATTGTGGCTAACTTTAACCTCAAATAAGATAAAAACTACTGAGGCTAGAGGGCTGCAATTTGGTATGTTTGATGATTGGAGGGTGGATGATCACATAACAATTTGCAGCCGTCTAGCCTCGGTAGTTTTTATGATCTGAGGGCGGGAAGAAAAAAAGTCCGGACGAACAGGCAAAGCCTGCACAATAGTTTTCTTTTCAGGAAACTAAAAAGGAGATTGTAAATTTTGCATATCATCATCATATCCTATTTTTCCAATATTTTAAGGCTGAGAACCTTTCCGCTGCCAAGAACGAAGGTTGGTACGATTCAGATGCCTCCTTTGTCTCCGAATAACTAAACAGAATATGATATGACATGACGGAAGATCATTTCTCGTTAATCTTCAGTTCTTTTAAGATCTAAAATGTTCGGACAGAATATAGAAAAGACTATAGAATTTAGGCCAAAGGCCAAGAGCTGGGACCTATGAGGTTATTCAGCGCTGAAATGGAAATTGACAGCAAAAAGGTCTGAAAGGTGTAACAGGAGGAAAACCTCGAAGTTGCACTATGAAACAGTTGTTAGAGACGATGGAAAGTCAGATAGAAGAAAGAGAATATGAACGAAGGTACAGAAAAAGGAATGAAAGGGGTTGCATCTAGGGGCCTACGGGACGCTGCAAAGAACCTTAAGTACGTAAATGCCTACAGTGCACCGCACGAGGTGCACTAAAAGCACTACCCCCTACGGGGAAGAATGGTACTGACCTTGGTAACGAGTCATGAAATTAGTTAGTGAAGAAAATTCCGTTTTCCGTTGCAAGCGAGATTTAAAATTAATCTCTCGGTGAAAGACAGAAGGAAAAAGAAGAGATAAATATGCAGAACAAACTGGTACTGCAAAGCGAAAGGAGAGAAAATTGCCCAGTGATAAAGGAGGTCATGAGAACTCTTCGGTTACCTGAGGCTAAAGACTCATAAATCCTCATTGTTTGAGAAACTTGTCATTAGTCCGTCTTAATCCGGGGGCACGAGTCTTGGAAGTAAGAGACCTTTCCCACCGGATGAATATCGGAGAGGCGAGTGACTATATTTATCTGCACAAAAACGATTCTCGCTATGAAGCAGAAACGGAAATGTTTCTCATGAGACGAGGATTTTAAGGAACGTGTATTACTGGAAGTGTTTATCGATCACACGTGGAATAGAATACTCACATAGATACCTGGCGAAGCGATGTTAATTACAGGTAACCGCTTCGCCACCTTTTTTCTGATGTTGAAATAATATTTTCCGAGCAGAATATACTCTGTCCAATAAGTAACTTTAGTATGCAAATTGTAAGCAATATTTCAGCGATGTTTGATCAAATTAATATTTCCATAAACCGAAGATATTTCAAAATAATCCATGCAAGTATTTTCAGGAGAAAAATGCTTCAGACTTGCCTTGGAGGAAACACGTAGTGCATACTGCTAAATCTGTTTCTAAAAATAAGACACAAGCACAAACTTGAGTTAATGTGCGATCTCTCTCTCTCTCTCTCTCTCTCTCTCTCTCTTCACACACACACACACACACACACACACACACACACACACACACACACACACACACACATCTATATATATATATATATATGTGTGTGTGTGTGTGTGTGTGTGTGTGTGTCTGTGTGTATGTCAGTGTCTGTTTTTTGTAAGTATTAACAATGACCACAAAATTGTATTTCACACCGCAAGTACCAAAGAAATTGAACACCTAGGTATACGTATTATTGCAAATCACATGACGTCTGTGTACCCTAAACTTGCAAGAATTTACATTTAGAATGTTGACAGTGATACCGTGTTTGGAATAAGATAAGAGAAGAGAGAGAGAGAGAGAGAGAGAGAGAGAGAGAGAGAGAGAGAGAGAGAGAGAGAGAGAGAGAGAGAGAGAGAGGGGGTTTATATGGGAGTGAGTTTATAATGAATGTGCAAAGCTTCAAAATCTAACACTTCTACATTATATTTTGAAGCTAATTAATCAAGGGGTAGAGAGAGAGAGAGAGAGAGAGAGAGAGAGAGAGAGAGAGAGAGAGAGAGAGAGAGAGAGAGAGAGAGAGAGAGAGAGAGAGAGAGAGAGGTTAAGGGAGTGAGTTATAATGAATTTGCAAATCTTCAAAACCTAACAGTCTTTCATAATATTTTTATGCCAATCAATCATGGGTTGAGAGAGAGAGAGAGAGAGAGAGAGAGAGGCTGGAATATAAAGACAATGAAAGTCAAGATATTGATCATTTCTCTTGTGTAAAGAATTTCATTTCTTTAGTATTTAATTATGTTCTCAGCCATGGGTCATTAATTTTTATTGAATGCATTTCAAATTATTTCTTGTGAATGACAGATTCTTATCACAATCATGACTTTCTAATTTTCATGTTAGTGATTAAATTATTAATTAATTTCTTGACGATAGATAATAATAAATATACTCAAATTTCTTGACGATAGTTAATATTTAATATACTCGGAGTACAAATCAACAATGTCTTTCAAAGTGCATGAAGGTAATTCATTAAGGGACTGAAAACAATGAATGAATTCGAACACAAATGATGAAAAACATTGTCAGTTCAATGTGCTTTTGAATTTGTCAATCTTTTCATGTCTGGCCTTGCATTTGTCATACACTGGCCATACAAAATATGCAAACGCGCTCTCTCTCTCTCTCTCTCTCTCTCTCTCTCTCTCTCTCTCTCTCTCTCTCTCTCTCTCTCTCTCAACCTAAAGTTTGCCCTACTCAAACACTGTCACTCAAACACTCAAAACTTCAACTTTTCTTATACCCCCCTCTCTCTCTCTCTCTCTCTCTCTCTCTCTCAACTCTCTCTCTCTTCTCTCTCTCAACCTAAAGTTTGCCCTACTCAAACACTGTCACTCAAACACTCAAAACTTCAACTTTTCTTATACCTCTCTCTCTCTCTCTCTCTCTCTCTCTCTCTCTCTCTCTGTCTCTCTCTCTCTCTCTCTCTCAACCTAAAGTTTCCCCTACCCATCTCTCTCTCTCTCTCTCTTAACCTAAAGCTTGCCCTACTCAAACACTATGTCACTCAAACCTCCAACTTTTCTTATGCCTCTCTCTCTCTCTCTCTCTCTCTCTCTCTCTCTCTCTCTCTCTCTCTCTCTCTCTCTCTCTCTCTCCTTAAAGTTTGCCCTACTCAAACGCTATGTCACTCAAACACTCAAACCATCAGCCCAACCATTTAAGCGAATCTTCCACAGAACTTAACAAGCCTAGGCAGGGCTCAAGCCCGGATAAAGAAGCCAGATTTTAGAAAAAGCTAATATACCGAACGTTCCTGGACGTTGCAACGAACCTTTGCGGACCATTGCAAGCAGCAACTGATCACGAGGGCCGAAAGTTAACGGGTCAAATAACAGACAAACGCGATCATGGAACTACAGAATCTCAAGAAGCGACTTTGTCCCACGCATAAGCGGCAGGCAGCTACGTAAGAGGAAATCCATTCTCAAGTAGTTCAATGTGCCAATTGCTGTGTTAACTCCTTGTGAAGGTGGGCCCAGCGGAGCGAGTCATTGACAGAGCGGAGGAGGAGGAGGTTCTTCAATGAAGAGACAGTAGTTGAGAGAGAAGGGAAGCGTCTCTTTCACCGTTTGTCATTTCTTTTCTGTATCAAGTTCAGTGTCAACACCGCCTGCTTGTTGAAGCATCTGGACATTGGAAATGTTGCTTGTTTTCTGAAGTCTCTCTCTCTCTCTCTCTCTCTCTCTCTCTCTCTCTCTCTCTCTCTCTCTCTCTTCTAGCTTATAGTCATCGTCAAAATTCTCTCTCTCTCTCTCTCTCTCTCTCTCTCTCAGACGTAAGCCAATTTCGACCTAATGAAGATCTTTTCTTAACTGCCTCGTCCACTGGCAACATTTCGCGAAAATGCTTGAATAAAGTGTATAAGAGGAATTGAGGAATTAAACTGATTTAAAAAGCATTTTGACTTAAATGAAGGCAAAGCATTTTGACTGAAGTTAAATGAAAGCAAACCATTTTGACTCAAGTCAAATGAAGGCAAAGGAAAAACACGTCTTCTTCTCTCCAGACACAAAGCAGCAGTGACCAGTGCATGAGTCCCCTCTTATTTCTCCCTGGATGACCCCTGAACGAGATAGACTGTGACAGAGAAGACTCCCACACACGCAAAGTGCTTGCGGGAGCGCGCCCACGATGCACGAGGCGTCAGGCGATAAGATCGAGGGCGTGGCCACGCCCATCAAGTCACGCCTCTGAGACCTAAAGGAGGCCCCCAATAGGGAAGAACAGGTGAAATGAAATAATTGATTGATAGTATGTTTATATTTTAAGAATTTCATTAAAACTCTCTCTCTCTCTCTCTCTCTCTCTCTCTCTCTCTCTCTCTCTCTCTCTCTCTCTCTATATATATATATATATATATATATATATATATATATATATATATATATATATATATATATATATATATATACATATATATATATATATATATATATATATATATATATATATATATATATATATATATATACACACATCTCATCTACCTATCTATATATATATATATATATATATATATATATATATATATATATATATATATATACACATATATACATATATATATATACATATACATATATATATATATACAAAGAGAGTGAGAGAGAGAGAGAGAGAGAGAGATATCAGGCCATTTAAATACAGAAACCAATATCGGTTTTCAATCGACGAGAGAAGAAAAGGGTGAGAGACAGATAATGAATAATTATATAAAAACCAACCTATGAAGACCTATTTGGGATATAGCTTATTTTGAAAAAAAAAAAAAGGTGATATATAAACAGACACTACGTTCCGAAGTAAATAAGAAAGAATGGAAATCATGTAACCTACATAATTCAATTATCAAAACACTACTCTCTATATAGCCTAAGCAGACGAAAAAATATATATAACTAAATTCATCAATTTACATTATCCGAAATTCTCATCGTCAAACGTTTTGAAGCCGAACGGTGCAACCTGATTCCGAATCGAATCCTCACTGAATCAGAGAGACATACTTCGTGCTGTGGGTGACGAGGCTTAAGGCGCAGAATCGAGGAAGGGTGTCACTCGTCGACACTGCGTCGAGTGTCATGGCCACCCGACCGTCAAGAGACAGGGGTACCGTGGAGGTAGAAAGTGGAACTAATTGACTTCGTTTTCTTGCTTTCGCTATTACCGAACTCCTAGACTAGAGGGAATCCTCCGCCGCTGATCTGCTGAAATGCGAAGTATTTCACTGGCAGTATATGTCGTATCTGTTCAGCTAGTCATTAGTTATTGTTTAGTTTTCTGTAAAAGAAAACTATTGTGCTGGCTTTGCTGTCCATCGGCACTTTTACCTGTCCGCACTTTCTTCTGTCCGCACTTTTTTCTGTCCGCCCTCAGTTCTCAAAAACTACCGACGCAAAGGGCTGCAAAGCGGTATGTTGATCATCCACCCTCCAATCACCTAACATACCAAATTGCAGCCCTCTAGCCTCAGTAGTTTTTATTTTATTTAAGGTTAAAATTATCCATAATCGTACGTCTGGCAACGATATAGGATAGGCTACAACCGGGTAGTGGTTAAAGATACATCGGCCGCGGCTCATACAGCTCAATACCAAGACCACCAAAAGATAGATCTATTTTCAGTGGCCTTGATTATACGATGTACAGAAAACTCGACTGCGCTGAAGAAACTTCGGCGAATCTTTTACTTGTTTTGTTCTAAAAACGGTTCCAATTACGCAGGTATTTACGCTGACCAGGAATAAAAGGCCATTAAGGAGTAAAATAACCGGAAAACGATAAACCAGACAGGTATGCAAGACCGTAAAAAAATCTAAGCAAAGTGGCATCTAAGCAAAGCGGAAAACATTAAACCATATGGGTATGTAAGGCCGTTAACCATTAAAGTAAAGTAAAAAACAAATAACTAGAAAGGTTTAGAAGGCCGTTAACCAGAAAAGTCAAGTAGAAAACAGTTAACCAGAAAGGTTTAGAAGGCCGTCAACCAGGAAAGTCAAGTAGAAAACGAACGACCAGGAAGGTTTAGAAGGCCGTTTACCAGAAAAGTAAAGAAGAAAACAAATAACCAGAAAGGATTAGAGGGCCGTTAACCAGAAAAATAAAGTAGAAAATAAAATAACCATAAAGGTTTAGAAGGCCATTAACCAGAAAAGTAAAGTAGAAAACGAACAACCAGGAGGGTTTAGAAGGACATTAATCAGGAAAGTCAAGAAGAAAAAAAATAACCAGAAAGGTTCAGAAGGACATTAACCAGAAAAGTAAAGTAGAAAACGATTAACCAAAAAGGCTTAGAAGGCCGTCAACCAGGAAAGTCAAGTAGAAAACGAACAACCAGATCGGTTTAGAAGGCCGTTAACCAGAAAAGTAAAGTAGAAAACAAATAACCAGAAAGGATTAGAAGGCCGTTAACCAGAAAAATAAAGTAGAAAACAAATAACCATAAAGGTTTAGAAGGCCATTAACCAGAAAAGTAAAGTAGAAAACGAACAACCAGGAAGGTTTAGAAGGCCGTTAACCAGGAAAGTCAAGTAGAAAACAGATAACCAGAAAGGTTCAGACGGCCGTTAACCAGAAAAGTAAAGTAGAAAACGAACAACCAGAAAGGTTTAGAAGGCCGTTAACCAGAAAAGTAAAGTAGAAAACCAACAAACAGAAAGGTTTAGAAGGCCATTAACCAGGAGGGTAAAGTATAAAGCAAATAACCAGAAAGGTTTAGAAGGCCATTAATCAGAAAAGTAGAGTAGAAAACGAATAACAAGAAAGGTTTAGAAGGCCGTTAATAGAAAAGTAAAATATAAAACAAATAACCAGAAAGGCTTTGAAGGCTGTTAACCGGAAAAGTAAAGTAGAAAACGAACAACCAAAAAGGTTTAGAAAGTCGTTAACCATAAAAGTAAAGTATAAAACAAATAACCAGAAAGGTTTAGAAGGCCGTTAATCAGAAAAGTAGAGTAGAAAAGAGACAAGCAGAAGGATTTAGAAGGCCGGTAACCATAAAACTCAAGTTGAAAACGAATAACCAAACAGGTTTAGAAGGCCGTTAACCAGTAACGTCAAGTAGAAAACAGATAACCAGAAAGGTTTAGAAGGCCGTTAACCAGAAAAGTAAAGTATGAAACGAATAACCAGAGAGGTTTAGAAGGCCGTTAACCAGAAAAATCAAGTGGAAAACGAATAACCAGAAAAGTTTAGAAGGCCGTTAACCAGAAAAGTAAAGAACAAAACAATTAACCAGAAATGTTTAGATGCCGTTAACCAGAAAAATCAAGTAGAAACCGAATAACCAGAAAGGTTTAGAAGGCCGTTAACCAGAAAAGTAAAGAACAAAACGATTAGCTAGAAATGTTTAGAAGGCCGTTAACCAGAAAAGTAAAGTACAAAACGATTAACCAGAAAGGTTTAGAAGGCCGTTAACCAGGAAGGTCAAGTAGAAAACAAATAACCAGATTGGTTTAGAAGGCCGTTAACCAGGAAAGTCAAGCTGAAAACAGACCAGAAAGGTTTAGAAGGCCGTTAACCAGAAAAGTAAAGCAGAAAACAGATAACCAGAAAGGTTTAGAAGGCCGTTAACCAGGAAAGTCAAGTAGAAATCAAATAACCAGAAAGGTTGAGAAGGCCGTTAACCAGAAAAGTAAAGTAGAAAACGAATAACCAGAAAGGTTTAGAAGGCCGTTAACCAGAAAAGTTCAGCAGAAAACGAATAACCAGAAAGGTTTAGAAGGCCATTAACCAGAAAAGTAAAGCAGAAAACGAATAACCAGAAAGGTTCAGAAGGCCGTTAACCAGAAAAGTCAAGTAGAAAACGAATAACCAGAAAGGTTTAGAAGACCATTAACCATAAAAGTCAAGTAGAAAACGAATAACCAGAAAGGTTTAGAAAGCTGTTAGCCATAAAAGTCCAGTAGAAAACGAATAATCAGAAAGTTTTAGAAGACCGTTAACCAGAAAAGTAAAGTATAAAACAAATAACCAGAAAGGCTTAGAAGGCCGTTAACCAGAAAAGTCAAGTAGAAAGCGATTAACCAGAAATGTTTAGAAGACCGTTAACCAGAAAAGTAAAGTAGAAAACAAATAGCTAGAAAGGTTTAGAAGGGTGTTAACCAGAAAAGTAAAGTAGAAAACAGATAACTAGAAAGGTTTGGAAGGCCGTTAACCAGAAAAGTACAGTATAAAACAAATAACCAGAAAGGTTTAGAAGGCCGTTAACCAGAAAAGTCAAGTAGAAAATGATTAACCAGAAAGTTTGCTCTGCTGGTTTCGTTAAGCAGCAGAGCAAACTGGCAAACGAAATACGGACAGGTATCAGGAAAGAAAACGTAAAACGAAAAACCAGCCAAAAGAGGCCGTTAACCAGCAAATCAAAGTGGAACACGAACAATCAGACAGTCATCAAAAGCCATTAACCCGAAAAGCAAAGTGGAAAGCTGAAGACCAGAGAGAAAAAGAAACAGATCAATACTAGTCAGCAAAAACATACCATATAATTACAATTTTACAAGTATTGGGGACATTTTCGAACCATCTTGATAAGTCAGAACAGTGTAAAATAATACATTTAATTCTATCTTCGTGTGAATGAGAAAGTCCTAAGAATTGTTAAAAGTTGTTGTTCGGCATGTTGGGTGTCAAGATTTTTGTTGTTGTTGTTTGTTTTTGTTTATTGCTTTGCAAGGAAAGTTGTTGTAGTTAAGGTTATGCTTAAATGGTTAAAAGGTTTTCCCTTACTTAGCTGTATTTAGTTTTAATAGTGCTGAAAATATTATATAGCATGCTTTCAAGTGTTCTACTTTGGACGTGTGTTTTGATTCTAAAGATTTATATGTCCATTTGGATGTACTTTTGATGGACCATATTCAAGAGTTTGTAATTTTAATAACTGTATTATGTTGTGGTCAATGAACTTCTATCCATCATCTATCTATCTATCTATCTATCTATCTATCTATCTATCTATCTATCTATCTATGTATCTACAAGCACAAAGAGAATTACAAGTAAGAAAAAACTAATGCAACGGAGCATGACACATCAAATATGCTCCCGGGTAAAGCGTGAGCTTCAGAAGAGTGACTTGCATAACACCAGTGGAATAGCAATGAACTGAGCTACTGACAAAAGTGACAAGATCGGACGGAATACAGCGAAGAATTCCCTCGCTCGACACCTTGAGGAACTGGTGTCAAATCTTGACGAAAATTTTGAAAAAAGTCGATCTTTAGTGAGTCTCGCATCGAATACATCGCCACCGTGGCAACTCATTCTCCAGATATTGTTGACACAGTCTTTAGCTATCAAATGAGACTCAGTTTAGCTCTTTATCTCTAATAGTTTTAAAGCAGTAGCCATTTTTACGGACGCATACTAGAATACCTTTTTTTCTTTTTTGTTCTATTGCAGATTTTGCCTTCAGAAGTTAGGAGCAGAATCTAAGTGGAAATAGTGTCATTCAATAAAATTTTCAGTTACTTATATGCGTTTTTGTAACCCAAGTCAATATTTGGGCAACAGTTCCTTAACTGGAATTCATGGCATATAACTGAGGAACTTCTCAGTTCCAGAGGTTCTTTATTCCTCACGCCATCGGAATGTGGAACAGTCTTCCTGAGGATGGGGTGCAATTGCAACTTCAAAAGTTCAAGCAAAGATGCGATGCATTACTACCCTAATACAATTCTTTACGCATTTTAATAATTTACGTACATCTTTATCTATCTGTTATTCTGTTAATCTATCTTTCATTTTCTAATGAGTAAGATCTCTTCTTTCTATATTTCCCTTTGCCTCCTCTGACTTCTTTCCAATTAGTACCACGTTCTATGGAAGCTTGAATTTCAAGTCATTGGCCCTTCCGGGCTTGTTCGTTATGAATAGGGGGTCATCTTCTGAATAATAATAAAAATAATAACATATAATGCACATAATGTAGTTTAATTGTGAATCAAGAACAGCCCTGAAGACGACAATGGATGGTCGAAACAGCTGTCGGCTTGGCAATGAGTAAATAGAGCAGTATTGTAACAGTTGTGTTTATCCCTCCCTGAAGAATGAAAAAGTAAGGCAGTGTGCATTGGCACGTGAAGATATATATATATATATATATATATATATATATATATATATATATATATATATATATATATATACATATATATATATAGGCCTATATATATATATATATATATATATATATATATGTATATATATATATACACATATACATATACATATATATACATATACACATATATATATGTATATATTATATTTATATATATTATATATATGTATGTATGTACTGTATGTATATATATATATATATATATATATATATATATATATATATATATATATATATATATATATATGTGTGTGTGTGTGTGTGTGTGTGTGTGTGTGTATGTATTTCCACAAATACTGTTTAATATTGAATTCATTATACCTAGGGAATAATTTACATCCAAGGAGACTTAGCCTACATATAAGTGATAAAAAGTGCATCTTTCCTGACCAGAATTCGAACATGCTGGCCCTTTGGTTTAGGTACAGCGACAAACAGTCGACGCTGACCGCTCGGCTATCAAGACGAACAAAATAAAAAGAAATATCTATACACAGCTTCCATTGTCTACCTCGCACTACGTATTGGAAATCAAACCATCCCATGTCACTCCCCCACCACTCAGCTTCAACCACACACACACACATACATACACACACACACACACACACACCAATATGCTGACTTCCGGTATGCCTGGACTCCACTTCCGGACTCGATAATTAGAGCAGGGAGCTTCATCTGGTGACTACTTTGTTTGTTTTGCAGCAATGAGTTCCATATGGTCTCAGTGCAAGGCAGTGTCTCTGACATTCAATGGTGTGCGAATGTCGCGTCAATGAGTTACTGAGTTTTAAAACTGTTGGATCATTTTCGCTTATCAGGCAGGTAGGAATGGGAGGGAATATAGAATTTAGGCCAAAAGCCAAGCACTGGGACCTACGAGGTCATTCAGCGCCGAAACGGAGATGAGAGTAGAAAGGTCTGAAAGGTGTAACGGGAGGAAAACCCTTGCAGTTGCACTATGAAATAATTGTTAGGAGAGGGTGGATGGATAGCAAGATGGAAGAAAGATAATCTGAATGGAGGTACAGTAAAAGGAATGAAAGGGGTTGCAGCTAGGGGCCGAAGGGACAATCGACAGAAAAATAAATACAGAAATGAAACCTTTTCAGTCGATTCACTAACCTTACGATTAGTTTGATATTCCTGATCCCACATCATCAATCGCTCTCCCATTTATATCATAACAAAAGAATATCATAAAATATTTTGGGATGTTTTCAAGAAATGCTTGGAGTATAAAACATGACTGGAATCTGTTTATTTTCAATCAAGCAATTTTCCCAAAATGCTTGCAAATATTTGCAAGTAACATATGGTGAGACTCTTCTAAATCCAATATAAGAATACAAGAATAATATTTAAAGATGAATAGAAATAGCTCAATATAACAATGATATTCGGTGAGAAATAGGAAAACCATAAAGTTAAGCGTAAATAACATATAACATATTACCCTATAATTCAAAGGTCACTTTCTCTTGCGTATATGACATTCGTGTTTACCCCAATTATAGCCATCGGAAATTACGTAACCATGGAACCTTGAACCCCTATTTTTCCTTTTTCACTGAATAATAGAATCGCCACCACAATGGTCGGTCCACACTCCTGGGCAAAGAAATTTAGAATGAACGAAATTTACCATTTCCTTTGAAAAGAGAGAGAGAGAGAGAGAGAGAGAGAGAGAGAGAGAGAGAGAGAGAGAGAGAGAGAATTTTAAGTCGTTCTTCGGCCAAAAGATCACGAAATGAGAATATTTCTTGAATCAAAACTTTGATGAAGGATTACGACATAGTAAACTCACCTGTCCATCCCAATACCCTCTTCATCAACAAGTACTGATTCTCTCTGTAGAAAATGTTTGGTGCATCTGTCTTCGGATTTCAACTTCTGCTCCGCGTCTCTCATTCTCGCGCGGCACTGGTCGATTGCATCATATTTATCCCCTGCTCTCATAATGTTCTCTATACTGCAGTGACTCTCGTTGCATATCGAGAGCACAGAGTTTGTCTCGTCATCAGCAATACGACGATGTTGGTCGTGAACGAGAGTTGAGCAATTGGAATCCGAAATGAACGAGCAGGAATGAGAATCCTTACTTTGCATGCTGAATTCACTCGGGGGCAAGACGCCATTCCTGTTCAGGGAATCAAATATAGCGTTGGACTGTTCCGCCGCTTCCTGAAGACCGTACTTGTAGTCGGGGGTATGGCTGTTCCTTTGGGGTAAGGGAGGCTTAACCGGTTCGTAAGCGCTGTCTTCTTCGTCATTGTTCTCGATGCCTGATGGGAAGGGAGAGTCGTCCATGCTATTTGCATAGATGATCTCCTGCAGCGTGGCGAGCGCCTCGTTCTCCTCGATGCTGGTGACCGACGCTTCGTACATGTCATGACCTAGGCTCCGGCGGTTGAGCTTGTACGAAATCTGAGGCTTGATGCCCAACTCAGGAGGAGGACCGTCCGTCGGAAAAGCCGTAATGGATCTCATGGACTTCCTGTTCTTGGCTTTGAAGGACCTCGTCGATCCCCTGAGCGTCCCTCGCAAGGTCGTGCCCCTCGACAGGGAGTCGAGGCTGAAGATGTCGTTTTCCCTCGAGGGCAAGGCGCCTAACGACCTCCTCAAAGTCTCGCCCCTCCGCACGATGTCTCGGGGCTTGGCATCGTAGTAACTCGAGTAAAATCCTGGCTTCACAGACGTGAAGATCTCGCGGTGGATGCAGACGCCGCTGCATTTCTTGTTCTTGTAGTTGCACAAGTAGCATTCTCCGTGCCGGAACGAGTGCGCCCTCTGCAAGTTCCTCAGGGCGTCAGCCACCAGGAGGCCCGTCTTCTTCCTGGTGGGCGTCCGGCGGTCTCTCCTTCCGAAGGCATTGCCCCAACGGCGGCGTGTGCTGAAGAGGGACGAGTAGCGGCTCCCGGCCAAAATGCTGCTGGCTTGCTTCTTGCGCCTACTGCTGAGGGTGACATCGCCGATGGCGCCCACCGCTGCCAACTCTACTACGTTGACGCAAGTATTACTCGAGACGCTTAGGAGGCAGCCCATGAGGCTAAGCGTAGCAGCCCGCAGGCATCCGGAACAAAAACATGTAATTGGTCAATCATAGCAAGCGATGTCTTAACATCACATCCACCACCACCACCACAGGTCTCATTCTCGGTGTTTGTTTCTTTGGCGATGTTTCTCTTACGGAAATGGTTGAGAAGTCACTCTTCGTTTGTTTGCAGAATCATCTTGACAGAAGATGACTTTTATGATGTAAAATAATGTCACTTTTTCACTTATGCAAATGACTTGTTATTGCTAACACTGAAACAAAGGATAATACTTAATACTACTGTAATTTATTCACAGAATTAACATAATATTCACTACATAAAAGAAAATTAGTTTCATAATGGAAAATAAATAAAAACAACAAGTATATCGCAGAGTTCAAATTGTAGAGACAACAAATGAAAACTATTTACAAAATGAGAACCTAATGCCATAAAAAATGTAGCCACTTAAGGAATGCGAAGCTCTACACTTCAGATCGACAGATGTGAGCATAACAGAAACGCTTTTTGCAGCAGTGGATGGGGAGGGGGAGGACTGGATTAGTGGCTTGTATGGGAGGAGTGGGATGGGATTAGAAGTTCTGTTTGGATGGAGCAGATGGATTTGTGTGTTGGGGGAAGGCGTGGGGGAAGGGGTTTGCCTATTCGTGAATCAGTGTAAAATCTGTCCAGTTTGATTGTTTGAGATCACGCCTTGATATTCCAAGCAAGTTTCATTTCCCCATCAGCGTTTGATCACAACGGTGATACAGAGCCTTCAAGACTGCTCTGAATGCCATGCCATCAGATGTTGCTGGTAACGGCCATGTCATCACAGTATCACAGCCTATAAACACTGTGGGAGAGTCGTTCTATTCCCCATCCACTGTTCACCCAGTCCGAACTTTCTGCTACAGTCAATTAACAGCTCTCTAAAAAGAATTGTCGAGTTTTCCTAAGTGATATTTTTTTGGGAAAATCTCCCCCGAACTCTGTTCTGAGTATGAAGTCAACTTTTACAGAGTCGATTTTTTATTCTTTTCGTCAGAATAATGGACGTCGAGTTGAATCACCTGTGGGGGTGACCATCGATCAACTCCTGCTGTAACATCTGGCCCGGAAGGAAGTGAGATCACGCATTATATTGATCTCCAGCGTGTGGAAACAATAGCTTAGCATCCCTGTCTGTCGGGACGAACTCACAGTTCCCTGTCTCTCTGTCTCTGTCTATTTGTCGTCCTAGTGCTCTGTCGATTCATCACGTCACTGATGAACAAATGAGTTAAAATTATGTCTCCTGATTAATAAATGACTGAAAATTACTGTCTCATTAATGTCATATATAGCATGAAGCCGCCATCATTACACAAGAGAACGATTTACATTCATTGTATAAGGGATAGTTTTTATATACCATACAACAATATAAATCACATCAGACACCTATTAAACAAATTGTGAAGGTGAAAGGCAAACACACTTCGCAAATATATTCTCATATAATACTAAATCACACAAGTAACTATTTTCTGAAAGGCATAAAGAAGCATTGACATCCACTACTCTGATAAAATAACTCAAAAAACAGTCATTAAATTATATATTGCTGAGTCACTCATAAAATAATATGATAATCCTGTCATCGACGCCACGCCGGCCCCATACAAATTTCTGTAAGCACATCAATTACTCATTTCACAAAAAAAAAAATCACAGACACCTGTAACTCTTTTCTGACTGAGGTCATTTCACTGATATCCATTGGCCTCACACTGATTGGTCGTTAAAATAATCTTTTCATTCTAAGAGACACTTCAGTCTTAATTTTCTGATGAATATCACTAGAAAGTACCCATTAGTTTCACACTGCTGAATAAGTATGAGTGAAATATTTCCATCCTTGAAGCCTCTTCAATCTTCGATATAAATGTCACTGTAAAAATAGTCATTAGTGCCACACTACTGACTAATTTAGACAATCTTTGCACCATCTAAGTCACCCACAACGTGGAGGCGGGAGAGTGATGAACTCAAGACGACCAAGAACCAACCGGCCGCTGTGTCTCAACTCCCCGGCGTTCGCACCAAAACTGAAGTTCAGCTGTTGACTTGCCACCGAATGGGCTTCGTGGTGGCGAGTCTGACTGTCTGTCTGTCTCTCTCTCCCTCTCACGGGTGTTGTTGAGAGGTGTGCCACTCGCTGGAAGGTGAAAAGCACTGGGTGGTTCCCTCGCCCTTGGGATTCGCCGAGCGATGTTGTGTCGCTTTTTGCGTGACGAGTGCCCGGGCAAAAAGTGTCTTCGCTGACCTCTATTAATAAACCTTCCCTTTATATATAAAAAAAGCCTTTCCAGCAAAAACTCTCCAAAAGATATAGTTTGAACTTTCTCTCGGGGTACATTCCAGTTGAAATCACCGAGTCCGAAAGAAACCGTGTAACTGACACGACTTTTCCTGTGATATTCTGTATGTGTGAAAAATAACACGTGGATTCCCTGATCTGACACAGTATTATCAGAGCTTTGTTATTGATAAATGAAAAGAAGAGTTCTCTAAAATTTATGAAAGATGAATGAATACATAAAATTTATGAAATATCAGTAACTAACAAAATTAATGCCAATGCACGTAACTGAAAATAGCACGAACGAATGACAACACTAGTTTGATGAAAGTGGAGATTGCTGCATTTTTCTCTCAATTTACACTTAAATTTTATAGTAAAATAAATGCTTTTTGTGGAATAAGGAGAGAAGATTTATTTAATACCTGATCCTTTTTTTCGCAAAATACACAAATGAAAAACTAACTAGTGCGGAATATAAGTAAGACATTGGAGAAATAAGGATAAGCAAAAAAAAAAATCATTAAGAAAAGCCACGTCAGTTATTTGCTAAGCAACGTTTCACAGTAAATTAAGATAATGTGTAATCACCACAGTATTTAAAGGGGGTGGGGATAAAAACGTGAAACCGAATCATAAAACAAGAAAATAAACGTCCAGCAGCTATTTCTTCTACTTTCCTAGTTCAAATGCAGAGGAAAAGATGGTTATAAATAGACTACAACTGCAAATAGTTTCCTGAAGTTATCCCAGTTTAGGGGAAAAAAGCCAAGAAAGATTTAAGAGTAAGGAATCATTTTCCAAGGAAATTATTCAAAGAAACCTTCAAAAGTTTCATATAACAACTGAGCTTAGAGCCACAATGCCAAGATGAAACAAGTAAAAAATGCGCCGATGTTTCTTCGGCGCAGCAACCGAGTTTTCTGTACAGCGTATAATCAAGGCCACCGAAAACAGATCTATCTTTCGGTGGTCTTGGTATAATGCTGAATGAGCGGCGGCCCATGAAACTTTAACCACGGCCCGGTGGTGGCCTGACCTATATCGTTGCCAGATGCGCGATCATGGCTAAATTTAACCTTAAAAAAAACAAACACTACTGAGGCTAGGCGGCTGCAATTTGGTATGACTGATGAGTGGAGGGTGGATGATCAACATACCAATTTGCAGCCCTCTAGCCTCAGCAGTTTTTAAGAGCTGAGGGTGAACAGAAAAAGTGCGGGCAGAAAAGTACGGACAGAAAAGTACGGACAGAAAAGTGCGGACGGACAGACAAAGTCATCTCAATAATTTGCTTTTACAGAAAACTAAAAGCCTTCACTGTGACTATACTTCAAAATAATTCAAAAAAATTCTAAAGACAAAACAGCCATTTTGGGTGTATAATCTAGTAAGAATTTGAGTAAGGAAACAGTGCCACAACAAGAGAGAGAGGTTTCCTGAAGACCACTACTGACACTGCTTTCTTTCGCCAAAATGAGTGCCACTGGTTAATTAAGGAAGTGGCAGCATCCCAGACGAAATTACTGTTCTCATACCTCAATGTGACCCACTGTTACCTACTCCCGATACCTACACCTCACTCTAGCACCATCCAAATCCAGTCTCAACGTGGGTTTTCACACCCACAGCATGGAGATTCTACATCACGCTTCAGATATGAAGAACCTAGTTCTTTTGTTCCAATTTCAGACCTGCTTTGCCCGCCTTCATCGTTACAAATAAGAGGGAAACAGAGAAAACTTGAATAAACATGAGAACTTTGGTCTTGCCTTTACAATTTAACCGGACAGACGTGGAAATGTGTTTCTCTCGAATAACGGAATATACATGTGCATTTTCTTCAAGCTAGCACAGAACAGAAATGCCAACAGATAAAGCATAGGGATATAAAAAATTCTGCACGGACACTTGAAGTTCCTTGGTAATTCTATTTACTTTTATCGACAACAAAATACCCCAGAAAAGTATACGGGTATGATACTACAACAGCAAGTGTTTTCATACCGCAATCTCCGGGCAATTATCATTGCAAAGAACGGATAAGTATGGATATCTTCCTTTAGAACTAACTCTTCTTATCTATAAGATATAGTTTTGACATAATTCGCCAATTATAGAACAAATACCCTCTTCTGATAAACAATCAAACAAACGACACAAGCCTTTTGCTAATAAAGTTCGGTCCGTTCTGGCTCGTGGTTCTATAAGACGAAAGTGGCAACGAAGTGAAGATGAAACACGATGTCATTGTGGTCAGTAATGCAAATCACGCCGATAAAAGCGAAACTAATCGTTTCATTTCATGCCCCAGAGGGAACAGCCAAGACGCATTCCCCGAAATGCCCACGCGTGACATACCAAAGGCTTTTCTGCTACAATGAGTACAGTCCAAATTTCCTTTTTTGCCTTCCTGGAAGAATGGGTGTTTGGGGGAAGGGGGACTGGGGGCCGGGGACCTCCTTTTTTCAGCAAATTTTTAAAAAATTCCAGAAGCACATAAAGTGAAAGTAACTTTCAGATGTTAAATTATGCGATTAAAAATACTTCAGACACGCTGGTCTAAATAGCCATTTTAAATAGCCATTTTTTGTTAATTACAATGTCATTGACAGTTTGTACCGTCACGGAGTAACACATGGCCGCTCTTGTCTGAAGAGGTATGGGGCAGCTTACTTTCACCAATGACTAAATAAGAGACTACTAGATTCTCAGGTTCCCTCAGTGAGAAATGATGCAGCAAGTGATTAATACGTGATCCTACAGAAGGTCGAAATCTCAGCCTGTCGTGGAATGCTTACAACTTGAAATCAAGCTGTTGAATGAATGCATCCTGTTTTAATAAGTTCATCAATACTAAGTTTGTAAAGGTGAAGTTCGGCAAAAATAAAACGAACATGAAAACCTGCATTTGCATCAAACATTAGGATTCTTGTGTGCGAAGTACTGGGTTTCAGTAATGCCAAAGAAGCAAGAAGTGAGTGACTGAGAGGTAGATAAGGGTCTGCCTACCCATCTCAAAATGCTTACGTTGGACAAAACGGTCTTTGACAGAATAAAATAAAATAAAAAAAGACCAGGCATGCAGACATTTTGGCAGGTAATTGACAATGAAATAAACTTAAATTTAAAATCGACTGAAAATTTTGATTCCTTTAAAATTTTCACACTTTCTCTGGTAACTGATAAGTCCGATGAGAGAGAGAGAGAGAGAGAGAGAGAGAGAGAGAGAGAGAGAGAGAGAGAGAGAGAGAGAGAGAGAGAGAGAGAGAGAGAGAAACTTTCGCCTGTCGATGAACATTGATAATAAGAACGCTAAAGTAGGTTCTATTGAGAAAGTTTACAGTTATACATACTGCTATTGAGTCAAAAGACAATTTAATAATAATAATAATAATAATAATAATAATAATAATAATAATAATAATAATAATAATAATAAAGAGCCATGGGTCACAAGCAGACTTTTTTAAGATAAACATTACAAAACAGAAACTCTGACACCCTAAGTAACAGATATTTCCAAAATTACTCACTGCAAAGAGTTTTAATAGCCCTCCAATCTTAGGTGCAAACAGAGCTGCCTTTTACATCCAGTGTAAACAAAACGAAGAAATCTGTTAAAACTTATAGGCCTATACGAAATCACTAAATAAGTCGATTTGGAATGATTTCGGAAAGAAATATTTGGTATAAGCCTAATGTTAATTATAGACAGTAACGAGAGATTTACAGGCAGGAGTATTATAAAACAATGTAATGCTGATATTAAAATAATATTTACAGTAATGAAGCTATTGCATTCGTCAAGAGCCGTAGAAAGAACTAATTACTACTGGCGAATTATCAATTGATTTTCAATTGCATTGAATTGAATTGAATACTGAACTTAGGCCAAAGGCCAAGCACTGGAACCTATGAGGTCATTCAGCGCTGAAAAGGAAATTGACAGTAAAAGTTTGAAAGGTGTAACAGGAGGAAAACCTCGCAGTGGCGTTATGAATCAACTGTTAGGAGAGGGTTGAGGAAAGTATGAAGAAAGAGAATATGAAAGGAGGTACAGCAAAGTAAAGGAAAGGGGTTGCAGCTAGGGGCCGAAGGCACGCTGCAAAGAACCTTAAGCAATGCCTACGGTGCACCGCAAGAGATGTAATGACGGCATTACCCCCTACGGGGATAATTGATTTTCATGAGAAATCATCAGACGGCTATTGCTATTCTTAGATCGAGATATATGATAAGCAAATGTTTGATTAAATGACAAATAATTGGAAAACTTCCATTCGAAGTTTACTTTGGAAGAAATTTAATTTTACAAACTCATGACTTCCATGCGAGCGTATTTTAGCTAACATATACTCACAGAAGGGTAAATACTCATACATACACAGACACACACACACATACGTATATATATATATATATATATATATATATATATATATTATTACCCAACCGAACAACATACCCGCTTGACCATTCACCGTTATGTTAACAAAGAAAGTAACGCAAGTGTGAAAGTATTATTGTTGCTGATTCTACAGTAACGGACGCCATGGGTGAGTAGCTCTTCAGAATCTAGATGGCGAAAAAAAAAAATCGAATTTCTTCCAGGTGATACATGACGTTAAATGACGTCACATCCTCATTACCCATTTCCTATTTTTTTCAGACTCATTTCCCCCGGAAGGCTTCAACTTCCATTATTATCAGATGAATATTTATTTTTTTTTGCGGGATGGTGAGGCTGGAAGTGGGATTTGGTAGGCGTCAGGTTCTGTTAGTTTAACTATTCATGGTATGGTTACATTCACATGGACTGTTCCCCCTTATAGCATGGAAATACGACGATTGGTATACAATCGAAATGAAGTAGCATGCTTGCCTCCCTGTTAGATTTTATAAGGCTTTCTTTTATCAATTTCAATGATATACAAGGAATTTAAAGGTAAACACCTTGCAATAATTTTTTGAATCCTGAGTGAAATATTGTTCAGGCAAAATATTATTCTATTATAAAATATGAGAGCATCATGCCGCTTCCAGCCTGGCAAACGTATGTGACACTGCACAACATGAAGGAGTTAGTTGGAGTGACAGGAATTACTTAGATTGTTCTCGTGAGTAAGATTTGACTATATATATCAATATCATCATGTTTTACTTTCTTTATTTAAAAAGTTAGTTCTAATATCTTTGCCTTGAAAACGACTGAAAATTATTTTTATTTTTACAGAAAACTTAAAACAATATATTTTTAGTTTTACAAAAAAAAAAGTAAACTGTTAGTAAAAGTCCATTTTACACCATGTTTTTGTCATCGATATTATAATCCAAAAAACTGTTTGAAAATAATTTGCTATTCACACTTAACAGCAGACATATTCTCTGCTAAACGGAAGTGACTCACAGTAAAATATAAGAAATCAGTCGTATTTGCGAAAAAGAATGTCCCATGAATATACTAAAAATGTGATAAAAGATACTCAAAAGTATGATGAAATCTAATGTGAAATTAGATTAGTTACAGTGATAAAAAAAAAACAGATTATCGAATACTTAACTCCTTGCCAGAAAATAAATACGATGTATCTGATCTGACCAAACGTAAAAACTATGACAGAAATAAAAAAAAAAATTGCTAATAAAATGAGCAACATTCGGGTAGTTGCAACAGGAACCATGGTGAAAAATACAGAGCACTGCCATGAATGGAATCAAGAGCATTTTTCAACCATCTGGTGGATAATAAATATTTCCTCAACAGCAGCAATAAGAACGCCAGCCAGAGTACTCCTTAAAATAATATAGAAAATCAAGTCAGGTCTTTGTAATCTGGAAAATAACAGAATTTCTTTCAGTTGAAATAGTTTTCGTGTGCTTTGATGGTTTTTACAAACAATGCCTAGACACACAGCATATACATACATACATATATACACACATACATATATATATACATACTATATATATATATACATATATGTGTATATATATGTATATATATATATACATACATATATATGTATATATATATATAATGTATAAATATATATCTATATATGTTTTAACATATATATAAAAACATATTTTTATACATTATATATACATATATATGTATATACACGCACACACACACACTTCTGCATGCGTAGGTGTATTAATAACGAAACGTTGATATGACGTTCCCTGAAAAAGTCATACAAAAGCAACCCTCAACTGATAAAGCCTAAGACACAACAACAGGAATTTGAAGAATGAGATTTCGGTAACTCTATGTAAATGATCCCCCATTCCGTCAGCTGACCAGCCAGCTGTTGAGGCAGTAAACTTCCAGAGTAACGGTAGACAGTGGACGGTATGGGGGCTTTTGGCAACTGACAGTAACCCTCAAAAATAGTGAGGTAAACTCAGTCCTTAGTTTTGTTGTTGCTAATAATAATAATAATAATAATAATAATAATAATAATAATAATAATAATAATAATAATAATAATAATAATAATAATTATTATTATTATTATTATTATTATTATAATAAAAAATACTATATATATATATATATATATATATATATATATATATATATATATATATATATATATATATATATATATATATATATATATATAAATATATAAAAGCCGATTTGGTCAGCAAGCAGAATGCCCTTACGTAAAAGTGCAGAAAAAGCCACAGAATGGAAAATAATTCAACAAAAAGGGAAAATACAAGACAGAAAAAAACAATGCAAAAAATAACAGAGAACTGATCAGCCGTTCTTGGTAACTTAACAGCAACTAATCCGCAATGTGTAAGAGGGCCATAATTCATTTTAAAGAGATAAATGATATAAACCATAAATCCCGGAGTGCATTAAATAATAAGCCGGATAATAATGTGGTACCCTATTTTAAAAGCATATGCTATTACACCCGCGCGCACGCACACACATACACACACACACACACATGTCTAAATATTCTGACTGCAAGCGCTATCGTCCTGCTGCTGACTTTTTCCGTGCAAGAAGCATAAACAGTCGGAGCGATTCAAAACGGAACTTCAATGTGTCTGTAAGTAATGATCCAGCTGCGAACAAAATAAATAATACTTCTTTTCAGTGCAAGTAACATCAACGCACTGGGCGTTTCTAAAGGGAATTTCAACGCGTATGTAAGTAGTGACTCAGCTGCGAACAAAGCAAATACTTCTCTTTTTCAGCGCAAGTAACATCAACGACCTCAGCACTTCTAAATGGAATTTCAACGCGTCTATAAATAGTAATCTAGTTGCGAAAAAAATAAACAATTCTGTCTGTCTGTCTGTCTGTGAAAAACCATAATTGCTACATGCTATTAAGATAAAGTTTAAGGTCACATTGCTATGCTGTAAAACATCCATTTTAAAGTATCACTCGTATTATACAGAATATATAAACAGTAATGAGTATCCCGTTAGCGGATCATGTCTTTAAACTGTCATAAAACTGCCATTAAACTATTTTTGGCAGACTATCTCAGCCACCTGCCATTCTCCAGATATTATGAGCATCACGTGAACATTAAAAGCATCTCCAAGCACTTAATAATTGTACTGGGAAGGTGCTTTACAAAATGCTGCTAAAAATTATAAGCTTTACACTTTAAAGAATACCTTTTAACTAACTGTGTATGAACGTTTGGTAAAGCTAAGATATTTAATTTAGCTTTAGATGGATATTGTCGCTATTATTTATCGCCGAAGTGGTCACTGAGAGAGAGAGAGAGAGAGAGAGAGAGAGAGAGAGAGAGAGAGAGAGAGAGATTTTAAAACTTGTAATGAAGTGACAAGCTAGAGATGGGTCAACTTTTTTTTTTAGCTATCATGCTAGATAATAATAATAATAATAATAATAATAATAATAATAATAATAATAATAATAATAATAATAATAAAAACCTTTCACTTGATTTGTAGATCTGCTGACAACAACCACTACCCAAAGCTCAAAATAAAAAAAAAAAATAAATAAAAATGTTAAAAATAAGGGTAAACAAGATTTAATTATCACCTTAAATGTCCCTGTCCAGTTATATACGCTATGTTGCTCATTACTGTCAGTAATGCAGCTTTAATACATGGTGGCATTTACGAACAATTTAAGGCCATTTTTGGACTAACCTACTACCAAAAGAAGACAAAATTCCTTTGTATACGAAATATGTCCAAGAGCGACCACAACCATCGGTGAATAACAACGCCATGCCACCGGACAGTAGATGACCACACCCACCTAAGTTTCACTTGGATACCATTTTTTGTAATAGTGATGATATACTGAAAACCTATCTCTTTACACAATATTTTCGGATGAAAAGCAATGACAGATTACACTTCAGTCAAAAATAACCATAAGATGTAAAGACATAAGGAAGAGTGGTCTTTTCAGAATGAGCTATATAAAATTTTTAGTATTGACATTGGAAAGGTGAAGTCAAACAAAGACCCTCAGCAGAAGACATTCCTCCAGTTACTGAACTACTAAGGCTTTCTGAAGGTCCCACCCTCGCCAGCAAACAGCTCCTACTCCTTCCCCATCAAGGCCTCTGGACGGCGCCATATGGGTCTACCTTTTTAACCGCTACGCTGAGAATCTACCAAAAGTTTCCTCAGCCTTGACACGTTCCTTGCTTCTCGAAAGAATGAACAGGGCTGATGTTGTTGGCTGATGTATATTTTGTATTATGTCACGTTGTGGACAAATTTGTACTAATTATTGTATACTTTTGTCAATAAAATAACTAACTAGTTATGTAGAGGGATGTGAATGCTGTCAAAAAAACGTCATTCGAATTCCTCGAAGAACATGGTTTTAGCTCAACGCAGGATTGCAATGTACTAGGCGTCAAAATAAGAGTGTCTTGATGACATTTACTTTTGTTTATGATTGTAGAGTAAGCCCAAATGCCTTTTGTTTGCGTAAGTGTAATTTATGAATGCAGGAGAGTTCATCCTGCTAAATGAGTCGGTAATGTTGTTATCGTTACTGCTCAAGACAAATGAACAGTAATTTGGAACAAGACTAAAACGTTAATAAGGTGAAAAACTGAGGAAAATATCAAATAAATAATTGTATAATAACAAATAGATAAAATATACATTCATCAACAGCAACATGATTCCAAGTAAGAAAAAGCAGCCCTCCATTTAAGATGCTGTAGTGGATATTAAAAAAAAATATATTCACAAATTCTATTATACAAATTTAGAAGTATATAGTACAAATCAAAGTTAAACTTCCATTCAGCAAACGCTTAGGAAATCCAACTTAACCTGGAGATACACTATTTTCTAATGTCCCCGCATGGTAGGGGATTTTTTTTTTAGATAGCATATGGTGTAAGCATTAAGGCATTTTACAGTACTAAAGCCTCCTATAATTCAAATTACACCATTAAATTATTTTATTGAACGAATATATAGATATGCTATGGAATTATAGAGATTAGTAAATGGGCAATTCCCTCAGTGATTTACTAATTATGGAATTTTATAGCACTAACGCCTCCTATAATCCAAACTATCTCATTAAATTATTATACTAAAAGAATATATAGATATACTAGGGAATTTCAGAGATTAGTAACTGGGCAATTTTTTCCAGTGATTTACTGACTATGGAATTTTACAGTGCTGAAGCCTATAATCCAAACTATATAAAATTATTTTATTGAACAAATATATAGGTATGCTACGGAATTACAGAGATTAGTAAATGGGCAATTCCTCCCGCGATTTACCAACTATGGAATTATCGTAGACCAGAAATTCAACATGTTTTCAGTGGTGTATAATCTAAAAAAGAGCTTCAGTAATATCTAGAGAAATCCATTTGACGTTTAATATATCGAATCAAATGAAACTGTCGTTTATCATATAGACACAGCCACTTCTACAGATTGATAGTAAGTTACACGTTAAATCAAAGAAAACTTCCATGTTAGCAGATTAACTTAAGTGCTCTTTCGATCTCCATAAAGTAGTTACATATGTACAAATGTGCATACATACTACGTGATTTTCAATTTCTGTTATTTCAGACTTTTGGAAAGTAAAGACAGTTTTTCTGCTTATACTAATCGCTTATAAAACTAATGCTTACTACTCGTATTTATATTTATCTTTTGCTTTATAAGATTTACTTTATGACACATGAAAAGGCTTGCAACATTGCCGTATTGCACGCAAATGACTATATACTACAATTTCTCATGAGTACTCATCAATTGATGTCCAGTAAACTGCATTTTATCCAACTGAACTATCCTGAATTCCAGTTTAATTGCTAAATTATCCTAAATATGCAAATAAAGACAAATATATATATATATATATATATATATATATATATATATATATATATATATATATATATATATATATATATATATATATATATATATATATATATATATATATATATATATATATATATATATATATATATATATCTGAAAACAAGTTCAAGACTGAGAGTGTAATGAATGAAATCAGTCATTTAGAAATATATATTGACAAATGAAAGTCAAGAGACCACAGTACACCTGTGCATTGCTTTCAGCTCGCACGCTCACACACACACACACAAAACACACAAATATTCTCGCACGCGCGCAGACATTCTGCGAATTGATGGCAATTTTCTCCAAAGAAAACCGGCGACATTTTGAACCTCACGGAAGAAATTCTCAATTTCACGGTAATAAGGAGAACCAATTTGCAGTAATGCAATTACTTTGAACAATAAGAGTGTGAATGTCTGTTCACATAATTATGAAAACGGTAAACGTGAACGAAGGGTAACGTGAAGTATGTAAAAAAAAAAAAAAAAATGCGCCGAAGCTTCTTCGTCGCAATCTAGTTTTCTGTACATAGTATATCAAGGCCACCGAAAATAGATCTATCTTTCGAGAGAGAGAGAGAGAGAGAGAGAGAGAGAGAGAGAGAGAGAGAGAGAGAGAGAGAGAGCGCGCAATAAATTTTCTCAAAGATCCCTGGTAGACATTCGCAGTGGGTGAACCGGAAGTATCAGGTTGTACAATATGACAGTACCTGGGAGCGTTAAGAAGGCCCGAATCCTACTTCCTAGCAGACCAACAGATGGGCAAAATCCCCCCAAAATTGGCCCAAGTCTGTCACCAGTTAGTAACTGGGCGTGTCAGATTCAGTTCCTTGATATTCCAAGTGGATTAGTCTAGATGCAATGAAATCACGTTGGAATCTTTTATAGGCCTATTCATTCATCTACTGACTCCTTTACTGGAACCTCAGCCAAAACTGTCAAATACTCCAGTCTGGATTAAACGATGATCAGGAGAGTGATGAAAATCTACAATGATAGACTAACACAAGTAGAAAATCCGGTGGTGGCCTGTCTTATACTGAGGCTAGAGGGCTGCAATTTGGTATCTATGATGATTGGAGGGTGGATGATCAACATAACAATTTGCAGCCCTCTAGCCTCAGTAGTTTTTAAGATCTGAGGGCGGACAGAAAAAGTGCAGACGGACAGACAAAGACATCTCAATTGTTTTCTTTTACAGAAAACTAAAAAACGAGAGGAAATGTGTAAATTTGATCACAAACAACTTTTGAAAGCCCCTTTCTTCTGATTTTAAATAGGATATTTGTTTTCTCAAACGCTGAAACGAATATAAATATACAAGAATGTTTATTACATGCTTTGTTTTTTTTTATTAAGAACATTCCTTATTTTTGGTCTTTAGATAAAGAAAATTTTCATCCTTTAACTCTCTCCAAAAAAGCTATAAACATTGCTACGTGTATCACTAAATGGGTAATATATGGGACTCGCTATACAGAGGATGAATTTAGTTTTAATATGGTTTTAATATGAAAAATAAATTAGATAATAAACAGAAAGTAGATACGATTAATTACTTTGGTTAATTATCAAGCGTTCTGAGCATAGCAGGAGAGAGAGAGAGAGAGAGAGAGAGAGAGAGAGAGAGAGAGAGAGAGAGAGAGAGCGCTTGGATGGGTGATTATCTACAAATGACATAATCTGTCTGTATGTGCATGAGCCCCTTAAAATACTTGATAAAATTTCTAGAGCCGTCCACTGAGAGAGAGAGAGAGAGAGAGAGAGAGAGAGAG
Source organism: Macrobrachium rosenbergii (assembly GCF_040412425.1). NCBI lineage: Eukaryota > Metazoa > Arthropoda > Malacostraca > Decapoda > Palaemonidae > Macrobrachium > Macrobrachium rosenbergii. Next base: position 3,116,675 of record NC_089759.1, on the reverse strand, counting down.
AGAGAGAGAGAGAGAGAGAGAGAGAGAGAGAGATACTAGGAGGCAACTGGATTCTAGCCAAAGGACAAAGAATCATTTTGCCAAATTAACCACCACAAAGCGAGAGTCCCCGTCACAGCAAAGAAAAGAAAATGCTGCGGAATGCCACAGTTACGTCAATTAATTTTTGCCTAAACAATTTAATGATATAAGACTCATGGAGAGACTAAATGCCTTTCATAAGGAAGAGCCATACGATGGCTGGATTGAGATAGTATAAGACACTGGTGTGAAGGGGTTTGTCTGAATAGCACATGGTCAGAATGAGGCTCAAGTGAAATTTGTTGTAAGAACAGATTACCCTCGATAAATACCAGCAGTTATATGCAGTTAAAACCAGCGCAAAGAGGACAACACCATTACTGTCAGATGCTGCAGAAAAATTTATTTAAAAAAAGAAAGTGCAGCAAAATGTTTGGCCAATTATATAAAATAAACAAAAATGGGATATGGCGCATATTACAGAAACTGAGAGAGTTTTTTCATTAAATAATATCAATCAAATGTCTCGTGACAAGCGAGATCACTAAATAATAACAACAACAAATGGATTATCCTCCATAAAAAAAATAACAACGTAAACAATGACAATGAAAGTTGAAGAAGACAAAGAATAGTTGTACAATAGCACAACAGCCTAAGGCATAAAATGCTATGTCCACTAACAGGAAAAAAAAGAACAATTAGCGAGAATCTTGAAAATATTGAAGCAGAAATTTCCAGGGAAAGATCTCTGTATTTTAAGTTATGTCCGACGAGTATATTTCTTGGCATCTTTAAGCATCTTGCCACCAAAACTTTACACCGAGTATATATAATTTTTTCTTTAATGTCTTTGGCAAAATATACGTCACGCGTGTTCGTTGAAGTGGTTCTAACAAGTCCCTACATCTGTGACTAACTCCAATTTTGCGATCAATTCGTTTTGTGCAAATCTTTTCGACAAAATCCTAAAAGGATGCGTGGAAATGTTCGTGTGGTATATCCTTAATAGACAGCACTCGCAGGGGACTACAAATGCGAGCGTGTAAAACAAAACACAATTATTCCCTTAACCACAACTGGGCCTCTGTATTACGATATGCCTGAGGCGCCTTCCCTGGCTGTCTATCGATAACAAAGGATGATTAGGGTGGGCGGTGTCTTAGCCAAAATATCCGGAAGTCTGCTCAGAATGAAAGGCGAGATTCATATTTAGTTAAAAAAAAAAAAAAAACTCAGAATGAAAGATTCCCACAAACAGGTAAATAAAAATCAACACTGAACGGCGTGAAGATATGATTGAGAAAACTGAGGCAACTTGCATCAAGGTAGGAAGTACTGAAACAATTTTGTTCGCCATTGCAAAACCAAAACGATTTCGCTGAAAAATATCCCTTGTAGAAACAGGGCAAATGACACGCGAAAAGAGGAGACAAACCGGCATCCTAATATGTAGTTAATAAGATAGAGCTGAGGCTCAAATAATGCATCTTCGATTTTCAAAGAAACGTTCCGTGGTTGACCATCCAAACCGGAAGAATCGAAGAACCTATCTACAGGATAAGTCTCCTTCAAAAATTTCCAGGTGAGGCAACAACTATCTTTAAAACAGGACTTTAAAAACCATTCAATTAAAGGTTTCGAGAGATGTTTTTTGACCACAATATTTTGCAGAAATGGCTACTGTTGTTTCTGACAAGTTCTGTTTAATTATACTCACGTATGATCCTTTTACGGATGTAAAACAATTATATATCTCAATCACCTTCTCACTACCTCCTCATCTGATGCCCAAACCATCTCAATACTGGCTCCTGGGCTTTCTTGATCACTATCACTGTTCAGACAATGAACCCTGTTCATCTGGAACAAGCCCACAGGGGCCACTGACTTGAAATTCAAGCTTCCAAAGAATATGGTGTTCATTCGGAAGAAGTTACAGAGGGTAATGGGAAATTACTTTGTTGATCCCTGGTGTGTCCATTTCTCATCCTCTCTCTCCTCGTCACTCCCCTTACATTTCTGAGCATCACCATTTCTGCAAAATATAGCTCATTTTGTTTTCTGTTTTCGTCTGTAGAGCTGGTTTTAGCCTATCCCATTGTCATATATCCAGTGTTGTTTTCTGACTCATTTTCATCCTCTCTAACACATATCTCCACCTACAAACTTTTTCTAGTGTAACCCTTTAGTCTCTACAATCAAAACGACGTCATTACTATATCAATCCCTTTAATGAAGCCTTGTTATGATCCTTCACCTTAAAAACATTTAGTTAGTTATTTAATCTCCATCTATCTAGCTTTCTCTATAGCTGTTCCGTAGTTTCTATCATCAAAACCATATCATGACTGTATCAATTCCTATCTTATAACCTTGTTATTGTAATCCTTCCGAGCGAATGCGAGTTATTTTAAGAAATACTTTAGTTGGTCATAATTCCCATTCTCTGATAATTATGCTCGAGAGAGAAAATGAGCGTTCCTCCAAAATTTACAGCAGTAACTTAAGTAAATGTTGGAGCTCTTCATTCAACATTGCTACCGTTGATGGTCGTTTTCTATCGTGAGGTACAATGTTACTTCAAATAATTATAACATTTTTGACTTGAAAATGTTCTTTTTCCCTGTTTTAATGTGTGCTTTGAATGTTTCTGACGTTCGTTTCTTTCGCCGTATTGAATACCAGCCCCACTAGAACTAATGACAGAGAACATATACAACAGACGGTTAATATCTCAGTAATACTTATTCTGCGATAGATTTCAGCATGAGTTTCGTCCTGATGCTGTTAAGGTGACTTATGGTCACAGCACAGAAACTCCATTACCAAATAGCTGTTTACAATAAAATAATACCCTTTTTGGTTATATATCTTAAATCAGCACTCCTTTACTTAAGTAGAACAGTATGTAGAAGTGTTATGTCCTCTGTATATTGACTAGTTCAATAGTGTATTATAGAAATTTAACATAAATTTCCCACAGAATATAATAAGAGAGATATTACGCAATAAAATTATGACAACATACAGAACACACATTAAACTCTCTTATTCTGTATGTAATGATTTATGATGATGCAACACCTTTTATCTTAGACGCCACATATCCTACAATCAATAAATCAATATTGATATGGGACATTTACTTACGAATTCAGGTATAATGGTTCCTTTCATCGGGAAAACCAGCCAATAGAATTGTTAGAAGACCATCAAAGGAATTCAAACAGATTTTTTTTTTAAGTAAATGAAAGATATCAATATAAATGTTGCTAATTTACCCAAAATGAAAGCGCAGATTGCAGGGGAGAAGATAATTACGGTAAATGATGCGTGTCAATGGTTTGTGCCGTGTATTTTTAGAAAATGAAAACAGATAACAGCTTAGGCCATCTTATTTACGATTTTTATGTAAATCAGAAAAAATTAACTTTCTCGTAATGAGTAAAAAAACGATCTTCCATGGAGGTAATTATTCTAATTACACTAAAATTATATAGTAAAATTTGGTGATATATCGATAATAGGTATAATTAAGGTAAGGCCTGGAAGAAAAAATTAAGGAAGTAAAATCAATTTATATATATTTTTACTAAGCCTTGCATCAAGATATCAGTTGCAGAGATAAGAGAAGTACCGTGATAATTGCCATACAATAATTTCAGTGCTATAGAATTACTCCCTTTTCGCTCATCGGCCTTACTGTCAAAATGTCAAGGAATTTACAGATGTTCAGTCACCCTTAATCATCCCATAGGGAGAGAGAGAAAAAAATCTATATATTTTATATGTGACGCCACATATTGGAACACATCACAGCGCGCTGTTTACCACCGTGAAACGAGGCAGTGATTAACGTGAGAGAGAGAGAGAGAGAGAGAGAGAGAGAGAGAGAGAGAGAGAGAGAGAGAGAGAGAGAGAGAGAGACTGCTTTTCAACCTACAACCAGTGAAGATGACTTCCATATAAAACAAAATCAAACATTAAATTGTACGATTTTTGAAGCGATTGCAAAATGAGGTTTTATTAAACATACGATTGAAATTAAAATAGAATACAACAGAAAAATGTCGTTGATTGTGAAAGTCATAATTGGAGTATAAACGGACTCTTCAGTTACCATACATATCACACAACCAGATATGCATTTATTATTAAGGAAATACTAGCTGATTCATCAATTAAGTCTAAATACATCTATGTGAGGTTTCACTGGCAGAAATAAAGCCTTCATATAATTCAGTTTTCTGCCATTGACTCAAAGAAAGCATAACGTTCTATATTTCTGTCTTTTACCTTTTAGTTCCTGCTGAATTTTCTTTTGAGAGTGTCTTACGAATTCCACGTACCTGCCAAAAAAAAGAAAGAGAATTGTATTAATCATAATGGAGATATTTGATGGCTGTTTCAGATATTTTTTTTTGACTAAGCTTGAATCATGAATTGTGAGAAATATTCTGGTAAACAATGTTGTCTCTCTCTCTCTCTCTCTCTCTCTCTCTCTCTCTCTCTCTCTCTCTCTCTCTCTCTCTCTCTCTCTCTGAATGTATATATATATATATATATATATATATATATATATATATATATATATATATATATATATATATATATATATATATATATATATATAGGAAAAAGTAATATGTACATATATATGTATATATGTGTATATATATATATACAGTATATATATATATATATATATATATATATATATATATATATATATAGAGAGAGAGAGAGAGAGAGAGAGAGAGAGAGAGAGAGAGAGAGAGAGAGAGAGAGAGAGAGAGAGAGAGAGAGAGAGAGGAGTCTTCAATAAATAATCAACAAGATCAGCAAACATGGCTTTTCATGCTAAGAGTCAGCACCTGTAAAATAAAAATAAAAACTCATAGCGCTAACGGCATTATAATGCAAACATTAACACTCCACGATCGAGTGGATACCAAAGTCTGCTCATGGCGGTACCGTTTCTCACGTATAGATGCTGAAAGACAAATAACCCTCACTAACTCTTTATTTAAATCTCTATTTTATTCTCAGGATAAACAAGTATAAAATGCGCCGACGTTTCTTCGGCGCAATCGAGTTTTCTGTACACCGTATAATCGAGGCCGCCTAAAACAGATATATCTTTCGGTGGTCTCGGTACAATGCTGTATGAGCCGCGGCCCATAACATTAACCACGGCCCGGTGGTGGCCTGGACTATGGCGTTGCCAGACGCACGATTATGGCTAACTTTAACCTTAAATAAAATAAAAACCACTGAGGCCAGGGGGCTGCAATTCGGTATGTTTGATGATTGGAGGGTGGATGATCAACATGCCAATTTGCAGCCATCTAACCTCAGTAGTTTTTAAGATCTGGGGGCAGACGGACAAACCGGCACAATAGTTTTCTTTTCAGAAAACTAATCATATCAACACTGATATCAGAAATTTCAATCCTATTTCAATTTAAACGGCGATGAAACTTGGTAGCCTAGTGACCTTAACTAGCCCAGACACGAAGAAGACTTTATAGGAAGAGACTAGGGAGAAGAATGTGAATTGGGCTCGAAGGAAGAGATTAGATGTCTTGAAGTAAAGAGTTAAGGGAGATAATGAAAATTCTTTACCATTAAGCCGTTTTCCCTATCAGGGGTGGCTTATCAGGAAAGAGTGTTTTGTGGTTACTTTCACATTCATGCTTATGCGGCTGAAGCGTGGATGAACTCATTGTGAATAAAACTTCCCTTCCAATACCTCATTTACTCCTTTTATCCATCTATATATATATATATATATATATATATATATATATATATATATATATATATATATATATATATATATATATATATATATATATACAGTGTGTATATATATGAGATGTAATTGTAATAACAACAATGCCATCATAATTTCTCGGATTCTTTACACTTTTTGGATACGCTTGTCACCACAAAGCGTTAGATCCAAATGCAAGAATATGAGGTAATTCTGATGTCCGTAGCTTTGTATAGGCTATATACTTTTATATCATATCATGTGTCCATATTTCACCAGTGAACAGGGGATAGAAGGAAGTGCTCGAAATATATGGTTGCAACGTTCAAATAGCGTTTTATGGGCCTTTTTTTATCTTCATGCATATATATATATATATATATATATATATATATATATATATATATATATATATATATATATATATATATACATATATATATATATATGTATATTATATATATATATACATAGACTGTATGTATAATATATATAACATTTTCTCAGAACATCTTGTAATTTTTAAGAAGAAAATTACATCAAACCGTCAACAAGAACTGGAAGCAACTTCAGACTTTAGTTTGCAAGCACAGAGGAACATCTAAGCGATTTCTGATACAATTATTCAATATTCGTACTATTAATGTTATGGGAAACTATATACGGTGTTTAATACCTACCAAATCAGTCACAAAAAAAAAGAAAATCAAACCCACATAAAACTCCCGTTTGCAAACACAAAAAAGAAATATCATGCTCTAGCTGCCATCGCTACTGTAATGGACGGGAGAGTGTTTTTCGACCATTGACTTATCAACAAAACCGGAACCTCTGTATTGTCAACAACAGCGCAACTTGTCTGGACCGAAAAATTGCATTTTTCACCGACTATAGAAAATTCCCCGGAAGAAGAAATAGAGCGCGACTCAATTGCATCATTCGAGAGAGACCGGAGGGGGAAACAAAGCAGAGAAGAGACCTAAGTAAGTGTAAGTGCTTAAGATAACGCTATCTCATCCCGTGGGAGGTTGATAGACTGCAATAGTTGACGAGGGAGGGTGCATGACAGTACTGCATTTGATGAGGGTGAAAATGGATATCAAGCAAAACAAGTTCCTTCTGTGCGAGCCGCGGCCCATGAAACTTTCAGCCACGGCCCAGTGGTGGTCTGCCCTATAGCGATGCCAGAGGCACGATTGTGGCTAACTTTAACCTTAAATAGAATAAAAAACTACTGAGGCTAGAGGGCTGCAATTTGATGTGTTTGATGACTGAAAGGTGGATGACCAACGCACCATTTTTCAGCACTCTAGCTTTAGTAGTTTTTAAGACGGACAGAAAAGCAGCACAATAGTTTCCTTTTACAGAAAACTAAAAATGATATAAAGGTGTAATCTGGTAAGTGCCTTCTGTAGCTTATTCTCCTCTTTAATTATACTTTGTTGCATAAATTCAGACAACTCGCGAAACAAGAATTTGTCGCGAAATATAAAAGATATGATGAAATATTATGAAAATTATGACGTTATACGTTCATGGATAATAAAGGGTATACAAAATTGTATTTTACTAAATGTTCAGTACACTTCATTTACAAACTGCAGTCATTGTAGAATACAGTCGGCTCTTAGCTCAGATGTCGAATAGTTTACATTTTGTATTTACATCACAAATGAAGCATAAGCGGTTCAGCCACGTAATATTTGTGTGTCTAAACAGGATTTTTTTTTTTTAGAAATTTTCGTAAGCATGTTCCTAAAAAGATTCTCTTATATACGACATTTTTCCTAAACTCTCTCTTTCACTCATTTACGGTAATACGGTAAAGACATAATGGATCTTAAAACTTATTCTATATACAAAATGCCTTCAATTTACGACATTTTGACAAACTCTCTCTTCCTGGCTCTCTCTCTCTCTCTCTCTCTCTCTCTCTCTCTCTCTCTCTCTCTCTCTCTCTCTCTCTCTCTCTCTTACTTGCTGTCAAAGTTTTAACGCCATAATTAACCTAAAGGACTCTATAATGTCTTACAGCTGATCCAAAAGCATTGCTGGAACTGATTACAAAAGAGGCGTTGTCTGCCAAATCGCCGATGGGGAAAACCAGCCTCGTTTTTCGTCGTGGTACAGGGATCTTGGAGAGGGTAAATAATAATACAGCGAATTACTTTCTCTCTCTCTCTCTCTCTCTCTCTCTCTCTCTCTCTCTCCATGTACTCGCAGTATAATACAGTCCAAAATATGACTCTCTCTCTCTCTCTCTCTCTCTCTCTCTCTCTCTCTCTCTCTCCATGTACTCGCAGTCTAATAGTGCAGAATAAAACTCTTTCTCTCTCCCTCTCTCTCCATGCACTCGCAGTCTAATACAGCCCAGAATATAGCTCTCTCTCTCTCCCCCCCCAAAAGTACTTGCATTCCAATACAGTACAAACTGATCCCCCTCTCTCTCTCTCTCTCTCTCTCTCCCTCTCTCTCTCTCTCTCTCTCTCTCTCTCTCTCTCCTCAAGTACTTGTAGTCTAATACAGTCCAAACTGATCCCCCTCTCTCTCTCTCTCTCTCTTTCACACACACACACACACACACACACCATGTACTTGCAGTCTAATACAGTCCAGAAAATAACTCACTCTTTCTCTCTCTCCCAAAGCACTTGCATTCCAATACAGTCCAAACTGAGCCCTCCCCCTCTCTCTCTCTTCACGTACTCGAAGTCTAATACAGTCTAAAATATAACTCACTCTCTCTCTCCCCAAGTACTTGCAGTCTAATACAGTCCAAACTGATCCTCCCCGCCACCCCCTCTCTCTCGCCCTAAGTACTTACAGTGTCATGAGGTCCAGGATAATCTCACCCTCTTTCTCTCTCTCGCTCTAAGTACTTGCAATCTCATACGATCCAGGATGATCTCTCTCTCTCTCTCTCTCTCTCTCTCTCTCTCTCTCTCTCTCTCTCTCACAACAATGTACACACAATCTCAAATGAAAATCCCATATTTGCCTCCCTGAAGCCACTTACTTAAAATTTAATTGATCCTAAAGAACAACAGCCGCCCTCTCTCAGTTTTACTCACATTCTAATTATACTTATTATGCAATACAGAAGACGCTTTTTGGATGACTAAACCATAAAAAACACACACACAAAAAAACATTGTCGAGAAATTAAAACGAAACCATTGCGGTAGAAGTTTCGTCTCTGAGATGTTACCTGTGGTGGGAATAATCATCTCGTGGCTCTCCAGAACTGAACTATTGAAGCGGCTAAGAATTTTCAGGGCTAAACTTTTAAAGAGCAATTAGAGACAGGTAATCGCAGAGAAGCGTGAGATTTCAAAGCATCTATTTTTTTTCCTGTGTTTTTGGGATGGTTACGAGGTAAGTGACCATTGATGAATGTCAGATGATGAACGGAATATAGAATTTAGGCCCAAAGCCAAGCGCTGGGACCTACGAGGTCATTAAGCGCTGAAACGGAGACTGACAATAGGAAAGTTTGAAAGGTGTGATAGGAGGAAAACCTCAAAGCAGTTGCACTATGAAACAATTATTGTTAGGAGAGAGTTGAGGAAAGTAAGGTGGAAGAAAGAGAATGTGAACGGAGGTACCGTAAAACGAATGAAAGGGATTGCAGCTAGGAACCGAAGGGACGCTACAAAGAACCTTAAGTAATGCCTACAGTGCACCGCGTAAGGTGCACTGATGGCACTACCCGCCTACGGGGGTCAGATGATTTACGCATATAATCCCCGTGACATTTAATGACCTTACAACAGACCTTAGGAGATTAGTAGAGCAGCAACAGGTCACAATCAACCCACGAGCTTTAAAGAGCGAGTGATTGTAAATTGTAATATTTAATTTTTGGACACAAACATCCTTTATAAATGTCATTTTCACGTCTAATGGCCAACGTCATTAACCCTGAAATGTGTCATCCGTCTTGGTAACCAACCAAAGCCAGAGATTTGAAAATTTCACGCGTTTCTCCACAACATGGCTTTAACACAAATGTCTGCTCTGTGCAAGGTCTGCCGTACGTGGAAATAACCTGTTCATCTCTAAAATTGCTATCAGTTTCTTTCTCCAGCTTCTTGGGGATGAGAATACTTTCATCACGGAAGCTCTACGTCATTGTGGATGTCAGTTCGTACCATATGTTTGAAAAAAAATTACTTTCAGGTGGCAATGTTTGGATCTGACAAGATTTCTAGTCAACAAGTTTTGAATCCTCGATTCTGCAATATTTGAACGATATGATAAAGTCTGACAAATAATCTTAAGCAAAGTACAGCCACAGACTGATAATGATCAAAAAGAGTATGAAGGTATTAAAAAACTGTTAGGCTCCAAGTTCATTTTCTTCATAAGAGATCGTTTAGATTCTCAGATCTCTGGGATTAAAATGGCAGTTGGAATCCTGACCTGTGAGTTTAAATTGGTATTTACAGTATTTCTTAAATAAGCATTAGTTTTGGGATACTGAGATACAAGTCTCCACTCAAGATTTAGGGTTCCTGAGAGTTCTGTTTACAAGGCAACTGAACTGAATGAAATCAAACGAAGTATCTGTTCTGACATGATAATAAATCTTATAGTTATCAACTTGACGCGTTTGAAATAATACAAGCGATATAGGCGTCGTTATGTAAATAAAAACATTATACTGTTCAAGCTTATGACTTTTTAATTCAGGGTGAAAAAGAAAATTCAGAGAGAAAGAAGAACTTTGTTAAATACACCAGGAATATATAAAAAAAGAGTAAAAGACAGATTTTGCAAATCGAAAAGAAAATCTAGGTTAAAGATACGAACTTCTTGTGAATAATAAAAAAAAGAATATATCACGTCTTGGTGTCTCTTGCTCAACTAAACGGGACTTGGAAAGACTGTGCATGTCCAGAATGTACATTTTAGCGTCGAGGAACCGAACACTTTGCTACTGACAAACGCGAGACGGATACCGTTACCCAAATATTGACTGAATGCACTCGTTTAATTCGTGTTTAATTCGAGCGGTTGCCACGTCGTGATTATCTTACGGATTTTTGCCTTGGGGTGTGTGCGTCTATACCAGATGGTAAATATTGGTGTACCTGATATATTTAGTTACACTTGGCATTCATCCTAATTTAATTTGCCGAGAGAGAGATCAAAGACTTACATAGGAAATCATTTCCTGAATACAGTTTCCCCCTATGTAATCTTCTTCTTTTCCCACTTCTGTGTGGGGTCGATGTTTCTGACAGCTTTCCTCCTCCACCTGGCTCGATCAAACACATCGTCCTCTGACAATTGTTTGTCTCTCAGATCTTCTCTAACTACATCCATCCACCTTCGCTTCGGTCTTCTCTTGCTCTCCCACCAGGCGCCTCCAACAGCATCACTCTCCTCCCTACATATGTCTCGCCCCTTCTCATCACATGGCCATACCACTGCAGTCTTCTTTCCTGGGCCTTCTTTGATAGTTCTACGACTTTAGTGGTTCCTCTTATTCCTTCATTTTTGATCCTGTCCATTTTTGTTACTCCACACATCCACCTGAGCATTTTCATCTCTGCCGCATCCAATTTCTTCTCTTGCACTCTCTTTACCGGCCATGTTTCTGCTCTATACATCAAAGTTGGTCTCAGTACTGTCTTATACACTCTTCCTTTAACATTTCTGTTGATTTTTCTACTCGGTTCAGCCTTGTCCCTTCCATACTAATCACGGAGTCTTGATCTTCATTAGAACTTAGGTATTCAGTCTTCTTTCTCCTGATCTTTAATCCTCTGTCTTCCAGTACCTTCCTCCATTGCTCAAGTTTTGACTCCACTATCCCTCTGTTGGTGCTGCATAACACGATATCATCAGCAAACAACATGCAACAGGGGGAATTTATCTCTTATTCCTTGAAAGTATTCATTCATGTGTAAATCGTGCTAGATGGAAAGTATAAAACTGCAGTATAAGATATATATATATATATATATATATATATATATATATATATATATATATATATATATATATATACACACACATTTGCCTTCTACTGCAATTTTATATATATATATATATATATATATATATATATATATATATATATATATATATATATATATATATATATATATATATATATGTGTATATATATATATGTGTGTGTGTGTACACTTATGTTTATATCTATATATATACATATACATATGTGTGTAATTAAATAAATAAATAAACAAATAAATACAGGAATGGCAAGCAAGGGCAGATTTCCATACTTATGCCTGCATCATTTGGGAAGGATTTTTCTCTATGTAGAACAATAAGCCTTTTCACCACCTTTTGTCCATATATAGCTACAGAGAGAGAGAGAGAGAGAGAGAGAGAGAGAGAGAGAGAGAGAGAGAGAGAGAGAGAGAGAGAGAGAGAGAGAGAGAGAGAGAGCTATGCCTGAAGCTGGACCTTGACAACGGGACTTGAGAACAAGAAAAATTAATGTGCCTAAACCCACTATTTATTATGCATGACCTTGATAAGTCTATCTATGGAAGAAACCCCAAGAATGGAAAGGAGAAGAAGTCAATTATAACGGCCAGACAGAATCGTTATGGTTCCCAGCTTTCTTTAATGGAGCCTTCGACAAAATCATCAACAGCAATTTATTAGCGTGACACACACACACACTCTCTCTCTCTCTCTCTCTCTCTCTCTCTCTCTCTCTCTCTCTCTCTCTCTCTCTCTCTCTCTCTCGTACACAAACAGCTGTAGTCTTAGCTTCATTTTCTACATAATAATAATAATAATAATAATAATAATAATAATAATAATAATAATAATAATAATAATAATAATTATGATTATTATTATCATTATTATTAATTATATAATAATAATAATAATAATAATAATTATTATTATTATTATTATTATTATTATTATTATTATTATTATTATTATTATTTCCAGCAGTCTCAGAGCAACGAACGGCAGCAGTAAAAACAATATAAAAACGCTATTCACCACAGTAATATACTGAAGTCAGAATGAGTTTCCAGGTCGTATACTGACAAATCAATGCAAAATGAATTAACAAACATTTACTTAAATCCTATAGGTGTTCACCTGGTCTTGACCGTACGAATCTAGTGAAGAGTAATTAGACCATAATTTGGTATTACAATGCATCAGTGTATTTGATAAGCTTATATAAGGCAGAGGGTTATAGCATAATTCTTACATAAATTTATTGATAAGAAATGTGTCAATGCTGCAAAATGAGACCCTATCATTGCAGCCGACATAGTGTACACCTGTTTCTGACCGTACAAATCTAGTGAAGAATAAATACACTGCATGAATCTGTTGATAAGCTATGTGTCAGTACTGCAAAATGCGACCCTATCATAGCAGCCGACATAGTGTACACCGGTTTCTGACCGTACAAATCTAGTGGAGAATAATTAGACCATAATTTGGTAATGCAAATCATCAATATATTTGATAGGTTTATATATGGCAGAGGGATCTAGCATAATTCTTACATGAATTTGTTTACAAGCCGACATAGTGTACACCTGTTTCTGACCCTACAAATCTAGTGAAGAATAATTAGACCATAATTTGGTATTACAAATCATCAATATATTTGATAGGTTTATATAAGGCAGACGATTATAGCAAAATCTGACATGAATTTGTTTATAAGTCACAGAGCAATGAGACCAAACATCTCGAAAAACCGTCGTGAACTTTCGCGCCAGTTGTACAATTAGCTAAAATGACATTTCGAGAAACATTACGAACGTGACCAGCTCCGGAGGTTGGACAATAGAGAGTTGATGGGCTACCTGCAGATGGCAACTTTCCCACGAAAATACTGTAGTAAAGTGATAAGTTAACAATTACAGGCGTTACGTTACCTTACAGGTGTTGCGAGAGAGAGAATGTATTTTTTTTTTTTTTTTTTTTTTGCAAACGACGAAGCCAAAAGCCGTAATGACAGTAGACATTTTGTTAAGTGACTTTTGATGAGTGAAATGTATTGCTTCTTGTACTATTGACACATGCATTAATTCAGAGGCATTGTGGCGTGTCTGACTGTTATCTAAAAGGTAATGTGACAATTTACTGAATAGTAACGAGATGTAAAATATCGCAATGACAGAATGACTGCAAAAAGTAATGTTACGTTACAATACTCTTCTACCTATAGAGGTAATGTCTCATTAAAACTCATAAAAAAAAATTACCACGAAAGGCCATTAGCTAGAACATTAGGCTACCTCCTATAGCAGGTTCTCCTATTAAGTAGCTGCATCTATAAACGAGACAAAGCCAAGATAGTCATTACTAGGAATAGTGAACAGTAAAGGGTAAGGATGTTCTGACTCCATTACATCAATAAACAAGTAAAAAATGCGCCCTAGTTTCTTCGACGCAATCGAGTTTTCTGTACAGCCGCTACAGCGTATGATCAAGAACACCAAAAATAGATCTATCTTTCGGTGTCTCGGTATAAAGATGTATGAGCCACGGCCCATGAAACTTTAACCATGGCCCGGTGATGGCATGGCCTATATCGTTGCCAGACTCACGATTATGGCTAACTTTAACCTTAAATAAAAAAAATACTATTGAGGCTAGAGGGCTGCAATTTGGCATATTTGATGATTGGAGGGTGGATGATTAACATACCAATTTGCAGCCTTCTAGCCTCAGTCGTTTTTAAGATCTGAGGGCGGACAGAAAAAAGTGCAGACGGACAGACAAAGCCGGCACAATAGTTTTCTTTTACAGAAAACTAAAAATAAACTCTTACAAGAATTTAGCGTCCTCTTTAAATTTTGGCATTATTTAAGAGCACCACGGAAAGAGATTGACTGGTTTATATATACTGTTGTCATGGAACTAAAACCATATACGGAATGTGTGTGTGTGTGTGTGTGAGAGAGAGAGAGAGAGAGAGAGAGAGAGAGAGAGAGATAAAAAACGGTGCTGCATTGGCTTGTTATCTAGGCGTCACCTCCTCCGAGGTGCTAGTACTAGACATGGCGGAAGCTCCTTGGGACGCCGTTTTCAGTACTAGCTCCTTGGGGATCAAAGTATTATATACACCCATTTCTATATTGGTGAATATAATACTGTCCATCTACCATACGGTGTTTAGTACTAGCACCTAGGAGTAGCTGACGCGTAGATAACTAGCCGCAGTAACACCAGAAACTCCTTAAACACCATTATATTTTTCACACATGCTTCACCTTCCAACTGCACTTTTTTTATCACGGACTGCTCGCTTTCTCTCCAGGTGGGCTGCTCAGCCTTGTTTACCTCAATTTCTATAATTTCTATTGTGTCCATGAGAGTGCAAGTGAAAGGATAACTTTCTATTGAGTGCAAGAACTCGAGTTTTCACGCGTCCGTTCAGGTGGAATGGAATAAAGTGCATACTCTGTCACGCATGCGCAGATTACTTAAATTATGCTTGCTTGCATACGGGACTTGCAGTGTTGCCAATACATGTATAAGGGTGTGTGTGTGTATATATATAATATATATATACATACATACATTCATACATCATACATACATACATTATATATGTATATATACGTATATATATGTATATTATATATTTGTACAAAATCTTTGTATAAAAATGTATATACTTTTACTACAAATAGCAATACAGGAACATCACTGATGAAAAATTTGGGACTCTGGTCATACCTAAAATATGGGCTAACAAACAACAACAGAAAATAAGCCAAGTCATATAACCCGAGAATACAAGGTAATTTCCCTTTTTCCAAGAGCCCTAGGTAAGATAATGGTATGCATTTGCTTATCCGTGAGTCCTTTATATCAAACTGAAATAAAAAAAAAATTATCTTTCATAATACAAAAAAAATTCTCTTTCATAATACAAATAGAGACAGCTTTTTTCCCCCCTCTAGTTTAACTTAATTTTTTCTTTCCTGGAGAGACGTTTTTGAGTGAGCACTTCTGTGAATAATGAACTTATTCTGATAGGATAATATGCATAAGTCTATTTATTCCTACCGTAATATAACCGCTTATTTCTTTGGTGAAACAAACTACGAGGGCAAAGCTACAGTTGAAGTATAATAAAAGGACATCACTTCTTTTATAAATGTTATATATAATGTTTACAACGTACTGAAATGGTAAGTAACTCTCTCTCTCTCTCTCTCTCTCTCTCTCTCTCTCTCTCTCTCTCTCTCTCTCTCTCTCTCTCTCCACCTGAAAATTTTAATGAATTTCTTTATCTAACACATAACAGTATCATATCCATGAGGCAGCACAACCCTGCCAATGTTTACAAGCAAAATAATCGATCAATTATTTCTAATTGCGTAAAAAAAATAAAAAATTGGTTGAACATGATAGGGAATTCATCTTAATTTTGTCATTTTACGCTTTCATAAAATACATCATAGCCAATAAAGCTCCAATAACCAAGTACACTGAAAAACATATCATCTCGGATGATATATATATATATATATATATATATATATATATATATATATATATATATATATGTGTGTGTGTGTGTGTGTGTGTGTGTGTGTGTGTGTGTGTGTGTTTTAAAACTCTGTTACATTTATTTTCCTATTTTTAGGAGATTTTTTTAAATTTGACGGTGTTTTTATATGCAAAACGTATACGATCATTTAGCCTCAAATTTTCTTTCATTACATATTTTAGGTACTCTCTCTCTCTCTCTCTCTCTCTCTCTCTCTCTCTCTCTCTCTCTCACACACACACACACACAAATTAGATAAAGCATTCAGGTCCATTCCACTACGATGATAATAAACATTTTATTTAGACTGTCAAATAAAATTATTACCTATTGAAACTGAAAAATCCTTCGGCAAACTATAGCATATGGGGCAAGAATATCAGTCATTAATGTACAAAAACTAGCCATTCTAATGTGATATACTGTTATATATATATATATATATATATATATATATATATATATATATATATATATATATATATATATATATATATATATATATATATTAAACTAACCAACAAAATACATTTTCCTTACCTTCTTTGGTAGATTCTAGCAGACATGAATCCAGTGCACTAATGTTTAAATATCCAATGATGTACTTAACTTCTTTCTTCGTATTTACTCGTTTCAACAATAGGAATGAATTTGTTTTTTCACAATCCCACAAAACCTTTAAATAAAGTCTTATAAATCCCCAATGGAATTTGGCTATTCATTGAAAACACACTAAGCTAAAGATTTACTTCAGTCTATTTTTTTTTTTTTTTTTTCGTAATCTTCAGTTACAAATGGATGTTCTTTTCTAACTGATCGTTTCAGTAGCAAACAATTCACATCGTTTCAAGCCTCTGACGATATATCCGCAACGGCCACCAGGGTTAACGGTGTCTAAAGATTCACTGCTTTTATTTTTTTTTTCTTCTCAGTCTTCAATGTCGCTCGAAGACATTCATTTTTTTTATTCCCAGCATTCCTTCCAAGAGTCGCAGGAAGGCACAAGCATTCTCAGGCACTTAAGTGACAGGAATTCAATTAAAAGATAACAACTTTAACCGTTACACAATGTCAGGGTGTAGGCTATTTCTGATTTTTACGTCAGCATCCTAAGCTTATTTCCTTCTTGTCCTTATAATATATTACGACTCGGGTATTCCATAAAAACCACTCAAAAAAATCAACGCCAGAAACTGGAAATAATGAGCTTGTTATAGTCTCATCTTCATCAGAAATAGCCTCATCGCCTCGGGGTAATCTCACTAGCATTTCACTTGCCCGGGTCGCAATTTTCTTTTGGCTATTCTATCTATCAAAGTTCAAAAATGCCACGTAAATAAGCTATTAGTAATAATAGCTAGCTTATTTACAATTCACCAGTTCAATCTAAGAATGTCAGATCAGAAAAATATAACGTAAAAGAATCGAAAGACTATATCTATCAATATCGCTGTAGTTTTTCAATTGTCATTTCCACTTTCTGAAATGAAGCGAAAAGTTAAAAGTCAAATCTCTAGACATATCTTCTTATCTGATGTCACTTTGCAACTATGGCTATTTTGTTTGTTTCTGCATCACTTTCATCATTCTCTTCAATCTGATTTCATTGTTGCCAAAACCAATGATTCCATTCCAGGTTGATGCCCGCTCAAGCCGACTCGCTCTGAATTGTTGGCAGAAACTGTACACATTTAAATCATGAACCCTGTCACTGGTACGTTTTTCCTAAAGGCACCTTTGCACTGGATATCACTGCGGTACGATGATACACGTAAATCCACGCGGAACTCTTTGGAAATCAAAAAAGCAACTCAAGGGGGGGGGCAAGATTCACAACCACAGAGCAGCACAGAACAGGCAGCCAACCGTTCGCAAGGTCGCTACTGTGTCGACTAAACCGGGAAGAGAGGAGGGCCGGTACCAGGCCAGACAGACTCCCGGCTGCCTGCCTGCCAGTCGGTTATTCACGTCAGTGAGTTCATCATTTGCTTAGTTTCTTTTCTTTTTTTTCCGCTCGGGATGAGTTCTTTCAGCATCTAAGAGGTTCTAGTATTCAGGATTCATGGTGGCCGTTCTTACTTTGTAGGATATTAGTGAGTTACCTTAGCTAAAAGTAGTATTTTGGTGTTGCGGAACATTTGCGAAGATAAATACTCTTTTTTTGATAAATAACTGAGATGTAACGATAAAATTCAAGGGACAATTAACAGTACACACATACAGACACAAACCGGGCTAGCCTGATGAACTGGGTTATACTGACAAAATCAATCTATTTGACAAACTTTATTTTGACAAATGTGTGCAGTTTTGACAAATCAGGCTATTTTGACAAAGTGGGCTGTGCTGACAATCGGTGGCATTTGACAGTGTGTTATTTTCGCAGACTGAGTTCTTCTGACAAAGTGAAGTATATCGACAAAATGGGTTCTTTCTAAAAAAATCGGGCTATTTAACACAGCGATCCTTGGAGCTGTTTTTAGAAACCGGGTTATTTTGATAAAGTGGGCTATTTTGACAAAGTGGGATATTGTGACAAACATGGCTATTTTGGCAAGGTAAGTTATTTTGACAAACTTTGCTATTTTGACAAACCTGGCTGTTTTGACAAAACCAGACTATATGACAGACGGGGCTATTTTGACAAAGTGACCTATTTTGACAAATTGGTGAATCAGAAAATTCATGAGAAACGTAACTTTTTCAACTGAGTGAAGAAATGAAAAAATGAATATTCAAAGGTACACAGAGCAATCAAAAACCGATGAACGTATCAAATATAAATCTAGATATAATGAGGCCGTTAGATAAGCCAGTAAGTAAGTCAAAATAACAAAAGAAATGAAGATAAATGCAGGAAAATAACGGGCAGACTCCTTCAGGCGATACGTAGTAAAAAAAAAAAAAAGAATAATTGGGTGTCAGGTGCATTTACGTACATCATGTGTATTCCAGACCTTACTGGAGCCAGTGGGTGGGTAGCTGGGGGGAGGGGAACTACTCTTAGGATTTATGTTCTTGCGACTCGCCGAGCGTCAAATCCACCAGGTAAATCGCGCGATTTAAAGAATGGTACACTACTTTTACGCCTGGTGATGAAGACGTTGCGTTCTTTATCACTACGTAAGTCTTCAGGAACTTTCAGGTAAAAGTTTTCTCCGATCTAATGCTTAAGGCCAAGAGCTTGTGTTGGCATAAGGCTAGCTTATTACAACAACGGCTGTTTACTGAATACTATATTTTCCCGTTAGAATTAGGGAAATATTACGTTCTTGATGCAAGCTATTTCAAACCTCTGTAGTTTAAGAGCAAGGACAGAAACGGTAATTCTTCATTTAGACTTGCTTTTCACTTTCAAATACTTATTTAATGATGTATATGTGTCTCTCTGTCGTTGTGTTTCGTTATATCTATTCTAACCTATTCCTTTTTGGGCTTAATACAGGGATGCTTGTGAATTATCCATTCAGCTATCGACAGACATGAAAGATATTTAAGACAATTCTGCCCTAAAATGGAAGACTGCAGTATTTGCAAAAATACAAAACTGAGAAAAATGGTAGGTACTCCCTTGCCTTACTAATGATTTTGCAGATACTGCAAATGGAACCCCCTAAATACTCTTGGAAAGCATTGAAGACTCATTCTGAAACTGCAGTAACTTGTGTATTAGTGTTTCACGAGCCCACTAGGTGGCATATCTCAATTTCGAAAATTTTGCAGATACTGCAGTTTTCCATTTTAGGGCAGTATTCTGTACTGACTCCTGGAGAAGTTAAGTTCTGCATTATGAATGCTCTATTATGCTTAAGCTGTATAGGAACGGTAATCTTCTTTTTTCTTGTTCTACATAAATGCCTGAATGATAATGATGAAGAGTAAAACAGTTCAACTGCACCGAGCCACTGCTTATCAGCAGCTTCGTGAAGTCGTTTTTCCTCCAACTGTTCCCTTGCAATTCCAGTTTCCATTACAGGCGAGTGTCACCAGACGGAAGAACATAATCTACCAAACAGCCAGCAGCCCGGAGTCTCTCTTTTAATGATTCAACATCTGTTTTCTTACCTCGCAACGCACGCTGAGCTCAAAGTTGATGTCTCTCGGGTCATGTCGTTTTGATGTGTATTAAAACTGAAGAAGGTATTCTCCTCGGATGTATATATCTATACATATACATACATACATACATATATATATATATTATATATACATGTATATGTATATAATGCATATATATATATATATATATATATATATATATATATATATATATATATATATATATATATATATATATATATATATACATATGAGACAGCCTGTTATGATCACTCAAAATACTGTAGACGAGAATTCAAACCAGTCAAGTACTCGAAGAAATATTTTCTTGCCAAAATAAAAATCTGATCGAAATATTCGTATGACACTGATGAAAACATTTTTCTCACCAACATATCAGCCAAGTACTTGAAGAAATATATTCGTGCCAAAAGAAAAATCTGAGGAAAATATTCACACGACACTGACGAAAATATTTTCATCACCAACATTATAATCACATAACTAAAACTGGGAAAAATACGTGAAACGGTTATATTCCAGGTTAACCTACTAACCAAAATGGCTTCCATTCACCAGGTAACTAATGTCA
Organism: Macrobrachium rosenbergii; assembly: GCF_040412425.1. Classification (NCBI taxonomy): domain Eukaryota; kingdom Metazoa; phylum Arthropoda; class Malacostraca; order Decapoda; family Palaemonidae; genus Macrobrachium; species Macrobrachium rosenbergii. The sequence goes on along the minus strand of NC_089759.1, from coordinate 3,095,696 downwards.
GAGAACTCTCCTAATTTCATGTGGCCTTGAAAAGCTCATAAATATGGATGTCAACATAACTGCAGCCACAACGAGTGAAAAATTGCAAACATCTACTCTCGTAGCGTCAGTTGGTAACCCAGAGCAGGTGTCCATTTCTCTCATACATCGAAAACGGAAAGCATCGAAGAACGGAGTGAAGGTGATGATACGATTGAATATTCAATACTGCCCTAAAATGGAAAACTGCAGTATTTGCAATATTTTAGAAACTGCAGTTTCAGAGTGATTCTTCAGTGCTTTCCACGAGTGTTTAGGGGGTCCCATTTGCTGTATCTGCAAAATCAGTAGTAAGGCAAGGGAGTATCTACCATTCTTCTCAGTTTTGTAATTTTGTAGATACTGCAGTCTTCCATTTTAGGGCAGAATATAAAGATGAAACCAATGATCAGTTTTTAGAAATCCAGTTACTTACTCTTTACATTATTCTGACAGAATTCAACAGTGGCAAGCCACCTCAGAATTTCCCTGAGAATAAAGGTGAATCGAAGATAATCAATTATTTCGCAGAGGAAAGCTATCTTACTACAGGTTTTGCAGGTACTACGACTGGGACCCCTAAATACTCGTGGAGAGCATTGAAGAATCATTATGAAACTGCAGTAACTTGTGTATCAGTGTATCACGAACCCAATAGGTGGCATATCTCAATTTCGAAAATTTTGCAGATACTGCAGTTTTCCATTTTAGGGCAGAATTCTTATCGATAAAGACCGACAGTGATCAACATTTGCAAGGATGAATGCAATGCCAGGTCCGTGAGTTAAATGAGAGTAAGTAATGAAGAATTCTGGAGTAAGACTTGTGAAGGCACAACTCTCTTCCCTGAACAGTCTGGACACAGTGCAGACACAACTCACTAATTGAACAACAAGCGTTACTGGAACTTGTAACAAAAGTTACAAGATGTCTTGTGCAAGTTAAGCTGGTCAGAACGAAGGTAAATGATTAAATAATTAAGATTTCCGGAACATAATCTCTTGGCGCACTGTCACCTTGCTTCACGCCAAAAATTCCCACCGCTAATGATTGTATCTAAGGCCTGTGATCAGCGAATGACGTCAACAAACTCTTAACCAGCGTCAATGAAACATTTCAGATGCAATTAGTTTTATGGGCGAACGTTAATCGTGATTGCTCTTTCTGTCACCTCGAGGCATTGGGAAAGAGTGGAATGGGACCCTGGCACCTGCCGAAAGGTAAATGTCTTAATTACAGGTTGAGTAAAAAGAATTAGAAGTTCAAGGAATAAAGAAATTTGATAAAGAAGGCCAGTCAAGATGGATTAAGGCCACTTTCTTGTTTACAAATATAATAAAATCGCTCTGTTTCATTTTTAATTGCTATTGTTCACACTCGTCTAAGTACCAGGTACGTAATCCACCTTTCAACCAAAGAGAGGCACTATGGGTATTAGTAGACTGCGCCCAAATCTACCCATATCGTAAGGAAATCGAGCCCAATTCCTCTTGCTGGTAATAGGAGTGCCCTAACCACTGAA
>NC_089759.1:3079156-3089156 GCF_040412425.1 Macrobrachium rosenbergii | reverse complement strand
ATAGAAAGCACGAAGAAATGGCTCGAAAAATGAAATGTCAGAGAGAGAGAGAGAGAGAGAGAGAGAAACTTTCAGTGGAAGATCATTTCAGTTTATAAGAAGACATTCATCTCTTTGCAAAGCCACGAATAAGTAGACATTATAATTCTATCTTTTTGTAAGCACTGACAAGTGAATCTTAAATTTGCATCTTTTTGGTATGCACTGGTGAGTGAATATCATTTTTGGGGGGAATATTCATTATGAACTTATGTGAAAGAAAAACAAAAACGGGATCTTTGTGAGATTCAGATATAAATATTCATGAGGATAAATTGACTTTTATACCGGGTGTTAAGCCTAAGGTTGATGCTCTGCCTCGCAAAAAAAAAAAAAGTTAAATACAAAGGAAAAACTATAAAAATGAAATAAGTAAATGAATAAATAAGTAAATAAAAACATAAAAAAAACATAAACAGTGACCCACTACAGCTGGCATAAGGCCATTCGTAGTAATCAGAGTAACACCTAGTCAATGAAGTTATCATCTGGATGGAAAAAATCTAGTTTACACCACAAATTATGATAGTAAGCTTACTTTCATTATTACGTAGCTTCCACTGCAAGGAAACACGGCAGTTGCTAGCCATCATTATAAACTCTAATGAACTTCTGTAAACTAGACAAACCATGGAAGAGAAAGTCTTTGGGCTAATAATCCACCTTGCGTAAAATATTGTAAAGAGATCTTTGCCAAATCGTACAAATTGGTTTTGGAATTTTTTGCAGAATACAGAATGAGGAGTCACGACTTACTTGGGGCGGGTTAGGACACAACGCCCTAGGTTAGGTTAGGGTAAGGTAAATCTGGTTAGGTCACATTCCTTCTGAAACGCCTATCAGGCCTACATCAGCCCTGACTCCCAACTCTTCATTCGCTCGGGAATTTTTAACATCCTGGGAATCTTTTGTCTAAATTTCCTCATTTTTTGTAGGCTACCGTTCGCAATCTGCCAACAACAGTTTTTGGAAATAAATTTTCCATAAAGTATCGTCAGGGAGCTAAGATTTGTGGATAGAAATACAGTTGGCTCTCGGAAGCTCATGAGAATGTTAAGATAATAAGCAAATCAAGAGAGTGAAAGACGCTTAGTGTTTTTCCTCCCCAGTTCAAAGTAAGTGATTCGATATTTTGAGCTTTTATTTTGAGAGAAAGCTCTGCAAATGCTATTCGATTAAAAAATATAACTAATTAAACTGCTGAAAAATACAAGCTAGTTTAAAGTTTCTTACACAAAATATGAATATTAATACAGCTTTCTTAAACTATAATTAATCTGATTCAAGTTAGTTTTCTTTATTCATTAAGACGTGAATTTCTGAAATATTAAGTGGAAAAGGATCTGTTTTTAACCGAGAATACACCCACAAAAGAACTGATCTCTTAAGCTGCCTTTTGACTTTAAAATTCTATATCTAGAATATATCCCTACATGTCTGTTTGCCTGTCAGACTCTCACTCTCTCGCTCTCTCTCTCTCTCTCTCTCTCTCTCTCTCTCTCTCTCTCTCTCTCTCTCTCTCTCTCTCTCATAAATACTTCGCAAGCCTGCCAAAAAAATTCCTCTTCTGTCTCAGAATCTTTATCTCTGAGTTCTCACTCATAACTCTTTCCAGTCTTCACTTGAGCCAACGGGAAATTTCCAGAGGCTCTCATTCGAAAATGTCTCTCCTCTTTATTTTTAATACTTATTATTATTATTATTATTATTATTATTATTATTATTATTATTATTATTATTATTATTATTATTATTATTATTATTATATCCAACTCCTTGTTTATCTGACTTGTTCGTATTGATCTTTATTTATTTAGCATAATCTTCATTCTGTTTGTGGGAAAATTTTCTTTGCAAGCGAATGAACATTGTTGCATATAATAATAATAATAACAATAATAATACCACTATTCCTACTCAGAACCACATCAAAACCCTTACCTGAAATCCGGCGAAGTCTCCACCAGGAGTTTGACGCATTCCAGGCAGCCCCTTGCAGCCGCGTAATGGAGGGCCAGCGCCCCGCCCTGGGTACGGTCGATTCCAGGCATCCCGGCGTCCAGAAGCAGCCAGCGAAGGACGTTGAGTCTGCCGTACCTGGAAACGAGGAATGGAATAAGTGATATCAGCGGTACAAATCATAGCTTTTGGTGGAATTGTCGTTTGAGTGCATGGTTGGGGAAAGATGAGAAGAAGGCTGGAAGTCAGGTTTGTGTTGTGGTATTCTCGTACAGATATGGAATGGCAGAGGAAGACGAGATTAAGGCTGGAAGGTAGTTTTGTGTTGTGGTATTCTCGTACACATATGGACTAGCAGGGGAAGATGAGATGAAGGCTGGAAGTCAGGTTTGTGTTGTTGTATTCTCGTACAGATATGGAATGCCAGGGGAAGACGAGATGAAGGCAGGAAGGTAGTTTTGCGTTGTGGTATTCTCGTACACATATGGACTGGCAGGGGAAGATGAGATGAAGGCTGGAAGTCAGGTTTGTGTTGTGGTATTCTCGTACAGATATGGAGTGCCAGGGGAAGACGAAATGAAGGCTGAAAATTAATTTTGTATTGTGTATTCTCGTCAAGATGTGGACTGGCAGGGGAAGATGAGATGAAGGCTGGAAGTCAGTGTTGGGTTGTGGTATTCTGTTTAGAGATATGGCAATGGCAGATTTTTTTTTAATGAGGGCAAGATTGGGTTTTCAGTACCGTGTTCATTTGCAAGTTAAGTGTCAAGGAGAAAAAGTATCTTATTGCAATGGTTACTTACTTGTTTAAGAAAAGGTTTCATATTGCTATGGTTACTTGGTTTTTAAGAAAAGGCGTCATATTGTAATGGTTGCTTAGCTGTTTGGGAAAAAAGGTATGATCTTGCAATGACTGATTGATTGATTTAATTTTTTCTGGAGTTACAACTACAAGGTACTGCAAAGGTTGTTTAGTTATTTAGGAAAAAGGCGTCATTTTGCAATGGTTGCTTAGTTGCTTAGAAAAAGGTATCATATTGCAATGGTTGCTTAGTTGTTTGGAAAAAGGCATCATTTTGCAATGATTGCTTGGTTATTTAGGAAAAAGGTATCATATTGCAATGGTTGCATTGTTTATGAAAAAAGATGGGCATCATTTTGCAATTGTTGCTTAGTTATTTAGAAAAAAGGCATCATTTTGCAATGGTTGCTTAGTTGTTTAGGAAAAAAGGCTTCATATTCCAATGGTTGCTTGGTTGTTTAGGAAAAAGTCGCCATATTGCAAAGGTTGCATGGTTGTTTAGAAAAAGTCATCATATCGGAATGATTGCTTAATTATTCGCTGAAAAGGTATTATATTGCAATGGCGTTTAGTCGTTTGGTAAAAAGGCATAATTTTTCAATAATTGCTTAGTTGTTTAAGAAAAAAGGCATCATTTTGCAATGGTTGCTTAGTTGTTTAGGGAAAAAAAGGCATCATTTTGCAATAGTTGCTTAGTTGTTTAGGAAAAAAAGCACCATTTTGCAATGGTTACTCGGTTGTTTAGTTAAAAGACATCACATTGCAATGGTCACTTGATTGTTTAGGAAAAAGTCATCATATTGCAATGGTTGCTTAGTTGTTTACTGAAAAGGTATCACATTACAATGGTTGCTTAGTTGTTTAGAAAAAAGGCATAACATTGCAATGGTTGCCTAGTTGTTTAGAAAAGAGATATCATATTGCAATGGTTCCTTAGCTGTTTAGGAAAAAAGTCATACTGTAATGATTATTTAGTTGTTCATGTAAAACGCATCATATTGCAACAGCTGCTTAGTTGTTTAAGAAAAGGTATATTACTATGGTTTTCTAGTAGTTCAGGATAAATGTTATATTGCAATGTTTGCTTAGCTGTTTAGGAAAAAGGTATCACGCTGCAACAGCTGTTTAGTTTTTTTAGGACACGTCCAGCCTATTGCCCAATTGTTAAAATGTAATGAAAATAGCGCTGAAGAACGGACATTATTAAGATATAACGTATGAATCATCAGTATCGCTTGTGAAAGGAAGGAAGGAATGTAGAATTTAGGTCAAGGGCCAAGCACTGGGACCTATGAGGCCACTCAGCGCTGGAAAGGAAACTGGGAGTAAGTAGGTTTGAAAGGTGTAACTGGAAGAAAACCTCGCAGTTGCACTATAAAATAATTGTTAGGAAAGGGTGGATAGCAAGATGGAAGATAATACGAATGGAGGTACAGTAAAAGAAATGGAAGGGGTTGCAGCTAGGGGCCGAAGGGACGCTGCAATGAACCTTTAGTAATGCCTACAGTGCACCCCACGAGGTTCACTGATAGCGCAACCCCCCTGCGTGGAATATCGCTTGTGACTCAAAATAATCTTTTGAGCTGGAGTTTTTATTAGTTTGAATTTCCTTTTCTATCGTTTACTGCAGAAAAAAAATTCATTATTTTTCTCGTAATTTATATAGAAAATATGAACTACTTTATTTCAGAGATAAGATTCTTTTCGTGAAGAGTCAAGAGAAATTCTAAAACTTTCCATAGGATGAGAAAGTTTTCCCAAACATTAATCAAGAAGAAAATCATCAGTTTTCGCAGGAGCCTCTGCCGCTCCCATCAGACTCCCAGGGTGTGTCACAAGCTGAATTCATAGTCAAGGGGGGCTTATGTTGCAAGGGCGTCTAGTATTTACAGGTCATCCATTGCAGAAACGCACTGAGAATTATCAAGAAGCTGGAAGGTCATAAGATTTTTAATTATATTTATTTCTTATTTTCTAAAATTTTCTTTTATTTTTATCTTTTATTGCATATGTTCTTTCATATGAATGTGTACACCTTTCGAACAATAATAAAAGAAAAGGGTAAAGATTTCTGAATATCTTTATCTATTATTTTTTTAAATGTTCGTCTTTTTATCTTTTATGAGATATGTGCTTCATATGAATGTGTGCATTTTTTGAACAATAATAATCACAACAAAAGAGGAAATGCAAGTAAGAGAACAATCATTGCCTCCATTGATGAAAATAAAAAAATAATGTGATTAAATTATTTCAGTTTTGACTGTGAGAACGAAAAGTGGCCACGACCATTCTCAGATCATAAGAATTTCCAGTCGCTTTCCGCCAGGAAATTCATGATCACGTCTTCCCAACAGAATGATTCGTTGACCTTAAGTGAAATGAGTATGCACTGATATGAGTACCGGCCATGAAAACTGTCAAAATGTTCCATTTTATGTCAGCCCAAAGTCACACGGGCGAAACGAGGCAACTTTGGGTATGGTCAGTACTTGGACAACCAATGAGCAGCCAGGCACTGATGGAACGTAAAACATGTTTTACCAATACCAGAATTGAACTGAATATAGAGTTTAGGCCAAAGGCCAAGCACTGGGACCTGTGAGGTCATTCAGCGATGAAACGGAAATTGACATCAAAAGGTCTGAAAGGTGTAACAGGAGGAAAACCTCGTAGTTGCACTATGAGTCAGTTGTTAGGAGAGGGTGGAAAGTCGGATGGAAGAAAGAGAATATGAAAGGAAGTACAGTAAAAGGAACGAAAGAGGTTGCAGTTAGGGGTCGAAGGCACGCTGCAAAGGACCTTAAGGTAATGCCTACAGTGTGCCGCATGAGGTGCACGGACGGCATTACCCCCACTGGATACCATTACTAGAACTTGCAAAAAACCACAAGAGTCTGGTGGCACAGGCATGGGTCAAGTTGGCAGTATGAAAAATGGACAGAGAGATGAATTGTCTTTCCTCATAGAGTTTCGAAAAGCTGAGAATGTTTTGGAGGTTTTGAGTGAAAGTCTTTCCAAAGTGCAATTAAACAAAATCAGGCCGTGGGACAGAGTGTGACTTAGCGGAGCTGTGATTCTGATGTGTGGAAAGAACACTCGGTGACTAAGGTTGAAGTATTTGACGACGGTCCATCCAAGACACGGGGGAATTAAATGAAGCAATTGTGATCAAATTGAATTGCTGGATCAGGGAGAATTAAATGGGTCAGTTGTGATTAAATTGAATTGCTGGATCATATTGAAAATTAGTCTTATATTCGTTATTTATTGACAGCTATGTTTAGTGCAAGAAACCGATCAGAGTTATGTTGATTCATTTTGTACATATTTTCTTTACCTTGCCTGTGACGACTTCTGCTTCTTTTTTAGAAGAATATGTGGTCAATGATATTTTGTAATAATAAAAAAAAATAATAATAATAATAATAATAATAATAATAATAATAATAATAATAATAATAATAATTATTATTATTATTATTATTATTATTATTATTATTATTATTATTATTATTATTATTATTATTATTATTATTATTATGTTACAAGGATATCTTTCGCAAAAACTCATTTCCCCACGTGTGACAGTGGCCACGGATAGTGAATATCCCTGGAAATGAGCACTCATGTTTAGGGATTTATGAGGCCTCATGAGGTGCTCATGAGGGCTCATAAATCCTCATCTCCAGCATACAGTCTTTGTCTGTCTCTTTCCCACCTGTTTTTGCACATGAACCACCTAACCCAGCAAAAAAAATCCTATGGAGTGAAATAACATAGTTTTTTTCATACCCTGTATGAAACTGGTTGCAAGGAGAACCTCAATGTTGCATATTGCACCTCTTTTTATGCAAGTTTCGACGTACATATGTATTTATATGCAAATGGGTTTTTGAATGTATATTTTATATACTATGCATTACATGTAAATTTATCTGACAAGCAGTTACATATACACCAACAGATTCATTATATATATATATATATATATATATATATATATATATATATATATATATATATATATATATGTACTGTGTATATAAGTATATGTATATATATATATATATATATATATATATATATATATATATATATATATATATACATATATATATATAAAGTGTGTGTGTGGGTGTGTGTGTACATTCAACACTAATGGTGTATTAATCACAAACGTCTCAGCGCAGAACATTTGCGGTTACATGCCAGTCGCGAGAACGCAATTATCATTCTTCTATTACAAAAATAATAAAATGTAAAATTCCTCAGGTATCTTGAAGGTTGAATCTGGCGCCACTCATTTTTGTTGGTGAATATACGATCGAGTGATTCGGCGAATATTACGTAAAAAAGAAATTACCACTTCCATGAATTACCTTCTTCTAAGGTTTGTCGCAACTTTGTAAGTCTTCACCCTCGACAATGGTCGCCGGCCAAGTGCTAAACAAATCCAAATTGTAAATAATTATGTTTGAAGACTTAGAGAGAGAAACTGCTCCATATAGGTTGATACGGACGTATATGTTAATGAGAAACCACTAAGAAGTTCTGGTTACTGAAGAGTACAACAATTTTTTTTTGGGGGGGGTTTCTAAAATCTTGTGTGTAATGTTATCATTTCCAACTATAAAAATGATTCTGGTCTTACACCGCTATCTGTTATAATAATAATAATAATAATAATAATAATAATAATAATAATAATAATAATAATAATAATAATAATAATAAGACGTGTAATGTTATCATTTCCAACTATAAAAATGATTCTGGTCTTACACCGTTATCTGTTATAATAATAATAATAATAATAATAATAATAATAATAATAATAATAATAATAATAATAAGACTTTGCTTTCATATCGCTTCCGCAAACATAGATCAGCATTAACCATAAATAACATTTAGAGAGTGATAATAGTAATAGCATGTACACTTGACTAGCGTATTGGCATTAATAAGAAGTAATTTCAGTATTCGCTATTGCAGCAAGCCTGTAACCCACTGAAGAACATACAAAAGGAACTCTTGAATAACAGAGTTACTTAAACGATCTTTCACATTCACAATTGATCCCTGATTCCCTTTATCTGCCGCGACCGACCAGACTCGCTGAACAGCAGAAGCACCAATATGCAGTCAATGTGCCCAGCTGTCGAACTTCTCAGTTCCAGAGGTCGTTTATTCCTCACGCCGTTGGACTGTGGAACACCCTCCCAGAAGTTCAAGCGAGAATGCAATGCATTGCTACCCTAATGCTATTCTTTTTGCATTTGAGTGCATTTTTGTCTGTTTAACTATTTATTAATTTGTTTTTGCTTTTTTTTTTTCATTAAGTGGGATCTCCTCTTCCTGCATTTCCATTTACTTCCTCTTACTTCTTCCTCATGAACACCTTAATATTCTTTGGAAGCTTGAATTTCAAGTCAGTGGCCCCTTGGTGGGCTTGTTCCATATGGATAAGTTTTACCTACTGAATAATAATAATAATAATAATAATAATAATTCAGAAATAGTCACCTATCGCATCTTGCGCCCGTTAAACAAATAGATTACAAAGATTTCGAAGCCCTGCGCTTCTGAATCACGCTTCAGGTGAGAGACCTGGACACGTGAACGAATCAAGAATTCAGGTGTGCACACGTGCCTTGCGAAAACACGTTCCGAACGAGTCAGTTTACTCTGAATGAACACATGTCACGTGCAGGCGTTTGCTATTCGGCTCTGAATTAAGAAGATTGAGCGTCCTCGTAATCTAAGTTCCGATTAAGTGTCTGAGGCAAACAATTATAGTGAACATATGTTACTGGACTGTCCAATAAGACTGAGGTTACACTAACCTGTATTGACCTCGTTTGTCGAGCGAATAGAGGTTTTTATTCATAGTCACGATCTTGATATCTAAAAGAACAAGATGATTCTGTAAAATTAGGTTCCAATAACATTTTTAGTTCTCTGTAAAAGAAAACTCTTGTGCCGGCTTTCTCTGTCCTTCCGCACTTTTTTTCTGTCCGCACTTTTACTGTCCGCCGAGGCTACAGGGCTGCAAATTGGTATGTTGATCATCCACCCTCCAATCATCAAACTTATCAAATGGCAGCCCTCTAGCCTCAGTAGTTTTTATTTTATTTAAGGTTAAATTTAGCCATGATCGTGCATCTGGCAACGATATAAGACAGGCCACCACCGGGCCGTAGTTAAAGATTCATGGGCCGCGCCTCATACAGCATTATACCGAGACCACCGAAAGATAGATCTATTTTCGGTGGCCTTGATTATACGCTGCACAGAAAACTATTTATACCAGCTAACTAAGAGAACAGCATTCTGTATCTGTATACCTAAGCAGTTTATATGCCTCTGGTAATTATCTGACTGTTGTGGATCGTAATCACATTGAAATGGTGCGTTCTGTATCCTATCAGACCGCAGACTATAGGTTGAAAGTCAGCCAGGTAAGTAGTTAATTATCTTGATCCATTTCAGGTAGATGGTGTCTACCGGTGAGCAGGTCACTAGGGCTATGATCCGCGCCAGGCAATAATGAAGAAAGTCTGGCTTTACGGTTCAGTTGTCGCTTCCTCATTACTTCCTGTCGGTAAGGCCTTAGGCATCTCTCTCTCTCTCTCTCTCTCTCTCTCTCTCTCTCTCTCTCTCTCAATCCCTTCCTCCACCTCTCTCTCTCTCTCTCTCTCTCTCTCTCTCTCTCTTTTTCTCTCTCTCTCTCTCTTTCTCTCTCTCAATCCCTTCTATAGTTCTTCTTTGGAGGGGTGGCTAGAGCTTTCGACTGGCACGCTGCTGGCCCAGCGTTCGACTCTCCGAGCCGCCAATGAAGAATTAGAGGAATTTATTTCTGGTGATAGAAATTCATGTCTCGTCATAATGTGGTTCGGATTCCACAATAAGCTGTAGGTCCCGTTGCTAGGTAACCAGTTGGTACTTAGCCACGTAAAAATAAATCTAATCCTTCGGACCAGCCCTAGGAGAGCTGTTAATCAGCTCAGTGGTCTGGTTAAACTAAGATATACTTTAACTTTTCCTCCACCTCTCTCTCTCTCTCCCCTTTCCCTCCTCTCTCTCTCTCTCTCTCTCTCTCTCTCTCTCTCTCTCTCTCTCTCTCAATCCCTTCCTCCACCTCTCTCTCTCTCTCTCCCCTTCCCCTCCTCTCTCTCTCTCTCCCCCCTTCCCCTA
>NC_089759.1:3066656-3076656 GCF_040412425.1 Macrobrachium rosenbergii | reverse complement strand
CATCATTACCGGCCTACGCGAGGCGTGAAGCACTTATTTACGAAAACATTACTTTCGTAGATTGCGTATAACGAACCAATTACAGTTTTGGTAATGACAGTGAATTGTGACTTAGTATGCAAATATCGGGAAAAATATGACCATCCAAAAATAAAAAAAAGACTAAAGATGAATTTTAATCACCACAACGTTCAGATGAAAGTTTAGCAAGCACACGAACAGTACTTGATTCCACAGACGAAAATGTCACCCCAGTTTCTTAACTGAATTTAATATAGAATTCAGGCCAAAGACCAAGCACTGGGTCCTATGAGGTCATTCAGCGCTGAAACGGAAATTGACAGTAAAAGGTTTGAAAGGTGTAACAGGGTGAAAAACCTCGCTGTTGCACTATGTGGAAAGTAAGAGGGAAGAAAGCGAATATGGAAGGAGGTACAGTGAAAAGAACGAAAGGGGTTGCAGCTAGGGGTACAGATTTTTATGAAAACAAGATGATTCTTTCCTTAGACTTTATGTAATCGTGTCACCCACCCACCCACCCACCCACCCCCACCCCACGAAGCCCGGATTAGAACGGAGGGCTTAGGCAGGTTTAGGCCCCTCTCTTGCAAAAGGATAAAAAAGATACTTGCACTAAAGCTTAGCACTTTGGTATCAGAGGCAATGGGCCCTAATGAGACCTAAACGATAATAGGGTAAGTAAAAGTAATTAATATTTGTAACTTCATTCAACAAGAAATCGAATAACAGGACTAAGATCCTGAGGTCGGACTTGATTTTGAATAAGCATTCAGTTAAAACTATCTATCTATCTATCTATCTATCTATCTATCTATCAATTTATTTATTCTATCTATCTAACAATTTATTCTATCTATCTATCTATCTATCTATCAATTTATTTATTCTATCTATCTCACCATTTATTCTGTCTATCTATCTATCTATCCATTTATTTATTTATCTATCTATTTATTTATTTATCATTTTATTTTTATTTTTTCTACTTTGCCTGACGGTAAACAAATGCGCAACCGCTGGACATCTTACCTTTTAGTTTTGTGGTATAATTTCCCTGACTTTCCAGTTCACCATTCGTAAGAGGATCGTTTTCGAATACCTTAATAATCATAACAATTACGCGAACATCATAGGAAAACGTAAAAACACAAGCAGAAACATCCATATACAGAAATCAAGTAGAAAACGGGAGATGATTACAAGCATACGAACATTAATCTTAGTTGTCAGAAGTCACTTCGAATTGCACAGGTGCGGGGAACAAAATCTTCGTTATATTTATTTCTCGAAGGCTATAATTTTTAAGAGTTATTCTTTTGGGAATTAAATTCCTTGATGTTGACGCAAATGCAAGAAATTAAATACTAGGTCCTTGTACGGATTAGTTTCAAAAGTAGTCATATTTTAATTACATTATAACCCACCCATATCCCAAAATATCACTGGAATCCATCGACGATATTCTGGGATATCTAGTAAACAACAGAACAAACAAACAAACAGACACTGTTTGTGCAACTTTCCAGCCACCTTAGCAGATAAACAACCGACTGGAAAATAGGTCCAAAACATTCAGACAATTCCATGTAAACCAGTTCCCGAGAATTTAGAACAAGTTCGGGGAAGGAAAATTGAAAAAAAAGGTGTTTAAAAGAATGTGTAGCAATGTTGGACCAAACAAGACACTCGGGACCATTGTGAAGACCCTCCTAAATACTTTACGACTGGCTATTAACAACACCTCAAAACCCCACGGTGGCTTGCCGGACCAATTCGGTCTGCAGAGGACCGGCCCATTAGAAAGGAAAGTTTTTGAAATGTCAGGCCTTTGGTACTCATTAAGAGAAGCTCTCAGGAATGTGTCTGAGAATTGCGGCGATGTGGAGATATGTTCTTCACTTGAAAGTATATATATTTTTTTAATTTTAGCAAAATGCAATAATAATAATAATAATAATAATAATAATATAATAATAATAATAATAATAATAATAATAAACAAGCAAACATGTCAATCCTTGCTTACAGGATATAGCAAGCACACAAATATATGCATATATATGTGTGTATATATATATATATATATATATATATATATATATATATATATATATATATATATATATATATATATATATATATATATATATATATATATATATATATATATATATATATATATATATTCATACATATATATATATACACATATATACATACATATACATATATATACACATATATGTATGTATATACAGGTACATATGTGTATAATAATAATAATAATAATAATAATAATAATAATAATAATAATAATAATAATAATAATAATAATAATAAAAAGTAGAATTAGTGAATTAACTCGAAGCTGACAAAAATTAAAATCAAATGATTAATGCTTACTTTATGGGCTCTCACTTGTGACAGTTGTTAGGGCAAGTGTGTAGCGTTCCAGCCCCGCAGTTTAGCACAGGCACGTTTCACGCCCACATTCCGCTAATTTGGAAGAACGCCCATTCCGTGGAAATTAGATTCCAGAGCTAATTTCACATTCATCTTTGTCACAAAGATTACAGGAATTAGGGCCTCAGTGAATAAGGGATTTTCATCCTGATACGTGAGTACAGGAAAGTCAGTTTGTCCCAAAGATAAATAAATTGACAAAACTTATAAGGGGATTCTCCAGGTACTACGAAGATATATATATATATATATATATATATATATATATATATATATATATATATATATATAAATAATATATACTGTATGTATATATGTATTATATATATATAAATATCATAAATATTATATATTATATACGTGTGTGTGTGTGTGTGTGCGCGCTTGTATGTATAAGATAAATCCAAGCCATTTGCTACAATTGCTAGCAGTTGCGACTAAATAATGGTGCTGATATTTTGTGGAAAATATTATAGACTTTTTGAACATGTAAGTATAGAAGTAACCAAAGCCCAATCATAGGAATAACCTCTAAAAAAAGTCCGGAAAAATAGTCAGAAAGAATCCGGAAAAGAAATCCGAAAAAAAGTTCGGGAAAGGGTCAGGAAAAAGTCCGGGAAAAGTCCGAAGAAAGCCCGGGAAAGGTCATGAAAAGGGTCGGAAAAGTCCGAAAAATTTTCCGGACAAAAAGTCCGAAAGCAGTCCGGGATAGAAGTCCGGCAAAAAGTCTGGAAAAGTTCTCAAAAAAGATTCGGAAAAGTTCGAAAGAAGTCCGAAAAAATTCAGAAAATGTCCGAAAAAGTCCGAAATAATTTCCGGAAAGAAATTCGGAAAGTAGTCCGGATCAGAAGTCCGGAAAAAAAGTCCGAAGAAATCCAGAAAAAAAGTCCGAAAAAGTTCGAGAGAAGTCCGAAACAAATTCAGAAAATGTTGGAGAAAGTCCGAAAACAGTACGGAAAAGTTCGAAAAAATTTTTCGGAAAAAGTCCGGAAAACTGCGAAGAAAGTCCGGAAATAGGCCACGAGATATAAAAAGTAGAGTGGCCTTTGGCCAGACAGAACGAGGTCTATCAACTCTCCCGAAATATTTCATAACATGAGAAATTGGACTCTTTAAAACTCGTGAACTCCAGGAAATTATCAGAGCGAATAAAGATGGAGAATAAATTCTTTGCAGAATCAAGTCAGACTCAAGCCTGTATAAATGGGGAGGGTAAGCATATACCAGAGCCACAGATCAAATAAAAAGTGTCTCTGTAACTTGCAAGAGACCATTGAGCTCTGGAGTGATCCCAGATTGGTCCGAAAGGCAAGAGTAGCAAATATTAATAGATTTTAACAAAGTATTAATGTTTTTTAGCTTTCTGTAAAAGAAAACTATCGAGCCGCCTTGATCTGTCCGTCCGCACTTTATTCTGTCCGCGCTTTTTCCTGTCCGCGTTTTTCTATCAGCCCTCAGATCTTAAAAACTACTGAGACTAGAGGGCTGCAAATTGGTAAGTTGATCATCTACCTTCCAATCATCAAACATATCAAATTGCAGCCCTCTAGCCTCAGTAGTTTTAATTTTCTTTAAAGGTTAAAGTTAGCCATAATCGTGCTTCAGGCAACGATATAGGATATAGGATAGGTCACCATCGGGCCGTGGTTAAACTTTCATGGCCCGCGGCTCATACAGCATTATACCGAGACCACCGGAAGATAGATCTATTTTCGGTGGCCTTGATTATACGCTGTAGCGGCTGTACAGAAAACCAGATTGCGCCGAAGAAACTTCAGCGCATTTTTTACTTGATAAATTTCTATTTATCTTTACATTTTTTATTATACTTTTATTATTTTTGCCTTTTATCTTTTACCGTTCACTCGGTATTAAGAAAATGATTATAGAATGCAGACTATTTATCTTTAACTTTTTTTATTTATGTCACCATTTTTATTCGGCCTTTACGTAATAGTTTTCGCTTAATATTAAATCATCTATTATAGAAGTCAAATTCTCTCTCTCTCTCTCTCTCTCTCTCTCTCTCTCTCTGTTATGCACTTCCTTTGTATTTTTTTTACCTACATCCGCAACTCACAAACTTAATAAGATAATCTTTCTTCATTTTACATCAACCGTAAAGATAAAACGGGTCACATTAAGTTCCGAGACGCCAAAAAAAGAGTGAGAGGAAATGCTAAACAATAAATAAATAATAACCTGCAAATGGTACCTAACTCCATTTTGCACTTAAGAGAATGAGCGCAATTCTCCGAAATAGACGTTTTGGCCGCCCTAATGTTGTCTTTGAGGTGCCAAGAGACGTCAGGTCTTCCATCGTCGTGACATATGGCGCCCGCAAGCGCGCCGGCTGCTGCGGTTATGACGCAACGCGACGCTACGAAGAGAAAGGACAAAGGAATGCGTTTTTTTTTTTTCGTAAGATGGTCCTATCTTCACATAATTCTTCGTCTTTTTTTTTAAATGACTTCGATATGTGTCTGTTTATTCGTTCTGTTTACAACTTCAGGGCTGAGAAATAATAATAATAATAATAATAATAATAATAATAATAATAATAATAATAATAATAATAATAATAATAATTTTATAAAATCTAAAATCCACATTTATGTAAAGTGCTGTATTTACAAATAAAATGAATTCAGGAGCTTTCGAGGCCTGCTCAGCTCCCTTCTTCAGCTGAAGAAGGGAGCTGAGCAGGCTCGAAAGCTCCTGGAATTCATTTTATTTGTAAATACAGCAGTTTACATAAATGTGATTTTGGATTTTATAAACATATTCACGGGATTGTGAAGAAGATTTGCAATAATAATAATAATAATAATAATAATAATAATAATAATAATAATGACAGTGCCTCCTTTAAAGCCTCTCTCTCTACTGAGAATCTGATTATCCTTATTTACGCCTACTGTTGATATTTAACTACCAAATGCAAGACGTAATAAGATTCTCTTCTATTTCGAGAATGGTATCTGCAGCTGTCGAATGTAAATGTATGCTTATATGCGTGTATATATATATATATATATATATATATATATATATATATATATATATATATATATATATATCTTATTTAATTTCAGTACCATTCATCGTCAAACATCAGCGGAATTCTTAAAAATCTAAAAGAGCACATCATTACCATGTATTAATACATGTCTTAATTACCTTCAAATGACCACCATCAGTTCTGCTTAGCATTAAAATCAAAACGTACAGACAGACAGACAGACGGTGGGTGAAAGTCTCTCCCCGCTGGGATAAAATGAGAAGTCCAAAAAGTCCGGTGTACAAACTCTGTCATGAGTAGACGCATGTCTGAATAAGACGTGGATAAAACTGGCCTTAGTAAGAAGGCGCAAATACCACCTGGTGGTTTGGTACAAACGGCAGGGAGTTATATTGAAACCACAAAACCAACGGAGTAATGTTAACTGCTCAGTCGTATAAATTTCTGAGAGAATAAATCTCGTTTCTATAAATCGTGCAGATGTCATGTCTAAGGGAAATGCAATAGATAAATAACGACGAGGAGAGAGAGAGAGAGAGAGAGAGAGAGAGAGAGAGAGAGAGAGAGAGAGAGAGAGAGAGAGAGAGAGAGAGTGGGGTGGGGGCGGGGGGAATTCCATTCAGGATAATTTGAATAATTCGTAAAGGGAAAAATTATGGATAAATAAATGAGAGAGAGAGAGAGAGAGAGAGAGAGAGAGAGAGAGAGAGAGGTGGGGTTGGGGGTTGGGGAGGGGAAATTCCATTTAGGATAATTTGAATAATTCGTAACGGAAAACTTATAGATAATTAAATGACGAGAGAGAGAGAGAGAGAGAGAGAGAGAGAGAGAGAGAGAGTACGTAAGTTCTTGTAAAAAGGTTGCTGTAGAATATCAAGGAATCACAGCTATGAAAGTGATGAACTTATACTTTCCAGTATTACGAGTATCTAATCTTTTTCAAGTGATGATATTTAATGATCTTAATAAATATAAACTCACCTATCTTTATTCAGCTGCCCGCTAACCTTATTCTGTGCCCATCGGAGCTACTGATGTCTACCTCATAAAAGAAAAAAATATCTTCTCTCCATGTTTCCCATTTGAATTTGCTTCCTGACAGCCATATTGAATGTGCAATCAGAATAAAATATGTATTCACGTAAAGGCAAGGTAGGTCTCTTTATATGCGTGATTCTGTGCCTTATTTTGCAAAATTATATTATTAATAAGCTGGTTATTGTAATAAGTATTGAACTAAATCAGTCTAAATTTTT
Source organism: Macrobrachium rosenbergii (assembly GCF_040412425.1). Taxonomy (NCBI): domain Eukaryota; kingdom Metazoa; phylum Arthropoda; class Malacostraca; order Decapoda; family Palaemonidae; genus Macrobrachium; species Macrobrachium rosenbergii. The sequence continues at coordinate 3,069,894 of NC_089759.1, read as the reverse complement.
TAACAAGGTCGACCCTATCCGTGACATCGTTTTTATTTTTTTTTATTTTGTTCAGTATCGTTGTCATAATATGTTTATTTTATCATGTACAAATTTTATTTTTTACAAGATTTTAGATATAATACAGTCTCGTAAGGATAACATGAATTGTTGCCCTCAAATTTCTCCAAATGATTAACGTTGGAAAGTCTAAGCAAAAAATATTTTGGCAATCAATGACCGACATCCTGTGACGCCAGGTTTATAGAACCGAATCAATTAATCAATGCGCGAATGTGAGGTACCTTACATATACTGGACCCTGTCTGTTACCTCTTACCTCAGTGTAAGAAGCAGTTTAAAAAAAAAATTAGTAATTATTTTTTCTCTTGTAGTATAATCAATGCACTATAGCGTCATTGGCCAAACAAAATGTAACGCCAGTTTAGAGAGAGAGAGAGAGAGAAAGAGAGAGACAGGGGAGGGGGATGGGGAGGTATGCTTTAATCCATTTACCTCTTTTCCAGACGCAAGTTCTTGCACAAATGCTTCTGCAGAATGACGGGAGTCACAAGTTTGATCTCTTCCTCGACCCTCTGCACACCCTTCCCCTCCGGATTTTCTTCCTCCAGGGACGTCAGCGCCGTGTGGCAAGACGTTAGTGACGCCATGGAGTTCCCCTCGAGGCTCTCGATGGAATGCAGCCCTGAATCGAGGCTGGGCATCTCCCCGAACTCGTGATACCTTCGGCCTGACCTCGAAGATGGCGGGACGTGAGTCCTCGGAAGATTATGGAATCCTCTGGAAGGCTTCGCGGGAGGGCTGCTACTATTTCTGCGGGCAGCTCCGCCGCCGCCGCCGCCGCTGCTGATACATGATCTACTTCGGTTCGCAGGGCGGCTCCTGCTGCTACTGGAGGCTCTCCTTTCCCTGTGCTTCCTTGAAATGCTTTCGGAACGCTTGCTCGCGTGCTTGGTGCTGCTTCTGACGAAGGGGTTCCTCGCCGTCAGACTCATTTTCCCCTTTCTTAATTTCTCGCCGGATTTTCCCTTCACTTGCAAAATTTCTCAGACACTCTGAACAGTAACTTCACAGTAACTTCACAGCGAAGTTTTACGGTTAGTTACAAATTCATTTCACGAAACAGGAAGCTCACAAGCAAGCGCACGCGCTTTATCACGCTTCTCAAACACCGTCAAAGATCCACGAACGTCTACTTCTTCCTCTTCCCGCCTTCGACAAGTCACCACACTGTTCGCTGGAGACCTCCAGCTAGCTACGGACACTCTAAACAACTAACTGAGCGGTTCGCTCTGTGGGCTGCACCAGTGCCTGAGGAGGTTAGGAAATCACGTTTACGCACCTACATACGCGCTCGCTCGCCTCTCTCTCTCTCTTGCTCTCTCTCTCTCTCTCTCTTGCTCTCTCTCTCTCTCTCGCACACACACACACAAGCACGCGCGTACGATGAGAGCATCAGTCAAGACAAAAAGCTTTCACTCTTTCCAGTAGCACAATACGATAGACTCTCGGTGACACGCAATTAGGGAGCAGTTTCCGGTTCTTGGCTTCTGTACAAGATCGCAAGGTTATAGGACTAGGCATTCCAGCATTACCTTAGTTCCTAGGCCTTGTTGCGACCGCTGGCCGCTTGGCTTGCCCCAGGCTTCTTATAAAAAAATCTGCTGCAGCAGGTCTCACCAAAGATTTCTTTTCTCAGGTCGAGAAGTGTCTTGAAAGTTAGAAAATTATCTTTAATTGAATTAATACGTTTGAAGAAGTCTATAGTCACGGAGAATAAGGAATGACAGTGCTATATTGAAACTTCTATAACTCAGTTTTTAATGGAACTGCAACATGAAATGTTCCGTTGGCATTATTTAATGATAGATGGATTTATAAAGAAGAATTTAACAATGAATATTTCATATAAATTATGAGTGGTAGGCCTTTTTATTTAGTTATGAATGGTAAGCCTTGAAAATAATATTATAAGGTTAATTGTACATCATTGTTATTACGGGTTTAAAATAATCCATCTCTCAAGCCATGCACACACATGCATATATATATATATATATATATATATATATATATATATATATATATATATATATATATATATATATATATATGTGTGTGTGTGTGTGTGTGTGTGTGTGTTTATATATATATATATATATATATGTAAATATATACATACATATATGTTTATATATATATATATATATACATACATACATACATACATACATACATACATACATACATACATACATGCATACATACATACATATTCATCGCAGAGAAATCTATCGAAACGATGGGGAAAGTATTCGAAGACACTTTCTTTAAGGAGGAGGGCTCACTGATTCCGGTCTGCTTGCTTTCAATTGCATGATCAATTAGCAGCCGATGCGTGATGCAAGACAGGTTTCGGGCCTGTTTCGTGGAAAGAAAAGTGAAACAATTGAGAAGACGAAAGTTGAAGACCGGGGAGAGATTACGGTAACATTATTTCTTTTGTAAGTACTCCTAGACTTATAGCTTATACATACATACTTACGTACATTCATAGACACATACGCACACACACACATATGTATATATATATATATATATATATATATATATATATATATATATATATATATACATATCTATATATATGTATATATACATATTTATTTATCTATATATAAATATATATTTTTTATAAATACATGTAAATAAAAATATAAATACATATGTACATCTATCTATCTATCTATCTATCTATATATATCTGTATATCACATATGAAAATATATTTATATATACTCTGGCAATCACCGTCGACTTATCTTTCTTAGAACCCACACCGTGAAACGGCTATCGGTGAAAAATACTTAAATTTATGTGAAATTGTGTTTGTATATCACCGCTGATGTTTGTACGAGAGATTGTAACTATAATTGTACATCTGTATGTGTTGATGTTTGTGTAAGTGAATGTGAGCAAAATAAAAAAAAAAAACGGACAAACTTTCAAAATGAATGTAAACAAAAATTTATGAGAATCATGGAATTGTCATTATGATTGCACAACAAAACATGCAAAAAGAAAATGGCTTTTTTTTTTATGACCAGGAGCCAAAGAGTTTCCACTCCGCTGTAGCTGACTAGGTTTTGTTTACGAATATATCTGAAAATAAAATCTCCGGAATGGCGTGCCTAAACTGTACGAAGTAAATGACAATGCACTGTCATCGCATCGCGAA
>NC_089759.1:3049156-3061656 GCF_040412425.1 Macrobrachium rosenbergii | reverse complement strand
CTTTTAAAGTGTAAAAAGTCTATATGTCACTGCGCAAGTGCTGTAACTCTGAGCTACGTAGGGTACTATTTATGTGAGTAGAAAGGTTCGTGAATTCATATACGTTTCGTATGAATGAATATGAACCCTGGCTAGATCACCGCGCATGTACAATAACACTGACATAATGAACTGTAGATTATCCATTTGTAAATGTTATTTCACGGAAATCTAGCCCAATATTCTTAGGAAAGAAATCACACATGTGTAAAATACCTTTAAGTCTCTTTTTTATATTTGTCAATAGCAACAACATTTGAAAGAATTGTCTTCTATAATTTTCCGTAATGGACAAAATGATTATCTAATGAATATATGCGTCCATCACGCATGTCTTTACCCGAGGCTGCATCTTTTAATTCACACTATATGTAAATGAAATGAGAAAAATGTTTGAAATGGCAGAATATAACTGAGCAAGCTTAGGAATCTTCATGCCAAACGGTATGTACAATGCACGTTGTAGTTAAACAATTCACGGCTGTATACATACACACACACACACACACACACACACACATATATATATATATATATATATATATATATATATATATATATATATATATATAAATATATATATATATATATATATATATATATATATATATATGTATATATACATATATATATATATACATATATATATATATATATATATATATATATATATATATATGTATATTTACACATATACAGACACACACACACACACACACACACACACACACACACACACACACACACATATATATATATATATATATATATATATATATATATATATATATATATATATATATAGTTATCTTTTGATACTTATCACAGAGCGTGGTAATACGGTTTCATTGTTATGCTTTCCCGAACTATAAATTATAAATAAAACAAATAAAACATATTTAGTAAAGACACAATGCAAACACAATATCTTCATAAGGAACACACGTCCAAGGCAACTCCTGACAAATGACTGAAAAGAAAGACTGAAATTAGACTATTATTTCCTTTCCACGTGACTAAAAGTGCCATCCTTTCATACCCTCGCCATTAGATCCAATTTCCCACAAGAACCTTGAAAGCAGGAAGCAGGCCGAACATAAATAGAAAATGACATAAACTATGCTGATTCTCGAGAGACCAGGTTATGAATTTCGACTAATATCTTTGTAAGGGGCGCCATTACTTTTAGGGGGAAACGAATGCACGAATATTAAGGTTAAAAATCCATATTCCTCTGATGAGGCTCATCACATTTTACAACGAGATATCCTCTCACACGTATCAGAGTCTTGGTAACTTGATATGAAAGTGATATTTATATATTACTTAAGCTTTATTTTTTGCTTGGGGTTGGTTTGAGGGGTTGTTGGGAAAGGGGGTTGGGGGTATCTTCAAGCTGGGGAGTAAACATTATCTCTCGTTGTTGACAGTAAAGTGGCTTGAGTTCGAATCTCAGTGAATTCAGGTTTGTTCATTCTAATGAGTCAGCATGTGTCACGTATAATATAACAGTGTACCGTATGTAGATTGCTTGTATATGTGGTTAAATAAAGAACAAATATGACAGACAGAATATATAAATATGTACATATATTATATACATATACATATGTATATATATACTATATATACATATATATGTCTACATATAACGGATATATATATATATGTATATATATATGCATACATACATACATACACACACACACACACACACACACACACACACACACATATATATATATATATATATATATATATATATATATATATATATATATATATATATATATATATATATATATATATGCATATCTCTTCCCCACTTCACACGTTTATCCAGCTTAATTGCGAAACATTATTTCTACCAATTACAATTAAATCACAATTATCGCTAATCTCTCCTTCCACGGGAGTAAAAACAGACGGGATATGGCGTAAACCCCCCTCCTGAGGATTCCTTCCTCCATCCTGTTCTCAAAAATCCTCCGAGGAAGTGAAAGTCCCGTGCAGGAACTGGAGAAGGACTCTCATCTTTTTATGCCTTAATCCTTCGTTTTATTAATTTCTCTTTCCTCATCATCATCATTATTATTATTATTATTACTCGGTAGATGAAACCTATTCGTATGGAACAAGTCCACCAAAGGGGCCACTGACTTGAAATTCAAGCTTCCAAAGAATATTTTGGTGTTCATTAGGAAGAAGTGAGAGGAAGTAAAGGGAAACATAGAAAGAAGAGATCCCACGTATTAAAAAAGAAAAATTATATCAATAAACTAATAAATAGTAAAAAATGTATTGAAATGCAAGGGAAACAGTATTAGGGCAGTAATGCATTGCATCTTCGCTTGAATTTCTGAAGTTCAAATCACACGACATTCCTGGCTTGTGTAGTCATTGTTATTAAAATTGATATCTCATATTTCTCAGGCTAGTCTCCAGTTTTCGTGTATTGTAAAGAAGTGAAGTTCTCAACTTCGGAGCTTAGCTTGGGCCTGAATTAGCATAAAAAACATGGTTTCCTTTTTTATAAATATTGCTTTAGACAGTATTCTTAGACTTTCTGCTCTGTTTGTAAGTTGTCGTGTCTCTCTCTTATGTAAATGCTACATTAATTGTTGGCATTGGGTGTTGCATTGCAATCTTATTATATAAATACTATTTTATTTGTAAGGGTACATCCACACCACATTAAGATATGCCATAAATACACTTCAGTAACTTGTCGCATACATATGACAAACGGCTTGATGGATAATCGTGTGAATTATGGTTAGAACTACTGATAAGTCACTGACTTGTATTCATCGTGTTTGTGAAGTGTTTGCAACATGTTACTAGCATGTTTTTTTGACATGCTTTGCTGTAATGTGGACGAATGTTTAGACAAAAGAGCTGTCTACAATGACTTCTCCCTTGTGAATAGTGGAACGTCTATTGAAAAGACACCGATCTATTTTCACGCCCCCTTTGCATCTATGAGTAGAAATCCCTCCCAGATTTAAAGGGAAATAAAAAAAAAAAGAGAAAGAGAAGGGGTTTCGAGGGATAGGGAGGGAATTAAATAATTACAAAACATGGCAAGCCTAACGAGTCTGACTAACGTAGTAGACTGTAGGAAATCAACGTTATAAGTATTAGTTCCTCACCCTTGTTAGGAGAATAACGAATATAATGAGAATTTTTAAATTCTCCCTAGGGCTCGCGACCCCCCTGGGAATTGCTGACGCCCCGAAGTTAACAAACACTGATCTAGAAGCTGTTTCTTTATAAGTACTTCATCTTTCCCTGCTCCAAGTAACTACTAAGTACAACCTAAGATTCCTACTTATCTCTGTGACATTTCACCGTTTCCGTTTAATCTGTTTCAGGAATCGAGAAGGGCAGATCTGCCAACATCAGACCCGTTTACAGCCAAATAATGGATGATAATAAACTCCTTTTCTTTGAGGCAGATTAAAGAAGCGGAGACGAATATTCTTTTAAAGGTTTTGTAATTATTTCTTTATTCTTTTAAAGGTTTTATAATTATTTTTTTATTCCTTTAAAGGTTCTATAATTGATTTTTGAGGTTATTTCGACACATCTTAAAACAATTTCTCGTCACTTTCTCATTTTTAAAAGAAAGAGATGAAATTTGATGTTTTTTTAACACTTCAGTGCTACTACGTGGCGTCTGATTATCAATTTCTTTAGAGAGAGAGAGAGAGAGAGAGAGAGAGAGAGAGAGAGAGAGAGAGAGAGAGAGAGAGAGAGAGAGAGAGATTTTATAGGTGACCTCGGCAGCTACAAAATTATAAAAATATTAAAAAGACATTACATGATAAAGAGGAAGACTTCATAAAAATCAACGAGAGAGAGAGAGAGAGAGAGAGAGAGAGAGAGAAGTATTAAAACACATTAGATCATAAAAAGGAAGATTTCACAAAAATCAAAGAGAGAGAGAGAGAGAGAGAGAGAGAGAGAGAGAGAGAGAGAGAGAGAGAGAGAGAGAGAGAGAGAGAGAGAGAGAGGAGATTTTATAGGTGACTTCGGCAGCTAGAAAAATTATAAAAATATTGAAAAGACATTAGATGATAAAAAAGAAGACGTCATAAAAATCAATGAGAGAGAGAGAGAGAGAGAGAGAGAGAGAGAGAGAGAGAGAGAGAGAGAGAGAGAGAGAGAGAGAGAGAGATTAGATGATAAAAAGAAGGACATCATTAAAATAAATTGACACATACATAAATGTTAAGAATAATGTAAAGATATAAATAGATGAAGATAAGATCGACGACCAGCATCTGGGGAATTGTGAAGAGGCTATAAATGCTTTATAATTAGGTTAACGGAACTACAATGGTGTACTACATTAATAATTAAGATACCTCGTTTTACACTTTTGTCATGGACCTCTGTATTACATTCAAATTAATGTAATAGACTCAAAGGAGACTCTGATAAATAGATTAGAAATAGCTCTATCAACTAACGATAGGCAAAATAGCATCCTACTTGTTTCAAAAATGCGATCAGAGTTCTTCATAAAGAGAGAAAGAGAGAGAGAGAGAGAGAGAGAGAGAGAGAGAGAGAGAGAGAGAGAGAGATAGCCTGTCACGTTCGAACCATCACGCAATCTGCGAGTATGGCCATTCCAAGACAGATGGTTAGGTATGCATTACGTAAGTGCATTTATCACCAATTTCAGTTCTTATCTAATGAATCTGGCGATTTCCTCTTTGGGGAATGAAGGAACTTAGCTATATCCTTCTCAGGCCTGATTGTGACCCACGACTCATATCAGATTGCTAAGCCTGAAATCCATACCTTCACGGATGTGTGAAATTTTCCGTTGCCACCCATTCAAGCGCTGACCAGACCCGATGCTGCCACCAGCACTGAAGCAGATAATGAATTACAATTCATGAAGCAGGTGTTCTTACCCCCAACCCCACCTCCCAACTCCCCCCTGCCTCCTCATACATCGCTCGAAAGTAAAAGTGTCAGTTGACAGGTGCTGTCATAGTTTCATTTTGCCTTCATTACTCATATATATATATTTTTTTCATCTTAGCGTTTAGAAGACTAATTAGGGAAAGTGCATCATTAAATACAGACCTCATTAGGGAAGATTTAGCGACGGAGAGGTATGGTAAACCATATATGAGTTTCAATGCTTAAAAGCGGTCGAATACCACCAAGAAATCTCTACACAGATGGTATTCAATTCTTTTGGTAATACGCGCAGATGGTATTCAATTCTTTTGGTAATATACGCAGACGGTATTCAATTCCTTTGGTAATATACGCAGATGGTATTCAATTCTTTTGGTAATATACGCAGACGGTATTCAATTCTTTTGGTAATATACGCAGACGGTATTCAATTCTTTTGGTAATATACGCAGATGGTATTCAATTCTTTTGGTAATATACGCAGATGGTATTCAATTCTTTTGGTCATATATGCGGATGGAATTCAATTCTTTTGGTAATGTACGCGGATGGTATTCAATACTTTTGGTAATATACGCAGAAGGCATTCAATTCTTTTGGCAATATAAGCAGATCTACTCAATTCTTTTGATAATATACTCAGATGTTATTCAATTCTTTTGGCAATATACACAGATGGAATTCAATTATTTTGTTAATATATGTGGATGGAATTCAATTCTTTTAGTAATATACGCAGATGGTATTCAATTCCTCTGGTAATATACACGGTTGGTATTCAATTCTTTTTGGTAATATACGCGGATGGTATTCAATTCTTTTGACAATATCCGCAGATGGCATTCAATTCTTTTGGTAATATACGCAGATGTACTCAATTCTTTTGGTAATATATACGGATGGAATTCAATTCTTTTGGTAATACACTCGGATGGAATTCAATTCTCTTGGTAATATACACGGATGGTATTCAATTCTTTTGGCTTATACGCAGATAGTATTCAATTCTTTTGGTAATATACGCAGATGGTATTCAATTCTTTTGGTAAAATACACAGATGGAATTCAATTCTTCCGGTAATATACGCGGATGGTATTCAATACTTTTGGTAATATACGCAGATGGTATTCAATTTCCAATATACGCAGATGGTATTCAATACTTTTGGTAATATACGCGGATGAAATTCAATTCTTTTGGTAATATACGCGGGTGGTATTCAGTTCTTTTGGTAAAATACACAGATGGAATTCAATTCTTTTGGTAATATACGCGGATGGTATTCAATACTTTTGGTAACATACGCAGATGGTATTCAATTCTTTTGGCAATATACTCAGGTGGTATTCAATTCTTTTGGTAATACACGCGGATGGAATTCAATTCTTTTGGTAACATACGCGGGTGGTATCCAATTCTTTTGGTAATATACGCGGGTGGTATACAATTCTTTTGTTAATATACGCGAGTGGTATCCAGTTCTTTTGGTAATATACGCGGGTGGTACCCAATTCTTTTAGTAATATACGCGGGTGGTATCCAATTCTTTTGGTAATATACGAGGGTGGTATACAGTTCTTTTGTTAATATACGCTGGTGGTATCCAGTTCTTTTGGTAATATATTCGTGTAAACAAAGGAAGATTCTATTGTAAACATTATTAAAGTCAAGGGAGAGGGAGAGGGAGACGGGGTTAGGGGGTGATAGTCTACGCTTATACTGGCCAGTAGAACTGATAAATAAGCTTAGAAAAATATTAGCTAGATATTCAGTAACATCCCACAAGCGACAATAAATCATACTGAGGCCCAAACGGTGACATTAATAAGCTGCAGATTTTCTTAATTCAATTCATTTGACTTCCTAAGCATTTTCTTTTAATCATATCAAGGTCAAGGCGAAGAAGTCATAGAGATGACAAAGGAGTTTTCGCTGTATCATTTCCTGGGTGAGAAGTGAACGATGTTCTTTGTGTTGCTGTATAAATCATGAAGATGTCATGCGTAAGGGAAATGCAAGAGATAAATAACGACGAGAGAGAGAGAGAGAGAGAGAGAGAGAGAGAGAGAGAGAGAGAGAGAGAGAGAGAGAGAGAGAGAGAGAGGAGGGGGCGAGAGAGAGAGAGAGAGAGAGAGAGAGAGAGAGAGAGAGAGAGAGAGAGAGAGAGAGGAGAGAGAGAGAGAGAGAGAGAGAGAGAGAGAGAGAGGGGGGGCGAGAGAGAGAGGGGGGCGGGCGGGAATTCCATTCAGGATCATTTGAATAATTTGTAATAGAAAAATAACAGATAAATAAGTAGAGAGAGAGAGAGAGAGAGAGAGAGAGAGAGAGAGAGAGAGAGAGAGAGAGAGAGAGAGGAGGGGGGAGCGAGAGATAGAGGGACGGGCGGGGAATTCCATTCAGGATAATTTGAATAATTTGTAATAGAAAAATAACAGATAAATAAGTAGAGAGAGAGAGAGAGAGAGAGAGAGAGAGAGAGAGAGAGAGAGAGAGAGAGAGAGAGAGAGAGAACTTTCATTCAGGGAAATTTGGAGCATTCGTAAAGGAAAATAACAGACAAATGAATGAAGAGAGAGAGAGAGAGAACTTTGATTCAAGGAGATTTGAATCATTAGCAAAAGAAAAATAACGGATAAATAAGTAGAGAGAGAGAGAGAGAGAGAGAGAGAGAGAGAGAGAGAGAGAGAGAGAGCTTTCATTCAGGGAAGTCTGAATCACCGATTGTTTCTGAATTATACGTACAAGGTCCATATATCCGAACAATGAAAGCAATGATTAAATCTATAACTATTATACTACACAAGGTGCTCCAATAATTACTGTAATGGAAGGAACAATATCATCTATTTATCTAATGATATCATTATTTCAATTCATTCTGCATTGACAGGAAAACATGTTGCCTAATTCTAGCAATGTTGCAACATTGTTGAAAGAAAAAACATTGTATCATCACTGATGAAAGGAACATTATAAAGTAGATTAATGTGACAGCTTACAACGCAGATCTTAAATATTCACTGTCTTAATTTCTTTGACTCACAACTTATGCAGTCTCTAAAATAATAATAAAAAATGTAACTTCCTATATAGAAAAAAGCTCGTGCCTCGCACCAGCAAAAAAAAAAAAAAAAAAATCGGTTTTCTGAGTCTTTCAAGTCAGCACCGACAGTTTAATACGTCTGTCCATATCTTAAATATTCTCTATCTTAACGTTTTTGGCTCCATACTTATGCAATTTCTAAAAATATAAAAAATTTAACTTCCTATATACAAAAAGCTCGTGTCTGACACCAGCAAAAAAAATTTTAATAATCGATTTTCTGTATGGCTTTTAAGACAGTATAAACAGCTTAGTGTATCTGTCAGTTTTAATGATCTAGGAAAAGAATATCGGAAGCATGACGGAGTGGTAAGTGTTCTTTTATAACTAATAATGCTGTTCTTGGAAGCTAAAAAAAAAAAGAAAAACATTTAAAAAATGCGTCGAGGTTTCTTCGGCGCAATCGAGTTTCCTGTACAATCGCTACAGCGTATAATCAAGGCCACAGAAAATAGATCTATCTTTCGGTGGTCTCGGTATAATGCTGTATCAGCCGCGGCCCATGAAACTTTAGCCACGGCCCTTGGTGGCTTATTCTATATCCTTGCCAGAGACACGGTTATGGCTAAATTTAACCTTTAATCAAATAAAAACTGCTGAGGCTAGAAGGCTGCAGTTTGGTATGTTTGATGATTGGAGGATGGATGATCAACATACCAATTTGCAGCCCTCTAGCCTTAGTAGTTTTTAAGATCTGAAGGGGACAGAAAAAGTGCGGACAGAAAAAATTGCGGACAGAATAAAGTGCGGACAGAAAATTGCGGACAGAATACAGTGCGGAGAAAAAAAGTGCAAGCAGAAAAAGTGCGGACGGACAGACAAAGCCGGCACAATAGTTTTCTTTTCAGAAAACTGAAAAACCAGTTATAGTTCCCCGATCTCGTAGAAAACCGCTATTTATGAGCTCCAGGCTTAATACTCTAAAATGTATATTTTTCTACGGTTTAAACTTGCTAATTAGTATTTAAGAGAATTCTGCTGGTAAGAAACTGTTCGAAAAAGAATATTTACACCTTTAGAATTACTCAAGAGAATTACAGCTCAACAATGCAGTAATATCACCTTGGAAAGGAGATTAAAAATTCTAAGTCTCGTTGCTAAAAAAAAATAAATGAGACCTCGAGTTTTTACTTATAAATCAGTATATAAAAATATACAAATCAATAAGAGAGAAGAAAATAATAGGTTTTGCACGACCTAAACCAAATAGCGGCATTGAAGATAGAACATTTTCGTTTTTGAATCATGCATCACGAAAAGCATAAAATATTTGACGTGAAGGCGTGGTCATGTGGGCGGTGAATGTGTTCAAGATATACTGCTGTATATATATATATATATATATATATATATATATATATATATATATATATATATATATATATATATATATATATATATATATATATATATACATATATAACAGAACTGCCACCTCCATATCAGTTAATTCATTTAGCATAAGGTTAACTTAAACAGTCGTTATCCTTCATTAAGATACGCTTTATGCTTGAACAATATATATCCATAACTACATTAGGAATAAAATCGAAGGTGGAAATAATAATAATAATAATAATAATAATAATAATAATAATAATAATAATAATAATAATAATAATCATAATAATAATAAAAGCGCAGCCAACATCATTTCAAAAAAGTATGATAAATTTCATGTAAATGTCATTCACGATTACCACAAAAATACATACTTAAAATACAGAAAATATCATATATACATACATTATATATATATATATATATATATATATATATATATATATATATATATATATATATATATATATATATATATATACACATATATACATTAACAACTAGTGTTACCAGATTTCCAGTGACGCAAGAACTTTACGGTACCACCCACCCACGCCAATGACTGGTGGTTGGGGCGGGGGGTATTGTTGGAAAGGTGGGTGGGGGGGAAGTATATAAAGTGGTCAGCTTTGTTGCGAAATTTTAAAACGACTCTTTTAGCTAATTGCAAGTCTGGCACTTGCGTGTTACGTGCGCGACTTACTTTTATATATATATATATATTCTTTATTTATTCTTTTCCTTTTCTTTTTGCATGTGGACATTCTATTCTGTGAAAGCTTGTTTAGAGAGGTGTTGTTTTTTTAAAATATATTCCACGTAGATGGATGTCAGTTTTGATAAATAATAATAATAATAATAATAATAATAATAATAATAATAATAATAATAATAATAATAATAATAATAATAACGTGGTAGTGGTTTTTCAGGTGCATTCCACGATGATGGATATCAGCTTTGACTAATAATAATAATAATAATAATAATAATAATAATAATAATAATAATAATAATAATAATAATAATAATAATAATAATTACGAGGAAGGTGTATTCCACGTGTATTATATGTGTTTTGAAGTGTACGAAAAATCACTCATATTTTTATAAGTAGAAAGTTATTGAAAACAGCCACTGTACACTTGGAAAAAAATGTGTAAGCAGGTACATAAGAAACCAAAGAACGCCATAATATGAATAAAAAAAGGAAAAGAAAAACTCACGTAATGTTTAATCTTTACCAAACGCCGCCCTGAGATCGTCCAGTGTCTTACCTGAAATAGAAATGACAAAATAAATTGCCATGGAGCGTAAATGTGTAATAATACGGATGGTCAGTAAGATTATATCGCTAGAAAACTGGCGAATTTATAAATATTCTTCTCTAAGTCGGTGTGGGTATCAGTGACATTGAATGAATGGTTATATATATATATATATATATATATATATATATATATATATATATATATATATATATATATATATATATATATATATATATATATATATATACAGTGGTACACAGGTTCCAACTTTTTTATGACTTATGTGGCCTGGTGGACAGTGGTTTCGTCTTTCAAGACCTAGGTTCGATCCTTATGTGAGTCAGAAATTTATTTCTGTTCCGCACGTAATTGTGTGTCGATATTTCTATATATGTATATGTATATATATATATATATATATATATATATATATATATATATATATATATATATATATATATATATATATATATATATGTAATGGGAAAAATATGCCTTTAATTATTTAGTGGTTTATTTAGGAATTGATTCATCATCCTCCTCTAATATCTTTACACTACTGTTGTAAGAGTGATTGGGACTATAAAATGTTTTCATTTTTATTGTGGACGTCGAATGCATAGCAGTGTAGCCAGTCCCTTGTTTTGTTTTTCTTTCACTCTGAGTATGGGAGCGCTGTCCTGAATCTTTCGTCTGCATATTGGTAACACTAAAGAAACATGTAAGGGACGAGAACGCTGTTGGTGTGAAAAGGACGTCAACCAGTCCACCCTTCATTTTGGCTAATTTACCAAATTATTAATACAAGTTATTATCTATCCTTGCAAGGTAAGCTTTTAAAGTCATAATATTACCGTTAGTTCATTAGTTGGAACAGATCACTATCATGAAAGAACAGTAGCAGACGAAGATTTAAGTGCAGCGTTGTTGCATGATCAGTCAAACGTGATTGCAACGCCTTAACTTGGAAAATTTTCATTGTCATGAAAGATGCTTCATATTCATTAGTTGTCATGGAGTTTTGCTGTGTTGATTTGAGTTATAACTTGCCATTTGATAGGGTTGTAAAACGTTAGGAAAAGATAGTTATAAGTATTTTGTTTATGTAAAGTTTTTGTAGATATCAGTGCCTAAAGGGTGCCACAAAATGGCCGTCCGACAGGGCATCTTGGGTTTACCCCTACCTCCCTCATGGAAGTTTCCACTGCCGATCACGATCTTAGACTGGGCTATACAGAAATTTAAGAAGGCCTACCCTAGACTAATCCTGTTTGAATGAGGAATTATGACTATTTTTGTTAAAAATAGCTTAGGCTATATATATAAAAGTTCATGAAAACTTAATTACATAGGACTTAGCCTATACCCTCATTAAACTAACCTAACTAGTGGCCTATTGTAACCTAGTCAAAAATCAGCCATGTAAACTTTGCATAGGCTATCCTTAACGATTTCTGAAGAGGCCTAGCCTAGACTATATCCTATTGAAAGGCACCATAGCCTAGTTTTACCTCATTTTAGTTTAATTGTTTCTCAGAAATCTTTCAGGTAGTCTTATCCATTGACATATGTTGTTTACAAACATTTAGTACTGTGTGGAGTAGGGTGTCAAATGATTTACACCTTACTGTAAATTAATTGATTCCAGGGCTGCTCCACGTTTAATACTTATCCTATTATGAAGGAAAAGCAATTCCCATAGTATGTAGTTGATATATTTTTTTTGAGGTCTCTCAATATAAAGAGTTATTTTTGTTGTTTTAAAATACTCACTTGTATTGTTTTTCTTGAAATAAAAATTAAATAA
>NC_089759.1:3034156-3044156 GCF_040412425.1 Macrobrachium rosenbergii | reverse complement strand
AGAGCGAGAATGGGATGTCATGGTTATAATGACAGGTTATAGTTACGTTAATAACAGGTTATAGTCACTTCAAACGGTACACACTTGTGTTATTGTCTTTTCAGTTTTGTAGTTTAGTTTTTTGTCCTGTCAGCTGTAATTTTGTAATACTGTGCTTGTTATGTTATACTTGTTATTTATACATGGAAATGAATTAGCAGTAGAATATTCCGGTTAATCTTTTACTGGAAATTATATATATAGGAAATGTAGGGATTATAATATTTATATATATATATATATATATATATATATATATATATATATATATATATATATATATATATATATATATATATATATATATATATTAGCTCAAGACGCATGCGCAGCAAGAAACTGCGACCATTGTTTGCAATTTCCGCAGCAAATGTCACATCATGTAAAGAAGGGTTGCAACGAATGGAAGAGATGAAAAAATAGCTTCATATTTCTTATTTGGTCTTTGATAACGTTATTCGATTAGCTGGATTTAATGACGTCACATCCTTCTTGTAATTAAGGCTATTTCTTTTATTGTATTTAATGTGAAGAATGATATATATATATATATATATATATATATATATATATATATATATATATATATATATATATATATATATATACACATAGAGAGAGAGAGAGAGAGAGAGAGAGAGAGAGAGAGAGAGAGAGAGAGAGAGAGAGAGAGAGAGAGAGAGAGAGAGATTCCCCAAGGGCAACAAACCTCAACAGGAAAGGGATAAAGGACAAATGAAAATACAGAAAAAAAAGTTATCACAAAATTCAACAGGAAAAAGGTGAGTCACCACGACCTTACATTGTCTCATTTCGTGCCTTGAAAGGTTACGAAGGCGTTCTTCACGGATGCGTTACTCGACCTTAAGAACATCTACAGACATGATAGAGTGTTGAGAGGCCGTGGGGAGACTGGTGCAAGCGGCAGTGAGTCACAGTGAGGCGTAAGTTTCGAGCATCTCTTCAGGGAGTTGATGTATGCTGGAGAATTCGCTATGATGGCGAGGTTAGGTCAGGTGCGGGCGGCAACTGGTTCAAACAGAAGTGCGAGACAGAATGGTGAGTGAGTGTGAGTGACTGGATGAGTGAGTGAATCAATGAGTGAATGAGTGATTGAGTGAGTGATTGAGTGAGTGAATGAGAGATTGGGTGAGTGATTGAGTGAGTGATTGAATAGTGATTGGGCGAGTGATTGAATGAGTGGTTGAGTGAGTGAATGAGTGAGTGAGTGAATGAATGGGTGATTGGGTGAGTTAGTTAATAAATAACTGGGTGAGTGAATGAGAGATTGGGTAAGTGAGTAAGTGAATGAGTGATTGGGTGAGTGAATGAGAAATTGGGTGAGTGATTGAATGAGTGACTGAGTGAATGAATGAGTGCGTGGGTGAGTGAGTGATTGAATGATTGAGTGAGTGAATGAGAGATTGGGTGAGTAATTGAGTGAATGAGTGATTGGGTGAGTGACTGAATGAGTGATTGGGTGAATGAGTGATTGAGTGAGTGAATGAGAGATTGGATGAGTGATTGAGTAAGTGATTGAATGAGTAATTGGGTGAGTGAATGAATGAGTGATTGAATGAATGATTGAGTGAAGATTGGGTGAGTGACTGAATGAGTGAGAGTGAGTCAATGAATGGGTGATCGGGTGAGTGAGTGAATGAATGAATTATTGAGTGAGTAATGAGAGATTGGGTGAGTAATTGAGTGAGTGAGTGAATGAGTGATTGGGTGAGTGAGCGAATGAGTGATTGAGTGAGTGAGTGAATGAGTGATTGGGTGGGTGAGTGAGTGAATGAGTGACTGATGAATAAATCTTCTTAATGAATTGAAATTATACGAATGAGGAGGTGTCTGATCCAAGCAGAAACAGGTCACAATGTGGCCAGAGAGGCAACGGAGAGAGGGAGTGAGTGACTGAATGAATTAGTGAGTAATTAAGGAAGTGATTGATCGTGCAAGTAATCGATATTATTTGACAAAGTGATTGAGTGATTCATCGCCACTATCTGACTGATCACTGAATCTGATCACTGATTTAAATGCCAAAGTCACAAGGTACAGGGTCTATTACGCAACTCTTGAAGCAAATGAACCGATAAAAAGCAATAAAAAACAAGTAAAAAATGCGCCGAGGTTTCTTCGGAGCAACTGAGTTTTCTGTACAACGTATAATGCTGTATGAGCCGCGGCCCATGAAACTTTAACCACGGCCGGTTTGTGGCCTGTCCTATAGAGTTAAAAGAAACAATATCATGGTTAACTTTAACCTTAAATAAAATAAAATCTACTGGGGCTAGGGGACTGCAATTTCGTATGTTTGATGGTAAGAGGGTGGATAATCAACATATCAATTTGCAGCCCTCTAGCCTCAGTAGTTTTTAAGATCTGAGGGGGACAGAAAAGTGGGGACAGAATAAAGTGCGGACGGACAGACAAAGTCTGCACAATAGTTTTCTTTTACAGAAAACTAAAAAAAAAAAAAAAAAAAAAAAGGGGGTGTCTTCAAGGCTTGCAATAAATAATAGCTCTCAGGAACCCTGTCGTGAGGAATTCCAATTCATTTCAATTTGGTTATTTGTTTAAGTTTTAAAAAATCACCAAATGTCATTTCTAAGTATTCTTGTTTGGCTGATTGATTGATTCCTACACACTGTCGTTACAGTAGCTTTTGTGTTTGTGGGTGTGTTTGTGTACGTTTGTGATGTCAAATCTATTTTTTTTATAAAAACAAATAAAAATATGCAACTGTCTTGTGATTAGACTTGAGTAAAAATTAGTGTCATAAGAGAGAATTTTATTCTGTCAGCAACACCTTTAATGAAAACTCTGAGAGAGAGAGAGAGAGAGAGAGAGAGAGAGAGAGAGAGAGAGAGAGAGAGAGAGAGAGAGAATAAACGATGTACACTGAGTATTCTTTCAGCAAAAGAAACCACAGAACAGGGAATTATTTGTTCAAAAGGCCACGAGTGACCCAAATCTTAATTAACAAGGATTCTGATAACAAAGGCTATAAAAAAACTGTTTCTTTCATTTTAATGGAAGTAACTGTGATTTTCTATTTGTTTGTGGCTTGTTCTTTGTTATTCGTGGACGCTTAGACTCTCCTTGCGCTAAATGTCCCACTCATTCAGTATCAGGAAAAGGTAAGAGATGTCCAGAAAGTATTAACCGAAAGGTACGTATTGATTAAGTCTTACTTGTGATGGGATTATGATTTTTGAATGAATTCTGTAATTTCCAAATTTAAGTTCTTCTTGGTCTTAAGATTTAGAACGAAGATACAAAGAAAGAAGATACATCTTTAGATTATAAATAAATAAATGATTACATAAATAAATACATAGATAAATGGTAAGTAAATAAAAAGAAAAACAAATTAGTTAAAAAAAAATTAGCTAAATATTTTTTTTACCTTCACCCCATTTCTCCACAAAGATGTTGAGATAAAGGTTAGTAGACACATGAGAGAGAGAGAGAGAGAGAGAGAGAGAGAGAGAGAGAGAGAGAGAGAGAGAGAGAGAGAGAGAGAGAGAGACAAGGCTCTCGAAAAACCATCTAAAACTCTCAATAACATGAGGCATTATTTAAGCAGAAATCACGAGGAAAAATAACGCACAATCTCCCGCTATATCAGAAAATAAACCATTAAAAGAATATATGTGAAATTACTCTTATTTCTTCCTTAACGACCAACCGTGTCTTTAACTACCAATAAACCTTATCTTGTGGCCCTTAACTCACATGAATCTCTTGCCCTTAACGGAAGACCTGAATCAGGGGCTATGAAACCCAGCTTTCCCTGGACCTGGGAATATTTGTTTTCTCTCTCTCTCCCTCTCTCTCTCTCACTCTACACACAAACACACCCACACATACACATACACACACATATATGTATGCTCTCTCTCTCTCTCTCTCATAAAATATATATATATATATATATATATATATATATATATATATATATATATATATATATATATATATATATATATATATATATATATATATATATATATATATATAACATATATGTGTGTGCATGTGTGAGCGTCTGTGTATGTGCTCGCTCTCTCTCTCTCTCTCTCTCTCTCTCTCTCTCTCTCTCTCTCTCTCTCTCTCTCTCTCTCTCTCTCTTTGGTTACCAGAAGAGAGCTTAGTGCTGAAGAAATAAAAAAAAAGGATACACAAAGAGAGAGAGAGAGAGAGAGAGAGAGAGAGAGAGAGAGAGAGAGAACGTGGGCATGAGAGTAGGTGGTGCTATACTGCCCACTTTCTCCTGTTATGTGGAACACTCTCATACCCCGGGCGTCTGCAATACCCCGGGTTTCTTCGCTTGCCTTGCCCAGAATACGAAGACTATTCCTCGAGATTAATGAATCGTTTCAGTTATCAATATGATCGTCAATGAATGGTATTATTTATTACTATAATTAATCTTCTTAATTCGATTACCAAAGTTATTAACTTAATTTACTGAATATCGAGTTATGAATTCGGTAATTTTGGCAAGAAGCGAGTGACTAATTATCTCTCTTTCTCTTCACTTGTTCTTAAAACCCTTCTCTCTCTCTCTCTCTCTCTCTCTCTCTCTCTCTCTCTCTCTCTCTCTCTCTCTCTCTCTCTCTCTCTCTCTCTCTCTCTCTGGTAGTCAAGTCAGAAAACGAGTGAATAATTTTCTATCCTCTTCTTCACTTGTTTTTAAAACCATTCTCTCTCTCTCTCTCTCTCTCTCTCTCTCTCTCTCTCTCTCTCTCTCTCTCTCTCTCTCTCTCTCTCTCTCTCTTCGGTAGTCAAGTCAGAAAACGAGTGAATAATTTTCTATCCTCTTCTTCACTTGTTCTTAAAACCATCTCTCTCTCTCTCTCTCTCTCTCTCTCTCTCTCTCTCTCTTCGGTAGTCAAGTCAGAAAACGAGTGAATAATTTTCTATCCTCTTCTTCACTTGTTCTTAAAACCATTCTCTCTCTCTCTCTCTCTCTCTCTCTCTCTCTCTCTCTCTCTCTCTCTCTCTCTTCGGTAGTCAAGTCAGAAAACGAGTGAATAATTTTCTATCCTCTTCTTCACTTGTTCTTAAAATCATTCTCTCTCTCTCTCTCTCCACCATTTTACTTAAGAAACACGGGGCAGTAAACAGCTGTAAGGAAAATGTATTTTTTTTCTACATCATTTTGCTTCCAAAAATTATAGGAAATGGTAACTTTACTGTCGCAGTATTTGCATCCGAACTAATAAAAAACATCTGAAAAAATCGAAAACATTTTGGTTTTCCTTCGTAGATACAAATAATTAAAAATTCAGTCGGTTTATTTTGATCAAAGCGTTTCCGTGCACTGCAATACTGAAAAGAAATAGATAAATAGACAAATAGAGAACATTCAGTATTCATCACTATCTTTGTAACTATTTTTAAATTTTTCTTAAAATGTGGTGAATTTGTGGTTTCTTTTAAGGTTTTGAAGTTCACTCCTGGCATTTATTGGTAACTTTACTTGAATGGAAGGACATATTAAGGCAAAAATGGACCCTCAAATCATATACAGATAATGCATACGAAGTTTCTTCGGCGCAATCGAGTTTTCTGTACAGCCGCTACAGCGGATAATCAAGGCCACGAAAACAGATCTATCTTTCGGTGGCCTCAGTATGTTACTGTATGAGCCGCTTCCAATGAAACTTTAATAACGGCCCGGTGGTGGCCTATCCTATATCGCTGCCAGAAGCACGTTTATGGCTAACTTTAACCTTAAATAAAATAAAAACTGTTGAGGCAAGAGGGCTGCAATTTGGTATGTTTGATGATTGGAGGGTGGATGATCAACATGCCAATTTGCAGCCCTCTACCCTCAGTAGTTTTTAAGATCTGAGGGTGGACTGAAAGAAAGTGCCGACAGAAAAAAGTTCGGACAGAAAAAATGCGGACAGAATAAGGTGCGGACGGACAGACAAAGCCGGCACAATAGTTTTCTTTTACAGAAAACTGAAAGGCTATAAATACGATGATAAGATCAATATGCACTAAAATAAAGAACACTGAAGAAATACGAATTGTCTTATTTTTTCCTCTCTTACTTTCTTTAACTCTTCAGATGAAAACCCTTATGGACAGTCAATAACAGACTATAAACGCAAGAGGGAAACAAGCTAGCAGAGAGAGAGAGAGAGAGAGAGAGAGAGAGAGAGAGAGAGAGAGAGAGAGAGAGAGAGAGAGAGAGAGAGAGGCAAGTTATAGGAAAAGCTGATCGATAAATAAATAAATAAAAAATCGATAAATAAATAGATAAATAGACAAGGTTATCAATAACCAAGTAAATACATGAATAGATAAATAAATAAACATATAAATAAACAAATAAGAGGGAATACAAAATAAAACCGATATGTGCCAGAAATTCAGAACATGTCAAGCGATACAAATCCGGCCGCATCCAAGTAGTGACAACTCAACGATATAGAGCGTTTGAACTCTATTTTATTCTCCGGACAGACGACAGAAAACCAGTTGTTGCTCAATAGCTATGAACTGACCAGGACGATGTTCCACTTACGGAAACTCTGCCAGTCATCTTGCCAGTTTGAGCTCCGTCACGAGATCAGCCAGAGAGAGAGAGAGAGAGAGAGAGAGAGAGAGAGAGAGAGAGAGAGAGAGAGAGAGAGATTGACGGAAATTCCTACTCTCGTTACTGATAAAGTTATCAAAACACAGGATATTGCAAAGCATGGGAAAAAATTCTTAGGAGTTCAAAGAGAGAGAGAGAGAGAGAGAGAGAGAGAGAGAGAGAGAGAGAGAGAGAGAGAGAGAGAGAGATTGACGGAAATTCCTACTCTCGTTACTGAGAAAATTATCAAAACACAGGATATTGCAAGGCATGGGAAAAATTCTTAGGAGCTCAAAGAGAGAGAGAGAGAGAGAGAGAGAGAGAGAGAGAGAGAGAGATTGACGGAAATTCCCACTCTCGTTATTGAGAAAATTATAAAAACACAGGATATTCCAAGACATGGGAAAAAATGAGAGAGAGAGAGATAGAGAGAGAGATTGACGTAAAGTCCTACTCTCATTACTGAGAAAATTGTCAAAACACAGGGTATTGCAAGACATGGGAAAAAATTCTTAGGAGCTCAGAGAGAGAGAGAGAGAGAGAGAGAGAGAGAGAGAGAGAGAGAGAGAGAGAGAGAGAGAGAATTATAAAAACACATGATATTCCAAGACATGGGAAAAAATTCTTAGGAGCTCAAACGAAGAGAGAGAGAGAGAGAGAGAGAGAGAGAGAGAGAGAGAGAGAGAGAGAGAGAGAGAGAGAGAGAGAGAATCTTACTCTCATAATTGAGAAAACTCTAAAAATAAAAAGACCTTCCAAGACAGACACAGAAAAAATAATTCTTAGAAGCCTCGAATTCCCAAAAGTATTCCTTAAAACGAGAGAGAGAGAGAGAGAGAGAGAGAGAGAGAGAGAGAGAGAGAGAGAGAGAGAGAGAGAGAGATATTGGCAAAAGATCGTTCTTTCATAACTAAGAAAATTATAAAAATAAAAGCTCCTCTAAAGGTATGGAAAAAATCCTTAGAACCACATAATTCCCAAAGGTACTCTTTAAAATGAGAGAGAGAGAGAGAGAGAGAGAGAGAGAGAGAGAGAGAGAGAGAGAGAGAGAGAGAGAGAGAGAGAGAGAAATGAGAGGAGAAAGAGAAAGGAAAGGAGAGGAGAGAGAGAGAGAGAGAGAGATTGGACAATCACGCAGTTTCAAACAGTCATGGGCGTCATGAAAGTAGTTCCATGAACATTCGCCCAACGTCAAGAATGAAGGGAAATGTCTCTGAGGGTCAGGAAACTTTCAACCTGTCTTGAGGCTAAATTACCGATTTAAGAACTCATGAGAGAATGCCCGATAACCGATGCTACAATGTGTTCGTACAAAGGTTCCTTCTTGAAAAAACGTTATGTAGGAAAACTGAAAGTAAAACAGGTTTCCATCAATTTTTATGAGTTGAATGGACGAGGCCTAGTCATACAGAAAAGGGCATAATGCAACATGTTTTGAAAAAAAGTAGAGATACTAAATATACGATGATTTTTGGATTCAATTCTTCTTTTTCAATTACATAATTACTCTTAACTTTAATTGCAGGTTTCCGCCATTCCCCGATGAACGAGCATTAAAAGCTGATGATTATCTCTCTCTTAAAATAAAAATCCGTTGAATCCTGTTTCACTTTCTGATCGTGCGCATAAAGTTGTCTATATTAAATTAACGTTGGGGAGTGCAAGACAAACATGGCGATCAATCAATCATTGTTTACTTTCACTCAGAATCTCACGTTTCGAAATCTTTTAAAAGGCTTAAGAAAATGTCTGGCATGGAGATTTAGCAAATGCAAAATGGATTTATTTTAAAATTGCTCGTGATTGAGATAAGGGACATTTTAAGACAAAATTACTTGAGGTATAATTCCAGGTGGACAAGACGGAAGGAAATTCTTTTTTCGCTGTATTTCACTCATTCCCATTCAGTGCTGTTATAACAGCAGGTACAAGCAACCGTAAAAGAAGTTGTTTTTTAATTGAATTGGACATAGAATTTAAGCCAAAGGCCAAGCAATGGGACCTATGAGGTCATTCAGCGCAGAAAGGGAAATTGACAGTAAAAGGTTTGAAAGGTGTAACAGGAGGAAAACCTCAAAGCAGTTGAACTGTGAATCAATTGTCAGGAGATGGTGGAAAGTAAGATGGAAGAAAGAGAATATGAAAGGAGGTAGAGTAAAAGGAAGGAAAGGGGTTGCAGCTAGGGGCCGAAGGGACGCTGCAAAGAACCTTAAGTAATGCCTACAGTGACGGCACTACCGCCCTACGGGGAACAAGTTATTTTACTCTTGATAGTGAAATATCTCGAAAATAAACTGGCGGTCATTGATTCTATTTACTAAATCATTTTACTTGGCCTCGTTGTGACCAGCTGTTATTCACATGTTTCATACTTTTGTTTTACTTAGGTGTATACCTGGGGACGGGGTACCAAACCCGGTCCACCCCCTCCCTAGGATGAGTAACTTCCTAAGCCTTGAAGACAGTTTTCAAGAAGTAAAAAATAAATCTTTAAAAGAAGCAGGCAGCCACTGGATCTATTTTACTGTCTGGCCTGAAAGTCGAACTTACACCATAATGCCAAAAGGTTACTGACACTGGAAGCATAAAATAAAAAAAAGATAGAAAAGTATTAAAAAAGATCTGTAATTATTCTCAAAATAACTTAGAAGTTAAGACGCGAACGCCCTCGATTTAAGCCATGAATCCTGAGGGCATTTAATTCGTAAATTCCCCATAGCAATCACGTTACTATTTGATTTAAATCCGTTAATTAAGGGTCAGCTTCATGAAGAAAGTGAGTAATATTTCCAGTTACAATAGAGCTGCTTCGATTGAGGTTTGGGTTGAAATCAGGGTTGGACAATAGAGATATAAAGGTGGTTTTTTGTGTCTAATTAGAAAGATAACCTGATCACTGAAACCTTGTAAAAGCATTTGTTACCTCTGCAAATGATATGATCAACATTAAACGAATAATAAAGGTAATTTTCTTATTCCGTGAAGATATGTGGTACTTCTATCTTGATGGAAAAATGTCTCGAAACTAGTAAAAACATGTTAAAAAATCCTTACAGATATTTCTTGATCTTAAAATATCACCCAGTTGGAAAATATCAAGAAGGTTAATTTTATTCTTTTTGGCAATTAGCCTTACTTAACATAAATCCTTATAATGTAATAATACCTAAAATGAAATTGATAGTATTCGACCACGATAATTACATCTAATGTCCGTGAATCATCTTTAGGTGATTTTTCATGCATTTAATGGTGGCCTGTATTTTACCCCTAGGGCTTTGGGCAGGTTCAGGTCCGTTGCAACGCTGCAAGCTATCAACTGAGATCAAGTAGTCTGGGCTGCATGTTCTCTCTCTCTCTCTC
>NC_089759.1:3026656-3031656 GCF_040412425.1 Macrobrachium rosenbergii | reverse complement strand
GATACATGAAATGATTCTATTGTTTATCTTGTAGTTACTCTTTATTTAGCTAATGAATAATTTCTATTGGACAATAATACTGTTAATCATTCTCATATTTCGTTTATCATAATTATGATCATTGTACCAATCATGATGAATATTAATGAATGTAATCTATCCTAATATAAGTCGAGGTACAAACTGATAGTAAACCAGACTTGAACTGATTTCTCATAACTGTCTATTTCTGTTTTAATTTCAACACCAGTTTACAGCGGCGTCTTTTATCTTTTTTACAAAAGCAAATACGTCTTATATAAAACCTCTTCTTCGACGCACTTCACAGAAGAGGAAAATTCCCGGAAAAGTGACGCAAAGACTCCGGCGATCGTATTTTGTTTCATCCGACCGCAATTGCATTTCTTTCCATTACGTAACGGCCGCAGTTAATCGAGATGGCATTTAATGCCACCGCAATGTTCTCATATACGTCCATCTCCGGTTACGAGGCCCGCTCTTTATAGTCTACATCGGGGTTTTACTGTAAATCGTCCTTTTTTCCTTTTGATAAAGTGTCGAATATGTATTTTATCATTCTTTTTGAGTTATCTGCATCGACGGTGATTCTAACGTTGGTTGACTTCTTGTTTCGCTAAGTATTAAGTGTGTCTCTCTCACCATACATCCTGGATGATGAGAGAGACAGACTTAATACTTTGTTGAAAGAAGGAGTCAATGATAAAATCGCCGTCGATGCAGATAACTAAAAAAATATTAATAAATGCATATTCGACACTTTCCCAAAAAAGGGACGATATGACACAGGCAAGAATCTGTTATGCCTCTTTATTAATTTCTTCCACTATAAGGTAATGAGTGCTTTCAAATAGTTGTGGTGGTATGAAATGAAGCTCTAAACGCTTTCAAAGGAGAATAAAATGAGCTTGGGTTCGCCATAACAATCAGTTGTCGTATTCATAATGCCATGCTGGTGGGTTGGGCTACGAAGTGCCTTTCTGCCTTTACTTAACACAGACACAATTGCAGGAAACAACAAAGAATGGCAGATTCTACTCTTGAAAGTCGACAGATTCCCGTCAGGGGGTAGAGTCGTCAGTGTACCTGACTTGGCGCACTGTAGGCATTACTAAAGGGTATTTGCAGCTTCCCTTCGGACCATAGCCTCTTACTTTACCGCCATTCCCGCTCCCTCTCTTCAGTGTTGCTGTATAACTTCTCTAACTGTTACTTCTTATTTGGTGCAAATGTGGGGTTTTCTCCCAATTCCACCTTTAGAGCCTTGTACTTCAATTATTTTTTGGATCTTCTTATCTGGCTGTCCAACCACTCCAACTACCTCTTTTTACTGCGTTTATCGCGGAAAGGCTGGAAGCGCTCTAGTGTTTGGCTTGACAGCCTAAATCTCATCAAATCAAACGTCAAAAGATTAAAGAAATCATGGAGTGAACACAGACACAGGGAGAGAAAGACTTAAAAATGCAAAGGTTGGTCTACTTACTGGAGAACTGGTTCCCCAGAGTCTTCCTATGAATATCCAGGTTGGAGTAAAAGGTACAAAGGCCACCCAGTCCAAGCAGGCATGATTTTTATTGTTCATTTTTTTTATTTTGTTCTCAATGCACCTTGGATAAAAAGATAATTCAGGTAATCGAATGGAATTCTATCATGTATGTTTACGTTAACCTACCTGTTTAATGAGCTAACTGTTTTTATTAAGTTTTAAAAGAGTTTATGGTGAATACTGCCCTAAAATGGAAGACTGCAGTATCTGCAAAAGCACAAAACTGAAAAAATGGTAGATACTGCAGTTTTCCCTTGCCTTACTACTGATTTTACAGATACTGCAAATGGAACCCCCTAAATAAAGCATTGACGAATCTTTCTGGAACCGTAGTAACTTGCGTATTAGTATTTCACGAGCCAAGTAGGTGGCTATCTCAATTTCGAAAATTTTTCAGATACTGCAGTTTTTCATTTTAGGACAGAATAGGCATATCAAGAAGCATGAAAATGATTTTAAAGGTGAAGGCAGTCACAGGTGGAGCGTACAGTATAATTGGAAGATGCCATAGAAACGAACTCTTATAAAAATGAAATCCCTTTAAAGGAACCTGAGAAAGTTTTGCCTCCGTTAACAAGGTTGAATAGAGGTATGTTTGACCCCCGCCCGTTTATTTGTTTTTGCTTGTTTGTCTGCCCATGTGTGCCCCGAAGAATATCTCTAAGTGTCCGCCCATACCACAGTGAAACACGTCACAAACAGGTTGAATACAAGTCAACAATTTGTCGGTAGTCCTAACCAGGGCCTCATACGATTATCCAGCATTTGCCCAAGATTCATTCCTCCACAGCCGTTGACTTGTTTTCAACATTTATGTGATATGTATGCGATAAGTTGCTGACGTGTGTTTCAGACGTGTTTTACCATAGTGTGGACGCACCCTAAGGATTATTAATGGATTTTAATGAAACCGGTGAAGACAATGGGATCATTCTAATTCCTTGCTGTGTTCATGTTTCCCAGATGTTTCATACTTGTCTACAGACTATACCACTGCAGTAATGCTTCAATAGAAATTAATCTACTGAGCATCTTTACCAATCCCCGCCAACCACAGTCCTCAAAATGGCTTGTACTGAGCTTACCAAGATTGTTTGATTACATCTGGGGCGGTGGTTCTCAATCATTTTTTAGTGATGGCACCGTAACTAATGTAATCGTTACCGTGGTACCCCTTCTTCACCATCCCACCATATCGCATGAATTAATTTCTTATCTAATGAATAAAATTATTATCCATGCTCAAACCAAAATCAGCACACTGTACATGTGCAGAAATATACTGTGCAGACGAAAAGCATATCAGAAAAATTAGATAAACATAATTAGAGAAGACACACTGATAATAATTGTATGAAGACTTCTGCAAACTTTTTTTTTTTTTGTAAATGTTCATTGAGACAATCTAGCCAAGACAAAATTCATGACAACCTTGCGGCACCCCTAAGCACTGTCTGTGGCAACCCAGGGTGCCACGGCACCCAGTTTGAGAATCACTGATGATTCTGAGGACTCTGTTTATTATCAATGTCATAAATTTTTTAAATATAAAAGAAACAAAAACTCTCTTAGTCTCAAAATTTTGAAAACGTAAAAGCTGAAATTTAATTTCAAAATCACTCTTCGACAACTCTGATTGGTGCTGAGGATTTAAGGGTTATTTATGAGAGAGATTTAAGTTAATTAAAGATACACCAAAATAATGATCAGTAAAAATGTAACAATCAATTTTGTATCACGTTCGAAAACAAAAACTCTACGATTGCAAAAAACTCTCTCTCTCTCTCTCTCTCTCTCTCTCTCTCTCTCTCTCTCTCTCTCTCTCTCTCTCTCTCTCTCAAGCAGAAAAACTCTACGATTGCAACAGAAATGATTAATTTATTAATCTCTCTCTCTCTCTCTCTCTCTCTCTCTCTCTCTCTCTCTCTCTCTCTCTCTCACAGAAAAACTACGATTGCAAAAGAAGCGCTTAATTTAGATCTCTCTCTCTCTCTCTCTCTCTCTCTCTCTCTCTCTCAAACAGAAAAGCTACGATTGCAAAAGAAACGATTAATTTAGATTCTCTCTCTCTCTCTCTCTCTCTCTCTCTCTCTCTCTCTCTCTCTCTCTCTCTCTCTCTCTCTCTTTAACTAGTGCACAAAAGCATCTGTACATTTACAGATAACTAAATAAGCTCATATCAACTAAAACTTTTAAAGAATCACACACACACACACAGATACACAAAAACATAGTCTGTTTAATGACCTTCCTGAAATCCATTCAATGACCTTCCTATGGTTGAGAAATAAATTTCCTGCCTATATGTGGGGGTTTCCTCATCGTCAGAAAAAAGAAAACTGCAGTCTTATGGGCACCAGTGAGCAAAGTATGGCACCAATTGCAAGTGCCCTTTATAAAGGCGTTCAATGACACCGTGAGCTTATTAAGGCAGCTACTTTTTGTCAAGTGTCAGCATCGTAAAGGTCCCCTGACCATTCAGTTTGACCTAGTAAGTTCATAGCACACTCTTTTTTAGGTTAATGAAGGATGCTGATGTATTCAGTACAAATGCAAATTCTTTCATTTTCGTTTAGATTGATTTAAATTTAAGAATATTTGTTGTTATTACGATGAGAGATAAACATTTTATTATTATTATTATTATTATTATTATTATTATTATTATTATTATTATTATTATTATTATTATTATTATTATTCAGAAGATGAACCCTATTCATGGAACAAGTCCACAGGCTTCCAAAGAGTATGGTGTTCATTGGAAAGAAGTAACAGAAAGCAATAGGAAATACAGAGAGAAGAGATCAAACGCTATAAAAGAACAAAATAAATTAACACAACAATAAATAAATGAGTAAAAATGTATTTATAAGATACAACTACGCAAGGAGAGTTCAGGTATTAACGAAAAGTAAAAAAGAAAAATCTTTCTTAAAACAACCTCTGTGTCATTCGCTACAATGGCTGAATTACATGTCAACACGAAGAGCTGTAATAAATTCGGTTTTATCTGAGTCTGTCATTGGTATTGCAACTCCCATTGATATATGAAATATTTATTTGTTTATCTTTATCTACATCCCGTTTTTCTTCATACCACTTTAGAGGTTTGGCAGGATATTTCCTGTCCCTTCTTTCTTGTTCCATGTGGATATTAAACAGTCAAATAAAATCTGTACATTTTGGATAGGGGTATACCTTAGTTTTACCAGACCACTGAGCTGATTAACAGCTCTCCTAGGGCTGGCCCGAAGGATTAGACTTATTTTACGTGGCTAAGAACCAATTGGTTACTTAGCAACGGGACCTACAGCTTATTGTGGAATCCGAACCACATTATAGCGAGAAATGAATTTCTATCACCAGAAATAAATTCCTCTCATTCTTCACTGGCCGGTCGGAGATTCGAACTCGCGGCCAGCAGACTGCTAGA
>NC_089759.1:2986656-3021656 GCF_040412425.1 Macrobrachium rosenbergii | reverse complement strand
TGGTTGCTTGATAAGCAAGTGGGGCTGCTCCACAGTTATTTTCTCATTATCAGCGCTCTGTTTTTTTTCCTACATATTTTCTTACCCTTTATCCCTCTAAGTGAATCTTGCGTTATAATTTTTTGTATGTTGTCTAAGGTGAGCTGAATCGCCAAGTGCTTAGTAAACATAATCCTAATCAAATCACCACAACCTACAACCACAACAAGAATCACATCCAAGAGACTGAACCAACTCATAACATACAATCACATTATCACAACCTGTTTCCATAACATGAATTAAAACGCGATTAATTGATAAAATAAGCATAACATTGTAGCCATGACGTTATACTCATATAAGCCAATAACCACACATCGGTAACAAGGAAAAAAAAAAACAAAGAAAGGTAATTTTCGAACTAGATCAGAGTACTAGTTGGAGTCAACGACCCCAATTTCTTTTCTCTTTCAAGGACTCCTCCTCCTCCGGTTTCCAAGGACCCCGGGGACCTTTCACTACCGCAGGATAGCATCGGAGAAGAGGCGTCACCAATTCCCTGGGGACGTCTCGTGCCAAAACGGAATTACCGGAGAGACTGACTCCCCATTACGCGTCTATAAACATGCAATTTACCCCAGACAGCTTTTCAGACTTCCTGCGAGTTAATTGTCACTTCGGGAAATATGCTAAATGACAGGAAGGGGAGGATCTAGTGGAAGGAGTGGAAGAAAGGACTCTTTTCAGTCGACAGCCGCATTTTCAGTGGGTCTTCCTAAAAGTGGCGTTTCCAGAATGGCGAGCACCAGTTGATAAAAGGATTTCAATAGTGGAGGCTTTGATGTACATCCGTGGAAGTGTAATCTGCCGATTCATTTAACTTTTCCTCCCAGTAGGGGGATAATGCCGGCAGTGCATCTCAAGTGGTATACTGTAGGCATTGCTGGAGGGTTTTGCAGCGTTCCTAAGGCCACCTAATTGCACGCAGTTTTTAGCCTTTTACTTTACCTCCATTCCCACTTTCTTTCTTCGCTCTTGCTGCCCATCCTCATTAGTGTAACTGTGGGGTTTATCCTGTTTCCACCTTTAGATCCTTGTGCTTCATCCCGTTTGTTTTCCAGACCTCTTTATATTGTTGTCCAATCACCCCAATCCCCTCTCTTCACTGTCGCAAGCGATGAATGGCCGAAAGTGCCCACCCAGTGCTTGGCTTGGCAGCCTAAAAAATGATCGTGATATCATATAACGTATCTTCTTAAAATAAGATCACTGCAACTGTGAACTTCTTCTTTCTCTACATCTTTTCCCACTTCTATGTGGGGTCGATGTTTTTGACAGCTTTCCTCCACCTGGCTCCGTCAAACACATCGTCCTCTGACAATTGTTTGTCACTCAGGTCTTCTCTACTGTAAGTACATCCATCCACCTTCGTTTCGGTCTTCCTCTTGCTCTCGCACCAGGCACCTCCATCTGCATCAGTCTCCTCCCCACATATGTCTCTCCCCTTCTTATCACACGGCCATACCACTGCAGTCTTCTTTCCTAGGTCTTCTTCGATAGTTCTACGACATTAGTGGTTCCTCTTATTCTTTCATTTCTGATCCTGTCCATTTCTGTTACTCCACACATCTACCTGATCATTTTCATCGCTACCGCATCCAATTTCTTCTCTTGCAGTCTCTTTACATCAAAGCTGGTCTCACTACTATCTTATACATTCTTGCAACTGTGAGCATTAACTGGTATATTTCATATGGGGAAGAAAATAGGTACCATAAAAACAAACTCGGCTCTTCATAAAAAGTGGATGTTAATGGACGTTTGTCTTAAGCAGTAACAAACTACCTCAAGAAATGGCAGAGTAATTGTTTTAGGAAACAGAATGAGGCTCAAAATTCCACATTTCCATTATCTTGACGCTTTCAATCTGATACTAACTGAGTGATTTATGAAAATTTGCCTGTAAAGCCAAGCATTGGGGCACTTTCAGCCTTTCATTATTTATCTTTTAATTTTTATTTAATTATATTTGTTTATTTATTTAGCAAGATGAAAGAGAGGAGGCGGAAACGGAGGTAAAGTAAAAGGCAAAAATAGTGGGTACAGCTAGAGTCCAAAGGGACTCTGCAGACAACCTTTGATAATGTCTACGATGCACTGCGCGAGGTGCACTGACGGCATTACTCCCCTAACGGGATTAATGTGATACTGTCTTAGTGTCAGATATCAGCAAAGAGAATAAGACGTGGAAGTACCCTTGAGCGCGCTTTGGAAACAATCGATTCGAAACCCTGAGAACAAATGTCCAAAGTCGAGTGTAAACCTTTGGCCCTTTCGAAGTGGAGTCAAGTGGACCGTGAAAATGAGGAAACAGGAACTGGCCCCTAAAAAAGGATGATGCTCGTTCTTGAGCAATGAGAGTGAGAGGTGTGATTTTGGCTGTTTCGTGCCC
Source organism: Macrobrachium rosenbergii (assembly GCF_040412425.1). NCBI lineage: Eukaryota > Metazoa > Arthropoda > Malacostraca > Decapoda > Palaemonidae > Macrobrachium > Macrobrachium rosenbergii. The sequence continues at coordinate 3,019,222 of NC_089759.1, read as the reverse complement.
TCTCCCTCCCCACCCATTCTCCCCGGACCCCCACTTAGGGTAGGGGGTGGGAGACCCCCAGAGGCTTCCCGAGACTGAGGCTATAGTGAGGCGTGGTTTAAATAAGGAGCGCAAGACTCACGCTGGGTGTTTCAAATTGCTTTCTTGCACGAGTCATTGCAACATGGGGAGAGACTCCCAGACTCTGAGGCTTTTCAGGCAAGACGCCGTCGTAAAAACAAGATTCACACAGCGCATTTCAAGTTGCTTTCTTGAATGAGTAATTGTAGTTAATTATTATTATTATTATTATTATTATTATTATTATTATTATTATTATTATTATTATTATTACTATTCACTAGATAAAACCTATTCATATAGAACAAGCCCACCAAAGGGGCCATTGACTTGAAATTCAAGCTTCCAAAGAATATGGTGTTCATTAGGAAGAATGAAAAGGAAGTAAAGTGAAATACAGACAGAAGAGTTCCCACTTATCAAAAAAGAAAAAAAAATAAATAGATAAACAGATAAAGTATTAAAATGCAAGAAGAATAATACTGGGGTACTAATGCATTACGATATCAGTATTCCATTTCAGAGCAAGTTTTGGATGACTTTGCGCGTCTGAGTGCAAGCTTATACTAGCCAAAGGTCACTTAAGCTGGAGGAAAACAAGTGACAATCGAACACATTGCGTAAGGAGTGAATGTGATGGTTTCAATGCCTTTTCTGAACAACAACAGATGACCAGCGATTAGGAGACGCAAGTGTTACTAATTTTCACCTTGAGTTTTTTTTTTTTTTAAGATCCGTTACTTCTCTTTTTAAGAGGATCTGTAGTTTTCGAGATTGCCGTAATAAATAATTTCTTAGGAGAATTGTGGTTCATTCGCGGATGGATGCGTGATGTTCATGTATACACATACACGTACAAAAGCAATTACATGTAATAGACAAGCGTGGTTATATGTATTAATACATACATACACACATACATATGTGTATACATATACATATATATATGTATATAAATATATATATATATATATATATATATATATATATATATATATATATATATATATATATATATATTGAGAGAGAGAGAGAGAGAGAGAGAGAGAGAGAGAGAGAGAGAGAGAGAGAGAGAGAGAGAGAGAACTTAGATCAAATTAGTGAAACGCATCAGACTTTGCATAATTCTGAACAAAGAAAATCAAAGTAAGTGTGAGCAAAAAAAATATAAATAAATAAATAAAATGCAAAGAATAAAAGGAAAAAATCAATACAAGCATTGTCAATCATTGATTGTTACATGACAACAACTGGCGTAACGCAACACTCTCCACCAGTACTTCGATGACGCAATCAGGAAATCTTCGATTATCTTTTGATATGTACTTTAGAGAGTGTGCTAGAAAAGTCTTATCTTTGTAAGACTTCCTTTTAAATCGTGAATTCCTGGTTGACGTACTGCCGTCAGTGTACCTCATGTGGTGCATTGTAGGCAGGCATTACTATAGGGCGTTTGCAATGTCCCTTCAGTCACTGGCTGCACCCAATTTTTAGCCTTTTACTGTACCTCCATTCCCTCTTCCTTTAATCAGTCTTGCTGTCCAGTCTCACTAACGGGGACTTTTTAGGGCAACTTTGGGGTTTTCTCCCAATTCTACGTTTAGATTCCTGCACTTTGTCTCCTTCATTTTCAAAATTTCTTTATCTTTTTTTTTACTGTTTTTAGTGATTAATGTCTGAAAGTGCCCCACTGCTTGTCTCGACAGCCTAAATTTCATTAAAATGACATTAAAAGATTGAATGGAATTGAATACGGAGTTTAGGCCAAAGGCCAAGCACTGGGACCTATGAGGTCATTCAGCGCTAAAACGGAAATTGACAGTAAAAGGTTTGAAAGGTGTAACATAAGTAAAACCTTGTGCAGTTGCATTATGAATCAATTGTTAGGAGAGGTGGAGAGTAAGATGGAAGACAGAGAATATGAAAGGAGGTACAGTAAAAGAAACGAAAGTGGTTGCAGCTTGGGGCCGAAGGCACGCTGCAAAAAACCTAAAGTAATGCCTACAATGCACCGCACGATGTGCATTGATGGCACTAACCCCCACCCCCCTTACGGGCGAAATTAAATAAATGACGAATGACTATTAACTTTCTGCAATAAACTTAAAATAATATTCATATATAGTGCTCCTAATGTAATAATAGAAAAAAAATTGGGTGACAATAAGTATACTTATTTATAAGACCAGAAATAATAAAACCTTGGTAACACAGAAGCAAGCACTGGTTTCAAGAGACTTTCGATCAATCGAACGAAGCATTTACCAAAATGAAACAATCTTAAGTTCCCGGTTTTCAGACAGCAAATGGAGGGGAAAAGATTAGCAATTCTTAAGATAATAAAATAATTTTAAGGAAATCACTGTAACTGTTGAAATTTCACTCCATCATACCAAATTCAGAGCCTAATGAATAGTCATGATATTAATAAGCTGATCTGAGCACTACGCTGGAACTGCTTTTAGACCATACAGTCATCAGTCAGCTGGAATTTATCTTCTAGACCAATAACTAAACAAGTAAAAAATGCGCCGAAGTTTCTTCGGTGCAATGGAGATTTCTGTACAACCGCTACAGCTTATAGTCAGGGCCACCGAAAATAGATCTATCTTTAGGTGGTCTCGGTATAATGCTGGATGAGCAGCGGCCCATGAAACTTTAACCACTGCCCAGTAGTGGCCTGGCCTATATTGTTGCCAGTCGCACGATTATGACTAACTTTAACCTTAAATAAAATAAAAACTACTGAGGCTAGAGGGCTGCAATTTGGTATGTTTGATGATTGGAGAGTGGATGATCAACATACCAAATTGCAGCCCTCTATCCGCAGTAATTTTTAAGTTCTGAGGGCGGACAGAAAAACGAGCGGGCAGAAAAAAGTTCGGACAGAAAAAAGTGCGAACCGAATAAAGTGCTGACGGACAGACAAAGCCGGCACAATAGTTTTCTTGTACAGAAAACTAAAAAGCTGATCTGAACGCTACGTTAGAACTGCTTTTAGACCAGACAGTAGAGCAGACAGTAATCAGTCAGCTGTAATTTATCTTCTAGACCAATATTTAAAAAACCAGACCCCAAGAAATTCCACCAAGAACCAGAGTTTCTTGCAGAGGAAATAAAATGGCCAAATTATCTTGAGAACAGATAAAGGAAGTAACTAGCAGTTACAAAAATACGTCTTTATGTTCATGTTTAAGGTCAACCCCTTGAGCACACGCCCTCTTGGCCTGAAGCAGACGTTATTCTTTTCAATGCCAGGCTTGCTGTTCGCAGGTAAGGCCTTGAACATTAACCTGTTTTCCTGTGGTTACATGGGAGGAACATTTAGGGTACTGGGAGGGCTGGAGTTTTTTGGAAAGGTTATTTTAGGCTGAACATTATTCCTGACCTCGATAGATTCAGTGATCATTTCCTAGCCAAGGATTGGGAGGTTATATATGTTTATCTGTAGTTGTTTTTATGTTTGTGTTTTTCAGTTTGTCAGAGAAATATCTCATAAATTTGGAGATGAAGTTTAATTTATGCGTGGAGAGGCAGGAATTGATATGGTCTGGAGATTTGCCAGATCCAGATACCAGTACACCTACAGTATGTTACCTCACACTAATTGTGCACCGTGGAACTTTGACATCAAGACCATCGGGACAAACGCATTCTTAGTTCCTCGTTGGGAAGGTGGGTTCCGTTCTTAGCTAGCACTCTGCCGGCCGCGAGTTCGAATCTCCGACCGGCCAGTGAAGAATAAGAGGAATTTATTTCTGGTGATAGAAATTCATTTCTCGCTATAATGTGGTTCCGATTCCACAATAAGCTGTAGGTCCCGTTGCTAGGTAACCAATTGGTTCTTAGCCACGTAAAATAAATCTAATCCTTCGTGACCAGCCATAGGAGAGCTGTTAATCAGCACAGTGGTCTGGTTAAACTAAGGTATACTTTTTGAGCCACTGAAGAGATCCTTGAGTGCATACTTCCTCCGACGTAGAAGGAATCCCCCTTGCCTCTGCTGAAAATATCAAATCCAGATCCACCTCGAATCTATTCATGAACTTCAGGAGATTTCGCTAAAACCCATTTCTTATCTTTCGAGGCATTTTGAGACATTTACTGACGAGCCAGGCATGCAATCGTATGAGAATGAACTTCGGACATAGTCAAACCGTTGCATCGGAACCCATAATCCTGGTCTGCAGTTTGTTGTTTCTCGAGGATAAAAAAATGTCCGTTCTCAGCCACTTATTTAACTGTGACTAAAAGGAATTAAAAATTTTGTGTTCAAACATGAATACTTTGCTTTGAAAAGTCTCCTGTAAACATTATGGCAAAGCCTTACACTTATAAGTATTTTTTGACCGAATCACGACTCAGCTTATAATATAGAGTTGTAAACTTGTCAAACATCGTCTAACCATCCAGAAAATGGATCGTGCAAGGCCGCTGGTGCGATGCTCGTCATTTTCTCCACATGAAAGCCCCGTGTAACGACGGAGGCACATACTCGTACACGAATTTAGAAAGCGTAGCATCAAAGAAAGCATCGAAAGATGATAATTATATCGCTCAAATTTATCGCACAATCAAGCTGTTAGTAAACAATAGAAGTACATGTGAGTCGCACTCGTTATGAGTAGAGGTATCCAGCACGGCAAAAAAGAAAAAAAAATCCCATTTCAGATCTGGTCTTGAGTATTAGTTGGATTAGCGGGATTAAACCGGCTTTGGAAAACGGCGGGCAGCACCTAAACCAGTCCTCTCTCTCTCTCTCTCTCTCTCTCTCTCTCTCTCTCTCTCTCTCTCTCTCTGTTGGTCAGATTTCCTGGAGAGATAGAACTGAACTAGCCTGATGCAAGAAGTCTCATTATTTATCTATTTTTTTTTTTACCTCAAGGCGGACTTTGTTTTATGCCAGAAGATAAATAAAGACCGTAATTATTTCAAAATGGAAATTAGTTATTTTAGACATTTTTTTTACATGCGATTCTAATTTTGGAAATATAGTAGACTGGTAACCTATTTGTATTGTACCGTAGTGAAGGCGTACTCATGTTGAAGAATATAATAATAATAATAATGGGTGAAATAAAAGTCCACAATTATATAGTAAATGCAGTATATTACTATGTAAAATAAATAATATAATTGTGGATTTTTATTACACAATGTTTTTCCCGAGATTATGAATTTCTTTACAACAACAACAACAACAACAACAACAACAACAACAACAACAATAATAATAATAATAATAATAATAATAATAATAATAATAATAATAATAATAATAATTAAAGTTTTTAATTATTTCATTACTTAAAGAGAGTTGTCGTGAGCAATCTCTTTCCGATTTTAGTTCCACATTTTTTTTCAATTTTTCAAATATTTACGTCATTGACTTTCCCAATATATATATATATATATATATATATATATATATATATATATATATATATATATATATATATATATATCATTGCAATATTAATTCCTACTATATTAGCCTTTTAAGGTTTGTTGCAATTTGGAGTAAAAGAATTCAACGAGACAGTTGTAATATTTGCCTTACACTCAAACTCGTCTTGTAACCGGCCTGGGACTGTCTCACGGACATTCACTTCTCCTCTGCTGTGACGAATGGACAGTCAGCATCAGTGATGTTCCTGAATGTGATGACTTGCACAGCTCCGTTAAAAGGAAAAGCGAAAACATTTTTTTCCTACTTGCATGTCTTAAATATCTCTTAATTCTGGGTCGACTAGAATGATGGTTACCACTGTACTGCCATTATCCTCGCCCGGTATCTTCATTCTGGCGTTGTCTTCATGCTTTCTGGTGATTGAGAAAGATGCTTCGCGTGCTTTCTCGCATTCCACAGAGGTGCTTCTGCGCTTGCATGTGATAGAAAAATATATGCTTTTGTTCTTGCTGCTTATTATATTTGACAAGGATGCTCTTCTGCTTCTTTTGTATTTAAAAAAAATGTTTTCCTGCTTCTAAGCACTTAAGAGATGGAATTGTGTTTTTCCTGTATTTAAGGCAAATTCGAGTGTTCTTCAGAATTCGTAATATTTCTTTTAATTTTCTGAAAAGAAAACTATTTTGCCGGCTTTGTCTGTCCTTCCTCACTTTTTCTATCCGCTCTCAGATCTTAAAACTTACTGAAGCTAGAGGGTTGAAAATTGGTATGTTGATCTTCCACCCTCCAATCATCAAACATACCAAATTGCAGCCCTCTAGCCTCCTCAATAGCTTTTATTTTATTTAAGGTTAAAGTTAGCCATGATCGTGCATCTGGCAACGATATAGCGCAGGCTACCATAGGCCCTGGTTAAAGTTTCATGGGCCGCGGCTCATACAGCATTATACCGAGACCACCGAAAGATGGATCTGTTTTCGGTGGCCTTGAGTATGCGCTGTACAGATAACTCGATTTTGCCGAAGAAACTTTGGAGCATTCTTTACTTGTTATTGTGCTGAAAGGCCTTCTCCTCTTTCTTTATCTTGATCATAAAAATCAGTGCTTCAATTTTGAAACGTTTATTGGTTATGAACACTTGTCGTAAGTGGCCATTGAAGGTTATTTACTTAAAATAATTAGTCTGCGTATCGCAAGCAATGCTGAAGCTTTGTGTACTCCTAAGACTTGATGCTTTCATGGTCTATGGCCTTCGATACTCTTATTAACCTTAATCAATCCAAAGTTTTGCCTTTTAGTGATCAACTTATCTGACGTCAAACTGACAGTGAGTTCAGTATTAGTTAAAGTTAAAGTCTTTCTGGGCCTCTGTAGGCTCATAGGGCAGGCGCTGATCTGTTTCTTAGGCCGACAGCCAGTGGGAGACAGGTCCCAATGCCTATGACATGTGGCCAGCGTGTCGCTAGGCCCACTGTTTAACTGCCCAGCCCGAGGGCTGGTACCTATTCTCCTACTGAACTACTCTGGGTTTTTTGGTCTGTTAGGTCGACGGGCTGCCAGATTTTTGTAGTGGCGTAATGTGAGCCATCAGTGAGCGGCGAGATTTGAACCCAGCGTATTGCTCGAAAACATGATTAAAACTGATTATGCAAAGTAACTGTAAGGGGAAGCAATCATTTCAAATCATATAAATATTCTAGACTTCTGCATAGCTTATAAACAGGCGGAGATGCGTGACTATAACTGAACTGCAGGATTACTCGTAATTACTTCAAGTCTTTCAGTGTGGCAATGATTGAGAGAAAGTAAAATTTACAGTGGAAATTTTATACCTTATTATTTAGTGACGAGGCGATAGGAAAAATACTGGTTCATCTAGTTAGCAAGTGTTTGCGATCTTGCGTAGATAGTTCAGTGTCTTGGGTTCATTAAATACTCTGTATTATTATCAGGACGAGCAATTAGACGAGGGTAGATGTGCAGCCACAAAATAAATAAGAATCCATAACTATGCAGGCTGCTTGCGAAACAAGAGCCCGTGCTATTTACTGAGGTCACACTGTTACACAGGAAACTGGAATCCATGAGTATAGACTGTCTTTGGGAAACCATAGCTATTGCTGTCACAGGGCTAAAATAATCGGAAGAAAACTGAATGAAATATTTCTTGGTACAAATCATAAGTTATCTCAGAATAAGACACTACGACGCAATTTCATTTTTTTAGTTTTCTGTCCGTACTTTTTTCTGTCCGTCCTCAGATCTTGAAAACTACTGAGCCTAAAGGGCTGGAAATTAGTATGCTGATCATCCTGCACCCTCCAATCATCAAATTGCAGCCACCTAGCCTCAGTAGTTTTTATTTTATTTAAGGTTAAAGTTAGCCATAATCGTGTTTCTGACAACGATATAGGCCAGGCCACCACCGGGCCGTGGTTAAAGTTTCATGGCCTGCGGCTCATACAGCCATACAGCATTATACCGAGACCACCGAAAGATAGATCTATTTTCGGTGGCCTTGATTAAACGATGTAGCAGCTGTACAGAAAGCTTGATTGCTCCTAAGAAACTTCGGCGCATATTTATTTGTTTAAAAATACGTCGTCTGCGAAAATAAACAATGCATCCACTTGCAATAATCGGCGTCAATGGTATAAAAAAAACCATCACGCTTTCTCATATGGAACAGACGAAAAGTCCCTACCTGTGAAAATGTTTTAAAAATACAAAATTCTGTAGCTTTCGAGGATTAGTTTCTTCTTCAGAAGAAGAAAAAGAAAAAGAAGTGTCATTGACGATTTCTCTTGAGAATCTGCCCTTGCAAAGTTTCTGACCAGGCATCCATTATTATTTACAGTTAAAAACTACAATAAAGGTTTTCCACTGTGTTGGATTTAAAATTACTGGGGAAATTATAATCCATTTAGAGGACAGTGTATGTGTGTATATATAATATATATATATATGTATATATATATATATATATATATATATATATATATATATATATATATATATGTGTGTGTGTGTGTGTGTGTGTGTGTGTGTGTGTATGTATGTATGTATATATATACATATATATGTACATTTATATATGTATATATATGTATATATATATATATATATATATATATATATATATATATATATATATATATATATATATATATATATATATATATATATATATATATATATATATATATATATATATATATATATATATCTCAAAGTACTCATCAGTTACTCTTCGTCTGAAGATGGGTCCAATAGCCCCTGTGGGCTAAGGACTTCTGTATTTTCAGAATAAAAAAACAAAAAATTACATAAGGACGTGTCTTCCCTTCCGACAGTGTCATCTACCGTACCCTAATTATCATTATACATCCCAAAACTCCTGTAGTGAACCCGAAAGTACCACTTACTCCTAAATTGAACTGAACTGAATATAGAACTTAAGCCAAAGGCCAAGTCCTGGGACCTATGAGGTCATTCAGCGCTGAAACGGAATTGACAGTAAAAGGTTCGAAAGGTGTAACAGGAGAAAACCTATCAGTTTCACTATGAATCAGTTGTTAGGAGAGGATGGAAAGTAGGATGAAAGAAAGAGAATATGAAATGAGGTACAGTACAAGGAACATTTAAGACTAAAGAGTGAGGAACATAAAACCTTGAGGATTAACGCCTTCGAATGGGCTTGGAGATCTTAGGCGATATCCCAGACAACATCTCCGCCACATAAAACGGAACTCCTGTTCATTCTACCTCATAGAGTATGGAGTATGATTCTTTCCGTTGAAAACAATACAGTTTTATTTATCCTATTATTTTTAGACTGTAAATCCCAACTGGAAACAACTTAACATGTAATTTTCTCCAAAAATAATCACTCTTCCATTAAAGAATTCGCCCACGAATTTTGTTTCTGCGACTTCAGGTTATAAAATAGGGTACCGGATTACAGACAACTTTAAATATTTGGGATTATAATTGTCATATGCAATCTGCAAGATATCATTTTGTAACTTTTGTAAAAAGTTCTTCGTTCCAAGAGCTTAATGCAACTGATAATACTCTGAAAAGCTTAAGAGTATTCTGGTTACTTTATTGCGAATTCAATAAACATGATTATATCAAACATTAGAAATAATAATAATAGGAAGAGGGAGTATAAAGTCAAGTGTAGGTATCATTACCTTTAACTGCTGATCGACTGTAATGGTGAATATATAATGGGAATGAGGATATTTTTCCAAGAAAATAATAGCTTTCATTTACATACCATTTCAGAACGGAAAATCGCTTCGAGTTCCACAGAAACGAAATGAGCACAAAAAAACAATCAAGAAAATATACAAAAACGAGGTATCAAAAATAAAAAATTCAATAAGCAAAGTAAACTTAATAGATAAACCAGTAAATGAAAGAGACATCACTAACGACGGATTTCATCAACATACGTCAAAGAACATATTGCAGGAATTCCCTACACAAAACAGAAGTCCATTTGACAGAGCGAAGCACTTCACTGACTGTCGCGTCCTGTGTGAATGATTTTACCTGATAACTCCTACGAGGAAAGACACTGTTAAGTAGCTAAAATCATATGTTTACAAGGAAATGCTTTTAGAGAACCGGTCATCAAGTTACTCCCACAAGGAAATGCTTTTTGTGCATGTTCGAAGTGAAAGTCGTGACAAAAGTATCTGATTAATGTTAAGAGAGATTGTGTTTATTCTTTCTTTAGTTTTTTCTTTTTTTTCTGTCTTTAAATCTTCAGCTGAAAACCCACATGGACAGTCAACAGAATACAAACCCAAGGGGGTTCCTGAGGGAAATCATCCTGCAGAGAGAGACAATTCATAGGAAAAAATTATGAACAAATTAATACTTTTTTATCTATTTATCTATTTATTAATTTATTTTTTCTCTTTTGATAAATGGGATCTCTTCTTTCTGTATTTCAATTTACTTTCTCTTAATTCTTCCTAATGAACACCATATTCTCTGGAAGCTTGAATTTCAAGTCAATGGCCCCTGTGGGCTTGTTCCATATGAACAGGTTTCATCTACTGAATAATAATAACAGAAAATAAAACGGATACTCCAGAATTCAGGAGACGTCAGCAGAGAGCAGGAATGAATTTAATGCCCACTTAGATATTTGGAGATCAGAAAATTCCGCAACTGCACTAAACAAAAGATTCCCCATTGTATTTGTAGCCATTGATCTTCAATGGACAAAGAAATAGCCTTTAATTCATACAAAGTATTTTTTGGATTATTATGGTGTCAAGTGTTGGTTTTATATAGTGGGAAATCTTAAGCGTGAGAAAGTATAAAAAAAGGATATAATAAGTGGACGAAAAAATTATAATATCACCAACGAATTAAACCAAACTCGCACTTTCTCTATCCCCTTATAAAAAATCCCACTAGAATATACTCTCTATTGTGTCACTCAAATGCCGGAATCAAGAAGAGAGAGAGAGAGAGAGAGAGAGAGAGAGAGAGAGAGAGAGAGAGAGAGAGAGGAGATTGGAACCTTTAGGTCACTCAAATGCTTGAAATAAGTAGAGAGAGAGAGAGAGAGAGAGAGAGAGAGAGAGAGAGAGAGAGAGAGAGAGAGAGAGAGAGAGAGAGAGAGAGAGAGAGAGAGGAGAAGGAGAAGGGGAAGGGAGACTGGAACCTTTGAGTCATTCAAATGCCAGAAATAAGGAAGGGGAGAGAGAGAGAGAGAGAGAGAGAGAGAAAAGAAGAAGAAGAAGAAGAAGAAGAAGAAGAAGAAGAAGAAGAAGTAGAAGGGGAGGAGAGAAATTGCAATCTTATTGTCATTCAAATGCCAGAAACAGAGAGAGAGAGAGAGAGAGAGAGAGAGAGAGAGAGAGAACGCAGGAGGGTCCAGGAGTTAGACCCTAACCCTCAACAGAGTGGAGAAAGAGAGAGAGAGAGAGAGAGAGAACGCAGGAGGGTCCAGGAGTTAGACCCTAACCCCTCAACAGAGTGGAGAAAGAGAGAGAGAGAGAGGGACAGAGACAGAGACAGAGACATAGAGAGAGAGAAGGAAGTAGGGTCTAGGAGATTAGACCCTAGCCCCTCGACAGAGAGAGAGAGAGAGAGAGAGAGAGAGAGAGAGAGAGAGAGAGAGAGAGAGAGAGAATTAAGAAGTGTAATTTGGCCCATCTGTCGAGAGAGATCCTAATACGCCTTGTCGACGGTCAACCACAAGTAGGACGCTGATACCCTACTGCTTGTTTTAGCAGGAACGGGTCCCAAAGGCCTTGTTTCTCCTGCGCTTGGGCTTTGAATATAGCATTTCTTGATTATTAGTGTCCAGGGGATATTCTGAGATCATTTTAGGAACTCTGTTTGCCTAGGGTTGAAAGAACACTTGCAGGTTAGAAATGAATACTCACACCATATGTACACACTGGTGTGTATCATTATATACACACACACACACACACACACACACACACACACACACATATATATATATATATATATATATATATATATATATATATATATATATATATATATATATATACATACATACATACACACACATATATGTATATATATATATATATATATATATATATATATATATATATATATATATATATATATATATATATATATATATATATATATATATATATATATATATATATATATATATATATATATATATATATATATATATATATATATATATATATTCTTTACTAACTAATTCCTGCATCAGATCCTTCTAGGCAAATAATATCAATTATCAGATGCCCTTGGCTCCACATTGAACCACTGAAAAAAAAAAATGACCTTTACCACCAAACCAGCAAGAAAATAATTTAGATAATTCTACTGTTCTCCTTCTTCGATTATTTCAAAATTAAACGAAAAAAGATCAATAGTTTTTCTACAGACGAAACACAATGCCCTGTCGTCATTGCTGGCAAATAATGGGTAAAGAATATATAAAGAGAATTGAGAAGAGAACTGAGAACTGAAAGGGGAAAATGTTTTTCGGAAATTCTTTGGCACATTCTCAAGGATAAAGAAAAATGTTTTCTCATCAACGGTCGAGAATATGTTACAAGAAAATAAATAACACAGGATGCAAAGTAAACTAGTGCTTGGAAATCCCTCTAAGAGAGAATCTCGCAGAATTCACATAAAAACTCGAAACTGAATTATCATGTCCTGTAGCATCAGTGTTGCCTTGAGATGTTTGAAAGGCAGTTTCTGAAGGCCGACGGATGGGGATACCCAAAAGGGATAATGATGCTGGGATAAGATGGGATTGGAAATGGAGGGGAGGGGGAGAAGGTAAATGTTTTCTTTAGCCTATTACGGAAGAAGATATAATGATGCAAAAGGTGTTAAAACAATGTCTGTTGTCTTGTTTGCCTGACCTGACTGACGTCGATATTTTGATTACATAGACAAACAAACACACACACACATATAATTATATATATGTATATGTACACATGTATATACAATTATACATGTATATATAATATTTATATGTATATATATACATATATATATATATATATATATATATATATATATATATATACATATATATATATATATATATATATATATATATATATATATATATATATATATATATATAAATATATATATATATATATATATATATATATATATATATATATATATATATTACAGTATATATGCATATATATATATATATATATATATATAGTATATATATACAGTATATATATATATATATATATATATATATATATATATATATATATATATATATATATATATATATATATATATATATATATAATATATATATATATTGTGTGTATGTGTGTGTGTATGTATGTCCCTCTTCACGTTGTTTCTTTCTATGACGCTTTCAAGTGAGGAAACAGATGTTAGTTTTCCTTTGAATTAACTACATTTTATTTTATTTTTTTTCTTTTTACGACAGCTTACAAATGAGAGTTTTTTACACTTGTTCTAATAACTCATTGTTATGGCGGCCACTAACGGACTCACCTTACCTGGGATTTCTTTTTTTTTTTTTGTATTTGGAATTTCCTGTGCTCGGAAAGCGTTCAATGTGACTGAAATTTTATACAGGGTGAAAATTCAGATAATTTTTTTTTCTTTTGAGTTCCTTTTATTCATTTGAATTCAGTTTTAAGATTGTTCAGTTTAGTTTTACTGAGAAAAAGTTTATATTTTGATGACTCAGTTTTGGAGATTTTCTAGCCTTTAAAACTATTGGAAAAGTCAGTGTTTTAACTATATCATCAGCTTGAAGAAAATGAGAAACAATATTCAAAGCTTTATTTTGAAATATTACCCAAGAAAATTATTTTAAGTGCAAAAGGATTATGTTTCATCGTGAGAAACAGAAATTAAATTTTATTTTTCAGGTCTTAATTTTAAATCAGCCCTACAAAAATAAAGTGAAGGACAATATTCAAAGTTTTATTTTTAAATACTACCCAGGAAAGTTATTTTAGTGCAAATCGTGAGAAACAGATATCAAATTATATTTTTCCGTCGTTTTAAATTTAGTTCAAAATTTCAATCTGAAGAGAAAAATAACATGAACAACGATATTCATAGATTTTTCTTGAAATGCTAACCCTGAGAAGTTTAGTGAAAACATTTTTATATTAATAAACGAATTATCCTCCAAAGTTTATATAATGTCAGTCAAAAAAATAAAATGAAAAATTATATTCATAGATTTATCCTAAAATTTATCTATGGCAAAATGTTTACCTTTCAGCTTACGAAACATTCATCAAACTTTATACATTTAAGAATAATTACAGCTATTTCCCTTCTACTCGTGTACCTTTTATCTTTTATCTACTAAAAAATAAAGTGAAAAATTATAGCCATAGATTTATCTTAGAGTACTCCCCAGAAAAAAAATAATTCATCTTACGAAACCTTCATCAAACTATATATTGAAGAATAATTAAAGGTATTACCTTTCTACTCGTGTATCTTCTATCTTTTATCTACTAAAAAATAAAGTGAAAAATGATATTCATAGATTTATCTTAGAGTACTCCTCAGAAAAAAAATTCAGGGGAAAAGGGTTATCTCTCAGCTTACGAAACATTCATCAAACTATATACTGAAGAATAATTACAGGCATTCCTTTTTACTTATATAACTTTTATATACAGATGTCGATTAGACGGGACATCTAACATCCGTATCTGTCAAAGGCTTACGGATAAAGGGAAACGACAGGAAGGGCAAAGAAAAAAAAGAATAAAAAGACGTAAGGACGATAAAAATAAATAAATAAACGAAGTATAGATTAAAATGAGACGTATGCTTTCACACTAATTAATAACGAATCAATTATCACAAATGAGAACGTTATTAGTAATTACAGGCCAATAATGCTATGCCTTGTATTTGAATGCCGATTTCACTGCCAGCCAGAACACAGCTCATTTTCCATTTGCCTTATGCAGTAACTTTGTAGCCATTTTAACTAAGACCAGAAAAAATGTATGATGAAAAGTACATGAAGACATAAATCCCTTTCTGACCTTTGAAGGAATCAGTTCATATAAGGCCTCAGTCTTAACACCGAAAATCAGAATAAATTCTTTTAGAAAAATCAAATTACAAAAAAAAAAAAAACTCTTCAAGCGCAAATAACAGAGCAAATAAATACTCATGAGCTTTCTAAGGATTAAATTGACATAAACTTCCTGACCACGACACCAAATAAAAATAAAAATAAAATAAATAAATCCAAGTCACACCCCCTTAAAAACGAAAACAATTAACATGCAGAAAACACGTCCCTGTCGCAGCGTCTAATTAAGAGAATCAAGGCCAGTTTCACTTTAGCTAAGAGGAAGGAAGTTCCCTAAGCAGATGGCGCTGGGGTAGACCAGGGCCCACTTAGACCAAGACCCCGGCCACTAGGAATCCACTTAAGGAGCCGAAGTCCGGAACTTGAGGCTAAAATAATGATACTTTAATGATGGATTCGAGAATCGTAGGTTTTCGCCGACTGAGACGATAAGGAATTTGTGGGATGGGTCTGCTGATATCAGGCGTGAAGTGCTTTCTTTTTTGTAATAATAATAATAATAATAATAATAATAATAATAATAATAATAATAATAATAATAATTTCGTGGGATGGGTTTGATCTCAAAAGTAAAATCCTTTTTTTATTTTAGTATTGATATTGTAGAGAATAATAATAATAATAATAATAATAATAATAATAATAATAATAATAATAATAATAATAATAATAATAATAAGAAGAGGAAGAAGAAGAAGAAGAAGAAGAAGAAATATTATTATTATTATTATTATTATTATTATTATTATTAATTAACACTATGAAGAACAACCACGGTTCTCAAAGAAGAGGATAAAATAAGACCATTTTCTTGCGCGTAAAGTTTGGTATATTGCAAAATATTATTATTATTATTATTATTATTATTATTATTATTATTATTATTATTATTATTATTATTATTATTATTATTATTACTCAACTCCTCGGAACTGCATGGTCGTACGCAAGAAAAGGCAAGAAAACAGGGACAAGGTAATGACAAATAAATAACAAATATTTTACGATGAATAACCACGATAACGACAGTTTTCGGCATACATGAACAGTATTACAAATAAAAAAAAAACTACTTCAGACATTTTTATTGATATAAAATGTTCAGACATAAGTAATTCCTGAGTTTGTGTTTGCTCAATAAAAAAGGAAAAAAATTCTCGTTTTTAGAAGTAAATAAAGTCACTCAATCACCAAGTTTTGAATCTTATTCGAAATAAACAATTGGGTTCATTTCCATATGCACAAGTGACATCGTAGCCAAATTGAATTATATCAAGGGGCTTTCCGGATCGAATGTTTGATTCTATGTTACCTCTCTCTCTCTCTCTCTCTCTCTCTCTCTCTCTCTCTCTCTCTCTCTCTCTCAGCTTTATGGGTTAATTTTCTTTGAGCACACGGTGGAATGGATTCATACTGAGAGAAAAATATCCAAAACGAGAAAACTCACCGAGTGAAATCCTGTTTTTTAAGCTTCATTTTCCTGCTTAATTTTCCTATCTGCTCCATAATTTTCCTGACTAATTTTCCTTCCTGCTCAATTTTCCTGCTTAATATGTCTCTCTGCTCCTCAGTTTCCCAGCTTGACTTTTCTTCCTGCTCACCAATTTTCCTGCTTAATTTGTTTTTCCAGTTCCTTAAGTTTCCTGCTTAATTTCCTTCCTGTTCTTTAATTTTCCTACTTAATTTTCTTTCTGCTCCTTAATTTTCCTGCTTAGTTTTCCTTTCTGTTCCTTAATTTTTCTGCTTAATATTCCTTTCTGTTCCTAAACTTTCCTGCTTAATTTCCCTTTCTGCTCCATAATTTTCCTGCTTAATTTTTCTTTCTGCTCCTTTCTACTAATCATATTGGATTGCCAATTCAATTATTACTAAAAAACTGTAAACTATATTACAATTACTGCGGAAGATTTTCATCATACTCAGTTGCCACAAAAATGAGATTAATTTTCCAGATTCTCTCCTACATAAACCTAAGACTGTAGACATTATTCGTCTCTGCTGGTAGGTGAGAGTCCGGAGGTCTACAGCAAGCATTCAGCTCCTTTTTTAAAAAGATTTCAATACTTAGGGTAGAGGGGTGTGCTGGCATAAGGCCGACTTAATTTAAACCAACCACCAAGTGGAGATATGAAGTGTATCTCAGAGCCATTGTCGGTTTTACTGAGTGATTTTCAGATAAGTACATTTTGAAGTACACATAAGAGAACATTTAATATATAAAAGTTTTCCAGTTTGATTTATAGAAAAGATAAGTAAATTTATATTGAAATATTTGCGATTTGCCAAATGAACAAGTCCATGACCTTGAAAAACCGGTTGAGGTCACTCATACTGAAGCAGGTAATAAGGTCAGCCCAGATTTTTTTACCTGGTGAATGTGACCAAATTCGGGAGTTAAGCAGATAGAAGAAAGGTCACAAAGAAGACAACCCCCAAAAATCACCAAAGTAAAGTATAACAAATAGTGATAGCAATGCATGTAAATCAGGAATGTAGAGAAGAGTACTAGAGGAAAACAATAATATATATATATATATATATATATATATATATATATATATATATATATATATATATATATATATATATATATATATATATATATATACAAACGAATAAACAGAAATCGAAGAAAATAAAAGTAATTCTCTAATAACACCTACAAAAGTGACCAAAACTAAGACTCATCATCATCCTCCCTTTGATAAGCCGCTTCCCCACAACTCGACTCGCTCCTAACCTATATTCGGGGATACCTTTAGCATATTGTTTCTCTCCTGAGGGAGGGTGGTGGTGGTGGTGGCGGGGTGAAGTTGTGGGGGTGGTTGGAGTGGGAGGGGAGGGGGAGGGGAACTCCCACTTTCTATGTAAATACTGAGAGGCGAACGCACGATTCAACCAGCTATACAAATGAGGAACACCACATTGCTTTCTCTTTGTCTGTCTGTCTGTCTGTCTGTCTGGAGGTTTGCAATGAGGATTAGCTCGTAATGGGTCCAGGTGGGTTTGTTATTTATTTATCATGGATGGCAATTAAAGATTTTTATTCCCATACGGTTGAATGAGCATGTAAGCACGGTATATGTAATAAATATATATATATATATATATATATATATATATATATATATATATATATATATATATATGTGTGTGTGTGTGTGTGTGTGTGTGTGTGTGTCAAATATAGTGAGCCCTAAAAACGCCAAAATGTGGAAAATAAAGGCTATATTTCAGAGACCAAACTGTCTCTCTCCTCAGGCTTCACTATTTGCCTGAGGAGAGAGACAGTTTGGTCTCTGAAATATTGCCTTTATTTTCCACATTTTGGCGTTTTTATGGGTTCCTTATATTTGATGGATTTCTGTTTTAACAGAAAACATTTCACAGTCACGTATATATGTGTATACACACACACACACACACACATATATATACATACATATATATATATATATATATATATATATATATATATATATATATATATATATATATATATAATAGATACATACGTATAAGTATAATATATGAAAGGACACATCCCTGGCGAAAGAAAATACGGATTAAACTGGGACATCCCGAGGATACCAGTCCTATCCTTGATATCCCGGAGCTATAGAAAGAGCATTAAAAAAGAAACTGAACAGAGATGTCACACTAATATTTCAGGCCACTTCACATCTTATAGATCAAAGCGTCTTTGTATGATATAATTGGCCTTATGTCAGAAAAGGTATTTTGCTTAAACGAGCACTGGTTAACAGGGACTAGCGTTCATTCAAATAAAAAGAGAGTTTATTTAGTAGGATCCTGGGCAAATTTTTACAAAACCAGCTAACTAATTCGTGATACTACTGCAAAGTTGAATCGATGTTATATGCACCCAAAAATAACATGTAAGATTTTTATTATGAATAAATTTTCAAATAAAATATAAAAAAAAAGATGCAACGAACGGACCCAACAATAGCCTACGGAAAAAGTGACGCAAGGACGCTAATTCTCTCAGTCCTCTCAACCCCTGACAATAGGAATGGAGTAATGATCTCTTTCAATGATCTCGGACACGCTGTTTGGTCAGATTGCAATAGGAAAAAAGATAATTCTTTTACAGGTGATTATCATGAAATAGATTGATCGAGTGTAGCTAGCGGATATTCTGTTCTGACTGTCAGTTATTAAAAAAAAACATAATTCGCATGCCTTGAAATTCATTATATCTAGATCTGAATCCGGTGTTGACCAGTTATGTGTTGTTTCGTCAAGAAAGTTTTAATCAGCTAAGAAAATTAATATAAGTAATATATATATATATATATATATATATATATATATATACATAGATTTTGTTTTAATCAATTTATTGCGCACATTGGCGTCAGACATTTAAGTACATGGTGACAATATTAGTAATTACATTTATATGGAAATTAACGTATACAATAGAATTTATATGGAGTACAACAATGGCCTAGCTCTAGTTAATATCACACACAGTCTATATATACATAAAAGAGAGAGAGAGAGAGAGAGAGAGAGAGAGAGAGAGAGAGAGAGAGAGAGAGAGAGTAGGACAGACAGACAGACAGACAACCCCTCCTCATTAGGCGACTGATGTCCAGTCATTTCTACTGCCCACCGCCGAATGATTATCAAAGTGAAAGACATAAATAAATTCTTGAGTGATTTCCAACCACGATTTCATAATGAGAGTCGCCATCACACGCTTGACACGAATTCGTATTTCATGAGATCACGAGCATAATCCTGCCAGCCACAAATTCTCATTTCATTACAAGAGGTACGTCTGATTGACATGAGAATTGGAGGTATTTCTACATGACAAAAAAATTAGTCTTTTTTTATTTAGTGGAAGTCAGGTGAAAACTGCTCATTTAAATTTGGTGAAAATGGGAGAAACTACTGTGCTGCTGACTAAAACTGAAATTAGTAGAGTGATATTTGTTTTTTGATTTTTAAAAGGGTGTGAAAAGAAAGAATCAAATTAACGGAGTAATAAAGATACTGATATTCAGTACTAGAAGAAGTCTATGAATAAAGATGTTTATATACACTGTATATATATATATATATATATATATATATATATATATATATATATATATATATATATATATATATATATATATATATACACACACACACACACACACACACGCACACATATATATATACATATACGTATATATACTGTATATATATATATATATATATATATATATATATATATATATATATATATATATATATATATATATAAGGCAAATGAAAACCTGATGAGTGAAAAGTATGACTCTGAACTATTTGAAGGAAGAAAAATAATAAAATAAAATAAATATATGCAAGAATTGAGACTTTTTTTTTATAATGATTAAAAAAAAGTCAGGCCTGGTGTCAAGAAAAGGGTCCTTGAGTGACAGTTTGAAATGAAGCCACCGTGACTAATTAGTGATGAAAAGTGAAAAAAAAACTCAGGTGTCTCTTTCGTTGGATGTATTAGTTTGAAAATCCCCATTTTATTTTTTGACCTGTTCACCTTTAATGGTATTTCTCATCACTTTCTGTGTGAATATTCGTATTTTCTATTAAGATCAAAGGGTATTTTACTGATAATTCAATAACATGCATCAGTAATAAGGAATTATTTTTTTTTTTGTCTGACAAGTCACCAATGAGAAGTGAATATAAATTAGAGATGAAAATACAGGCATTAGTTTACCTATCAATTATAGAAATATATCAGGTGATGACAGATGAGAAAAAATACAATTGGCCAAATCAGAGCGCAGGCGAACCCAACAAGAATAAAAATAGGAATAAGTAAAAGAAATAATACGGACAAATGGAAAGGGTCTGTTTCTCAGATACAGTTAACACAAATAAAGCCTTGCTGCATAGTGTAACGGACTCTTATAGGGTACGGTAGACATGTCATTGTAACTTACCTTTAAAGGAAGGTGTTGAGACGCTAAAGCAACATATATCCTTCTTCCCCCTAAGATTAAGGCGTAAACGCAAGAAACAAAATCATTCACTCAATTATGTTAAAAAAAATTCCACGGGATGTTTCAGTCTTCCGCTCCGTTAAAAACGAATTCTCTCAAATAACACAATAATTATTGCCAATTTCCTCACAGAACATTTCCTTCACGTATAACTGTCTGCGTACTTGGAGAGACTCATTATGTACGGCACATACTTTCTAATCACTGGCCCTGAATAACAGTAAACAAACAAGGCATGGCAGGTGTAAACACTCTTCTCCCGGGAGCGCACTTAAACAGACGTCCGCCCTCCTTAGCGGACCACGCAAGAATGCTGAGCTGGGCTGGAGGTAGACTCTTTGAACCAGTCTTGGTCAGCTGATCTCCTGCTGCTGCCGATGATGTTCCATCGTCTTAATTCAGGATTGGGGATGGACGTGCATGGCTTCGTTTGTTTATGAGCTCTTCTGTCATTAATCTGAACTGGATTAATGAAACTGGACTAATGGAACTTTCCAACGTGGGAATTGTTTGTTAAAAATTTATTATAAAGAGGTGACATGTATACCTCTTAAAAAGGTCCAGAAAACATAGAGAGAGAGAGAGAGAGAGAGAGAGAGAGAGAGAGAGAGAGAGAGAGAGAGAGATTTGTTGGTTATTAGTTCTTCCAGCATTAATCTAAACTGAATTAATGAAAATTCCACTAGGGTATTCTTAGTAAAGAACTTCTCATCCTTTGTGATGATATATCCACTTTTCAAAGGTGGCCAGGAGAGAGAGAGAGAGAGAGAGAGAGAGAGAGAGAGAGAGAGAGAGAGAGAATTCCACATCTCATCTCTTCATAACGGAATTACAGGAGTTACCAAATACCCACTGAAATGATTGTTCCCCCCGCTTTTTTTTTTTTTTTTTTTTTTGCCTAAAATGTGGACAATCGACACATCCGGATCTCTTCCCTCTATGGATCCGACGTCCGCCCACCTCCTTTCCAGCATAATAAAGTACACACGGACATGCATCAGCGAAGATTCGTTTCAAACCACCGGAACGAGCAACAACAGTAAGATGAGAAGTATCAGCGAAGACTCTTTTCGTACCACAGGAACGAGCAACAACCCAAAGACGGGATGTTTGTCTCTTGTATGCAATAATTTCATCAGACTGCGCCAAACATCAGATTATTCAGAGAGAGCTGAGCATAAAATGAAGTCGTATGGTATAAATGTTCTCGAAAAAAGATGATAAATAGTGACAAATCTGATAGGACGAAAGGAAAATAGCGAGGTTGAGTTGCATCCAAAACTGTTTATCAGGCCAGGATCTCAATTTCCCTGGGCATCTAGAAGAATTATGGGCATTCAGAATTAAAATGGGTTTCTTCTTTCTTAGTTTCTGTAAACGGGAAGCGTTGATTTAGAAGTAGGGATTTATTTTTTCCGCTTTTTGGTATATAAGACAACTCAGTGTTTCATGAGATGCATTAAAATTCAATTATATATATATATATATATATATATATATATATATATATATATATATATATATATATATATATATATATATATATATATATATATATATATATTTATATATATTTATATATGTATATATACATATATATAATATATGTATATGTATGTATGTATATATAAACATATATATATAATATACATATGTGTGTGTCTATATAAATAATATATATAACTATATATAAATAAATATATTTCTATATTATATATATATATATACTGTATATATATATATATATTATATACATATGTGTGTGTCTATATAAATAATATATATAACTATATATAAATTTCTATATTATATATATACTGTGTATATATATTACACACACATATGTATATAATATATATATATATATATATATATATATATATATATATATATATGTATGTATATATATTATATACATATGTGTGTGTCTATATAAATAATATATATAACTATATATAGATAAATATATTTCTATATTATATATATACTGTATATATATATATATATATATATATATATATATGTGTGTGTGTATACTCCCGTCCTTCAAAAGCAAGACATTTTTGAATCCCAAGGATTATCAAGGCAGATAAAGAAATGCCAAGGCAATGACTTCCATGCAGAACCAGAGAGAGAGAGAGAGAGAGAGAGAGAGAGAGAGAGAGAGAGAGAGAGAGGTTCTGTTCCTACATGCATCCCTATTATCGGTACATATACCTTGGAATAGCCACGCCCTGCATTATTACAGTTGCACCGAATTATCGGCTGGAAAATCATTGTACAGCAAGGCCATCACACCTTTCTTTCCCGGAAGAACAAACTCAGGAAATCAGTGGAAAGACAAGCATTGCATTTGCTTTCATAAATCAAGCAACATTTAATGCAATAGTTCCTTGTTAGAATTAGAAAACAAAGGATCTTTTTATTTGCGTTTGCAAGGAAAGACTAAAGTAGAACTCTGATAATGCCGGAGAGCTATGGAATCAAAATGAATTCATGGGATAAATCTAAGAAAAAATAAAATTGTACGTAATCTGTTGAACAGTGTTATTACAAAAGGAATATACATTCATTCAAACACGTATGCATATATTTCTTATGGACTGTTGTATATAGTTTCATAAAATATGCTTCATAAATATATTGTATGTTGTATTGTTTCTTGTCAGAAACATACATACATGCATATGCATACATACATGCATACATAAATTGTATGGTTATCAGTGAAAATCAATTAGCTACTTTGATAAAAAATAACTTTCCAAGATGTTTTATTGAAAAGAAATTGTACCTTGAAAGGCCGTCTTCTCTGACACTACCCTTCTCAAGAAGAAAAAAAAAGAAAGAAAAATCACGGAAATAATACAACAGTAATTATACAATTGAAATCTATTCCGGAAGCAACGTCAACCTTTCAACTGAATTCATTGTGACAATTTGGCAATTTAATCTCCTGTCACATCTAAAACACGCAAAAAATGCGCCAAAGTTTCTTCGTCAGAATCGAGTTTTCTGTAATCTGTCGTGAAAGGAAAAACAATTTAGCAATTAGTCTTTTTGTGTCACATCTAAAACAAGTAAAAAATGCGCCGAAGTTTCTTGGGCGCAATCGAGTTTTCTGTAATTAGTCGTGAAAGATATACAATTTGGCAATTTAGTGTTTTTGTGTCACGTATAAAACAGTAAAAAATGAGCAGAAGTTTCTTCGGCGCAATCGAGTTTTCTGTACATCGTATAATCAATGCCACCGAAATATATCTATCCTTCGGTGGTCTCGGTATAATGCTGTATGAGCCGCGGCCCACAAACCTTAAACTACGGTACGGTGGTGGCCTGTCCTACATCGTTGCCGGATGCACAATCGTGACTAATTTTAACCATAAATAAAATGAAAACTACTGAGGCTAGAGGGCTGCAATTGGTGTCTGATGATTGGAGGGTGGATGATCAACATGCCACTTTGCAGCCCTCTAGCCTCAGTAGTTTTTAAGATCTGAGGGCGGAGAGAAAACGTGCGGACGGATAGACAAAGCCGGCACAATAGTTTTCTTTTACAGAAAACTGAAAAGAAAATGAAACACTAAACCGAAAAAGAAAATAATCATTGTAACTTCGTGTCTTTTTATACAGTTTGGAAACACGAAAGATAACTATCGTACTATTTTAGGTTGTTAAATAGTTCGAGTAATCAAGGTGCGACTTTTAACTATTTTATCGAAAGTCCTAAAACATCAGAAGGTTTATCGTACTTACACTGAAACTAAGTTTTATTTTCTGTTAGGTTAATTTTCCTCTTTGAAGCACCTAAATAAAAAAAAAAAGGCAACTCAAGAAAAATGTGAGAAACAGAAAGAGAAGTAGAGGCTACCAGAGAGAGAGAGAGAGAGAGAGAGAGAGAGAGAGAGAGAGAGAGAGAGAGAGAGGAGAAGGAATCGGCAAAATGACAAGAAGAAATAATGGGATAAGGAAGTGTATTACAATGAACGAAAGAGAAGCACTTAAAATATGCTAAGGAAAGAGGGAACATATTTGTAAAACTCGAAATTGCATATGTATATATATATATATATATATATATATATATATATATATATATATATATATATATATATAAATATATATGTGTATATGTATATATGTATATGTGTATATATATATTTATATAAATATACACTATACATATATATATATATATGATTTTTATTATATTATGTATATGTATATATATTTATATATAATATATATATATATATATATATATATATATATATATATATATATATATATATATATATATATATATATACAGTTTGAGAGAGAGAGAGAGAGAGAGAGAGAGAGTGTTCTTCCGGGATATATATATATATATATATATATATATATATATATATATATATATATACATATATATAATTATTATTATATTATATATTATATATATAAAGATGTATATAGTTATACACACACACACACACACACACACACACACACACACATATATATATATATATATATATATATATATATATATATATATATATATATATATATATATATATATCATATGTATATATGTGTGTGTGTGCATAAACAAATGACCTAAGTTATCATAATTAAAGAAAGCAGATTAAAGGCCCCTTAAGGCACCCAGTGTATTAAAAATAAAATAAACGCAACGGAAACAGCGTAAGGACGAAAAGAGATTCCAAAAAGGGGAAAGAGAAAGCACCTGACATCATGTGCCTACGCCCTACCACCTAAAGAGAGAGAGAGAGAAGAGAGAGAGAGAGAGAGAGAGAGAGAGAGAGTATGGCATCATTATACTGCCCTTGGCAATGACAGTGACTACTGTGGCTGCCTGATGTACGATTTTCAACTCTACGTGAACCTTCAGTGCTCGTAGCTCGTTAACTCCAACATTTTCCATGTTTTGTAAATTAATTTGGACCAGGAAACAATACTAAATCAACGAAAGAAATTGTTTTTATTATCCACATGGGAAGAGAGAGAGAGAGAGAGAGAGAGAGAGAGAGAGAGAGAGAGGAGAGAGAGAGAGAGAGAGTGAAAGCCACGAGTTATGGAAGGAATATCCTTAACAAGAAATATTTTCTCTGAGAATTTTCTCAACATCGCGTCTAAAGTATATAGACATAATTAATCTGTATTTATTTTACGCATTGCTCTTTCATGTGTCGACAATAGAAGCTTCACTTCCCGATGAATGATGAAGAACGAAGGGAGAGAGAAAGAGAGATGAAAATGAATGGGCGAAGATGAGCGAGAAAGCATCTGGTTCGGGGCATCTCTTGGTATGTGTGTCAGCGAGCCACGATCACTCAGCCCCTGGGGCATCCACCTACTAGAGGAGGGTAGGGTCTTTCGCCGATTGGCAAGCACTCCAGTCTTGATAAATAATAGACGATCTATTCACATATTTCATCCCATATTAGCCAAATATGAAAAAGATTCAGAATAATCAGTAAAAATTTTCGCTTATAAGTCAATCGGAATAAATGATTTAAGGACCACTATTCCCCACCAGTGGTCGGGTCGAAATGGCCCTTTAGCATCTCTCTACCCCATGATCTCCTAGTGGTGGGACCACTGGGGGCGAGTGGGGGAGAAACTGATGCGTCTTGGTGGGCACAGAGGTGGAATAGGGGACAGGGAAAGCATGCAGAAATGGGGCGATTGTACAAATAATATTATGTATATGTATGTATGTATATGTATATATATATATATATATATATATATATATATATATATATATATATATATATATATACACACACACACATATCTATATATATATATATATATATATATATATATATATATATATATATATATATATATATATATATATATATATATATATATATATATATATATATATATAAAACGCAAGCAATTACTTACCCTTGTCAAGGAATACTCTGATATTTCTTGTAATAATCTCATTAACCTTGATTAACCCTTTTGGCTACCAAAGCGTAGCCGCTTCTAATCAACAGTCCATGTACCGTACGTGTTGTTGTTTGATCGTCACGCCACAGCGAAGACGAGGCGGAAAGAGATGGATGAATGTTTTCTTAAGTTTCCCAGATGGGTAAACGTTGGCATGACAATAATGCATCAAACCTAAGCAGAGTGAAATGTCTAACTTTGAGATATTAACTCTCCATGATCTGTAATAATTAGTTTTGTTAAGTTTCCTAAATTCCTTTTTAGCTTTCTGTAAAAGAAAACTATTGTGCCGGCTTGTCTGTCCGTCCGCACTTTTTTCTGTCCGTACTTTATCTGTCCGGCCTCAGATCTCAGAAACTACTGAGGCTAGAGGGCTGCAAATTGGTATGTTGATCATCCACCCTCCCATCACCAAACATACCAAATTGCAGCCCTCTAGCCTCAGTAGTTTTTATTTTATTTAAGGTTAAAATTAGCAATACTCGTGCTTCTAGCAACGATATAGGACAGACCACCACCTGGGCTTGGTTAAAGTTTCATGGGCGGCGGCTCTTACAGCATTATACCGAGACCACCGAAAGATAGATGTATTTTCGGTGTCCTTGATTATACGCTGTAGCGGCTGTACAGAAAACTCGATTGCACTGTAGAAACTTCGGCGCATTTTTTACTTGTGTAATTTCAGGGATCGAACCTGCAGTTTGATGAATAAGAAGACTCAAATGTTGTTCGAAATTTACAAAAGGACTTACACTTCAAACTCAATTAAAATGGAAATGCTACAAAAAACAACTTAATTAAACGTCTTTATTATTATTATTATTATTATTATTATTATTATTATTATTATTATTATTATTATTATTATTATTATTATTATTATTAGAAGACAAACTCGCATTCATATGGAGCAAGCCAGCAATGACCACTGACTTGAAATTTAGTCTTCCAAAGAATATGATGTTCAATTGAAAGAAGTAACAGAAGATAATAGGAAATACAGAAAGAGAATGTCAGGTATTAGAAAAGAAAAAAATAATGAATAGCCCAACAGGTACATAGATGAAAATATAAAAAAAAATTATTAAAATACAAGGTAAATTTTTTTAGGGTTAGTAATACACACAACTTCCTCAGAGAAGCTATTCATTATTATTATTATTATATTATTATTATTATTATTATTATTATTATTATTATTATTATTATTATTATTATTATTATTATTGCAGTTCCTCAACCTCTCGCAGGTTGAGAAACTGCAATACAAACTCAGCGGCATCCAGTTTGAGAGAGAGAGAGAGAGAGAGAGAGAGAGAGAGAGAGAGAGAGAGAGAGAGAGAGAGAGTGTGTGTGTTCTTCCGGGATATTATTATTATTATTATTATTATTATTATTATTATTAACGTCTGGAATTTAAGCAAATGGAAAAAAATTTTAAATATAAAGTTTGCGCAATTTACAGCGACAGCGTACTTTAAGCTGATAGTTACCGAATGCATCAAACGTCTGGATACAGCTGTATCCAGCGCTATATGTTTATATATATATGCATAAAGCGTCTGGGCACAGCTGTTTGCATAGCGGTAGCGAGTTTGAGGAAGCATGATAACCAGGACGTCTAACCACTAACAAAGCATCTCAGCTGCCTGGCTGTGTTTAATTTCCGTATGTACTTCTCTTCACAACTTTCCCCGGATTCAGAGGCCGACGGGAGGAATGACCTAATACACATCTCTTGCCGTGGTCGGACAGCAGAAGTAAAAAAAAAAAAAAAGTAAAAAGGGCACCGTTTCTTCGGCGCAATCGAGTTTTCTGTACAGCGTGTAATCAAGGCCACCGAAAATAGATATATCTTTCTGTGGTCTCGGTATAACACTGTATAAAACTTTAACCACTGTCCGGTGGTGGCCTATATCGTTGCCAGACGTACGATTATGGCTAACTTTAACAGTAAATAAAATAAAAACTACTAAGTCTAGAGGGCTGCATTTTGGTATATTTGATGATTGGAGGGTGAATGATCAACATACCAATTTGCAGCCCTCTAGCCTCAAGTAGTTTTTAAGATCTGACGGCGGACAGGAAAAAGTGCGGACGGACAGACAAAGCCGGCGCAATAGTTTCCTTTTACAGAAAACTAAAAAATGTGATATGCTTGAGTCTCGCGTCTTTAAAGACTATTATCTTTTCCCAATTCTTTTCCCTAATTTTTTTTTCACACGTATAATTTCTGACTTAGGGAAATTACCAGGCATGAGCAAGGTTCACAACGAATCACCAGAATTATTCCTTATTTGTCATTAATGATTCATTATTATTATTATTATTATTATTATTATTATTATTATTATTATTATTATTATTATTATTATTTGAAGGGAGTAGACCCTCTTTTAAACAGGTCTTATTAAAAACGATGGCTGTATTATGCGAATTTATCTTATATAGCGTCTTTTCTATCCTCCTTATGATTCGCTTTTCAGGCTCAGCGATGTTAGTCAGCAACTGGCCGATATTCTGATTGGATATTTTAATAAAAGACTTCCCATATTCCGCACACTATCCTTTTCCAAGATGAATATCGGCCAGTTGCTGACTAACATCGCTGAGCCTGAAAAGCGAATCATAAGGAAGATAGAAAAGACACTATATAAGATAAATTCGCATAATACAGCCATCCTTTTTATTATTATTATTATTATTATTATTATTATTATTATTATTATTATTATTATTATTATTATTATTATTATTATTATTATTATTATTATTATTATTAAATTAGATAATCTAAGGATCAACTGCGTAGCACCGGTTACAGAGTTTCATCCCCAAAGCCAGTTATATCTACTTGAAGGTGCCAGAGAACTTACTTGTTCATCAAGATTCTATAAATAGATAAATATATATAAATAAATAAAAAATAACCAATTAAATAATTCAATAAATAAGTAAATCTATAAACAACAAATAAATGAATGAAGCAGCCACCTATGAATGCATTTGGAAACTGCAAAGGAGTCACCGTTGTATTTCAACGAATTTCTTCAAAGTATTTGTAGAGAGAGATGCTTGGATGCCACGCTCGCTCTGTATTTTGACCTCATATGAATTAATTGAAGAGATTGTGGAAATATGTAAATATATGTGTTATATGGAGCATTTGTGACAAGCGAATCAGATTAGTGGAGGAATGTATTGAATTGAATTGAATATAGAATTTAGGCCAAAGGCCAAGCACTGGGACCTATGAGGTCATGCAGCGCTGAAACGGAAATTGACAGTAAAAGGTTTGAAAGGTGTAACAGGAGGAAAACCTCAAAGCAGTTGCACTGTGAATCAATTGTTAGGAGAGGATGGAAAGTAAGATGCAAGAAAGAATATGAAAGGAGGTACGGTAAAAGGAACGAAAGGGGTTGGAGCTAGGGGCCGAAGGCACGCTGCAAAGAACCAGGTAATGCCTACAGTGCCCCGCATGAGGTGCACTGACGGCACTAACCCCACTACGGGAAAGTGGAGGAATGTAAGACTGGTCAAGCAAAGTTTGAATATTAGAGCGCTGAACGATGTATAGTCACTTCTTAAAACATTACGATATTGTTCAATGATCTAAATAATTCCCATAAAAGAAACTGTAGAACAAAAGTTCTACGCAGAAAATATGAAAGCCAGACCGGAAAAGCGAAAGCCGTAACAACAATAACGAAGTATTCATGCCTGAAGCTTTCCACGCATTGAAAGTAAGGATTTTTCCTCTTCGCGTTTCTTTCCGTAAAAGAGAAAACAGTTTACGTGCTAATTTATGGGCAGGCGCGGATCCTGGAACACCAACGGCGTTAGTAAACAATAATCAGACCGAGGAACTCTTTCAGGGCTTCAAGAAGAAAGTGACGTCACTTCTATGACGTCATTGAAATGACGTCATCCACATTCAGTACCGGGGAGGAGAACCAGGACAATTTTCGATGCTATTTATATTAAACTGATAAAACTGGCAGTTGTTAATGTCATTGCTCATTCATAAATAGAAGTTCTTTCTTTCCTTTTTTTCCTGTTTTTAATCTTTCAACCCTCACCTAAAGGCCCTCTAGGAAAGCCTGTAAACCCAAGAGGGCTCCAAAGGGAAACCAACCTGCAGTGAGAGACAAGTTATAGGAAAAGGTGATGAATGATTGAGTATGATGAAACAGATAATTAAACAGATACACCTGAATTCAAAAGACCTCAGAAGAAGGCTGGAATGACTTTGCTCCCAGTTTATACATTCGGATAACAGAGGATTCCACATCGGCACTTGGTAAACTATTTCAAATTCTAGTTGCAGACAAGCTAAAACCCTTAGCAAACTGAGTAATATTAACTCTGACAACTATAAAATGACACACTGTTTGCAGCGGCAGCCTGCCTGTAATAATAATCTTATGCCATCAATTGGGTTATCATTTGATGACAAGCTAAAGTTTCATGAGGGAAATAGTTTTCAAAAGCTTATTTTAATAATATTGTCAACTCTGATACTTAGAATCTAAATGCGTACATGTACACATCAAGAATCTTAATCATCAGATTTTGTAAAGACAAAAACAGACGCAAGTCTACAATATCTAATCTAAATACGGAAATCAAAAAGAAACTTTATTTAATCCCTCATCCGGGATGTGCTCAACGAACCATTTCGTTTCCTGTGCTTCTATTTCCATATCAAAACACAAGAAACGTCGCCGTTTGCGATCTTGTGGCTTTCTCCATCAGGTGAGATTTGTTCTCTTGTAAACAAACATATATTTGCTTCGAAGGAACTGGTTTCAAGTGTGACATTCTTTACTGAAAGTCTGAGAATTTTGTAGATGCTTAATTGGTAGAGTGAAATTTGTTTAATGTGTATAAATAGCAGCATTTTAATTAATTACATAGTTATACATAAATAATAAAACTAAACAAACATGCACACGGCAGATAGTATCTTATTACTCACTCATTTACACACACAGTGAGCGAGAGAGAGAGAGAGAGAGAGAGAGAGAGAGAGAGAGAGAGAGAGAGAGAGAGAGAGAGAGAGAGAGAGAGAGAGAATTGCATTTATTTAGTATGTTCGTACAAGCAAACGTCCATACGGACGTAGCTGCAGACGATTGTACGTGTATTCATCGACTTTCTTTCTCTAACAAAAGTAGATATCTTTATACAAACTCGCAAAAGAAAACGATTTACCAAACAAATGAAATTCGATTTCCTCATATATGCCTTTTAAATGAACCAAAGAAACAGAAGAATGGAGAGTTGAGATACAATGTTCACAAATTTCTTTGGCTTCTCATAAATCAATAATTCAATAATCAAATAAGTTAATTTCTTCTTTTATTTACATCACTGGCTTAGAGATCTCGTGTGAAAGTTTCTGTTGTATCAGCAAAAGTGTTAAATATTTGAAAATAAGAGTTTATTTTCCTAAATTGC